>NC_040030.1:11960064-12293868 GCF_000972845.2 Larimichthys crocea | reverse complement strand
AGAAGTGCAGAGCGAGCCTGGAAGACTGCACGATAGGGGCAGTCAGTCGCCTGATATTGTGACAGAACAGGAAGAGAGATGAGCGATCATCAGTTTAGTGGCGGAAAAAATAATTCACAAAAACGCAGCCAATGTGTCCCTGAGTATTCATTTGCATAACCTGATGTAGCCACAGGTGGGGGAGATGCGGCTTTTGTGGAGAGCGGGTGGAGAGGTGAGCCAGAGTATACAGCAAGCAAGAAAAAGAAATCCCTTATCCTAAAACAAACTTGCTGTGCAACAACACAGTAGGTGGAAGCAGCAGGCGCGTCAGATAACCCTGCCTTTAAATCAGTTATTTCTCATAACTTGTTTCTACTTGAGAAAGCATGGTTTCTTGTGCAAAGCAGCAGGTAAATTTATTTTATTGCACAATGCAGATCAACGTAAACCCTCCATGAGACGACGTTTAAGCACGTATCTTACCACAGAGCGTACACCTTTATAACCCCCTAAATGCCTGTGGTTGCTACTTATGCAGGTCTTTCATAAATAAACCACTTCAGTAACAGTCTATTCCAGGTTATAGGTGAGATGTGGATCTTTTTATAAATGAATTCTTCCACCTTCAACAGCTGTGTGCAAAACTCTCACTACCAATATATATACAGTAGTCTTTTCACTGAAGGTTCAATATGACAGCTTTATATCCCAGTCAGTTCAATAATAAGGAAGGTGGTAGCAAAATGTGCTGGAGCAACATGAACAATGTAAAAATTCAGAACATGTTTTTTTAGACGGGCTTTCTGATCACTTTTGGAAGATTTCACTGATGGAGCGAGCACAGTACAATCTGTACAGTAACGTCAGCCAGAAACTGATCACCTGTATCAACCCTTCTAATACCGAGATCAGGATATGTAATATTTTTTTTGTATTTTGAGAGGGGCACTGTGTTAGATAAGCAATCAAAAAGTCATAAATTCTTGCTGTGACCGTGGCCGGTGCCACCTGGCAGCACAAACATAATTTCTCCTTCACTTGCCACTTGTTTACTGTTGTATTTGGAAGGCTGTGCAAGAACACGTGGAACACGTCAAAGAAGTTGTCAAACTAGGCGACAGAGGGCAAAAAATTATCGCTAGTCTTTTTGTCACATGTCAGATGCTGCATTGATTTCCTCCACGCAAAGGGATAAAACAGCCAATTGCTGCACCACCAGTATCTTGTTCCTGTCACACCATGTCTGTCCCTTCAGACTATATTGGGCTGATATGGTGTAGTCGGATTAACCTCATCACCAAAATCCTGGATTGTATTCAGTGACTGTTCTCTACAATATCTGTGTATATTTATGTAGTTAGAGCGAATGACATATGGTTGAGTTTATGCAACTAAAACACTGTAAAATTAGTAGCACTAGTGGTGAGGCTGCAGATGCAAACCAACGGAATGCCACCCTATGCCTCACCCTACCTTCAAGCATTAAGGAGAAACTACGGTGGCCACAAACTCGCACAAAAAATGTGAAAGGCCTCTATCTACACTGTAAAAAATGTGACATCAAGAATTTAAAATAAAACTTTTACCATAAGACCGTAAATATGCCATTGATATATCTGTGTTTTATTCAAAACCTTTTATTTATACTGCATGTACACAGAATAAAGTATTATTTATATTTAAGACTGTTAATTGTACAGTAAAACACCATCATATTTAACGGCTTTTTTTTACTGTAATGGTTTGGCAGTTGTTTTTTTTTAACCACAAAATAGACTATAAATATGAAATACCTTAAATATAAAATCAACAATACAAATCATATTACTGTAATATAGAAAAAGTTTATACCGTACTTATACGGTAAAATTCTGGCAACCACAACTGCCATTTTTTTTACCTAAAACAACAGATTTCCCCCCTTTTTTTTTTACAGTGTAGATCCAGTGTTTGGTTTGTCTGTTTTGGCTTATTTACAGTAGAAAGATGGGTGGGCAACAGCCCATTCTAAGGTAATAGAAACACAACGATTCAGGAGATTAATAGAATTTCACCAATGAAATATGAATTTTTTATTTCATTTCTGCCAATAAATCATATAAATGTTACACACTGGACCTTTTAAGTGCTTTAAGTCTTTAGACCTTTAAGTCTTTAATAGGAGGTGAACATGAAAGGTGCATCAAAGTCAACACATGCTATACACCCTCATCTTCTCCATCCTTACTTTACATTTCACTCGATTGAGGGCACGTGAAGTTCCTGGCACTGAACAGTGGTATTGGACATAAATCACGAGGTGCAGAATTGTCAGATACAGACATAATTCACAGGGATTCTTGGCTGACCAATGACATAATTCCTCTTTCGCTATACCATGTTCAAAGATGTGTGGAAGATCCCTTTAATGGTAAACGTCAAGGAACACATTGGCAAGAGAAGGCTAAAAGTTCGGAAGTCTAGTCTTTTGTTGTTGTGGTTGTTGGATGTTGTGAGGCTTACAATGTTACACTTTCCCATGGCACACACACAGAAAAAATATGAACTTTACTGCCATTTTTGTTTCGACACCCAACGTCTGTCAATTCGGACCACTATTACATAGTCGAACATGTGGACCCACATTACCCTGTTATTGCCCCTGTTCTCGCGAAGTACAGTTGGTTTCGTGCATTGTTAGCTGGACACATGACAACGCGACCCCTTTTACATCGACCTGTTTTTTACGGCCAAGTAGCGTCACTTTGAATATTGTCACAACTCCTCAAATCTCAATGTCAAACTGTCTCGTCAAAAGAGCACTTTTAAGAGCTACTTTGTGTAGTCTCGATGGGGAAACGGCCATTGATCTTTTTGTGCGATGGCTTAGAGCTTTTTTTTTTTTGTCAGTCGGGGATCACTTATACTAATATGGGTGCACACAAAGAGAATGGCATGAGCAATCACAACAGGCCTTACATCGTCCCATGTGGAATTGTTCAAATAAATGCGTCATCACTTTGAAGTGAAAGAGCTTTATTATTGGGTGTTGGGAAGGGACTGAAAGCAGGCAGAATTGCAAACTGATCTATCATTCAGCCCAGTGAATGACTTATTAAAGCTCCATACTGTGCTGGCTTAAACATTAATGTTAAACTAACGGCTGTGAATCAATAATTTAGGTAAAGATGATCATGTATGCTTGCTGAGTTTCATGTATCTAAACACCAACATGCGTATCACACACAAAGTCACCCATGAACAACGTAGGTTAAAACGTGAGTTGCAAATGCACAGAGCTCTGGAGAAGCCGCAGTTTTCTCCCTGACTTGATGAAACATGTTGCATAAAGCTGCATGCCCTTCAGCTGACTGGCAGATTTGGTTTATGTAAACAACAAGTGAATTATGCATTAGCCATCGAGCTGAAGTGATCAACCCACTGCACTGTGCAGTCGGCAAGCTTACCGAGGAGCAGCCAACCTGTGAGGAGGAGTTCACGAGTGCCATCCCTGAACTGTTTCTCCTCAAAAACATCCTGCCAGGTGTCCCCCTCTCCCTTCCTTCATTCTCCTCTTTCTGCAAGCTCCCTCACTTCACAAAACTCCCCAATGAAGGGACTTGTCATCTATACACTCCTCCGTGTCATGTTTTTCCATCCCCTCCTCGTCTCCCTACTCCCCTTCCCTGTAACTTTCACTTGCGCTGCCTCGTCTTCCCCAGAGCCAGTCCATAGTGACAGTTCTGCTTCTTCCCCTGGATGCTGCGGGTTGACAGGGAAAAGGGGGGGAGGCCCGGAAAGCATCGAGAGAGAACTGCTTGCACCTTGCCACGATGGCAAGGAAGAGGGAAAAGAAAAAAAACAGATACACATAGTGAAGGAGAAGGAAAGGCAGCACGGAGACAGAAAGTAGGAAGTTCAAAGAATTACAGGTTGAGATGGAAGAAAACTGTGGAGGGAGAAGCAGACAGGTTAGTCTCAGAGAGAGCAAGGGGGGAAAAAACGTAGAGCTATAGAAAAGGAGAGAACAGACGAGTGTTAAGAAAAGAGAGATAAAAGAAGGGAGCAGAGAGTGTGCTAGTCTAGGCTGGGGGGAATGAAAAATCCTCGGGCAATTTTTCTCGGCTGCAGCCCTCTCACGGTGAAAAGACAAAAACTTGCTTTTATGCCGTAAACTTTGCTGCGTTGTAGAAGGGGCTTAGCGGTAAGTGCAGCGGGTGAGGGTGATGAGGAATACAAAGTTAACTCCTTAGACTGCAAAACATGGAGACTAAACACGGTATTAAGTTGTTACTTGTGGATTTGATCTTTTGACAAGGGCATCAGAGCAACCACTGTGGGCTACCAGAGGTTGAGCGCAATGAACTTGTGGTCGAGCCAACCTGCTCACAGAGACTCCACCACTGAATAAATTCCCTGTTTTTTTTCTCTTTTCTTTGCTTCTGAACATTAAACAAAGAGGACTGTTTTTTAATGGGTGAAACTGTTCACTAAACCTCTCCCCTGAACAGCGATTGTCCATCGATATCGAAAGCTTCAGTTTCTCTGCCCGTCTGCCTGGAACGCCTCCAATGGCAACTTAAAATTGCAGAACTTCTTCCCTGGAAGATTCCGCTCCATCTTAAAAAAAAGACAATGGAAATCATTTGAACAGTGCCTATGCTTTTAAATTGTTAATGTATTTATAACTGTTACTGCTGTCTGTTTTTACCACTATGACATGCGCTGCTGCCTTTCTTGGCCAGGTCACCCTTGTAAAAGAGGTCTTGATCTCAATGGGTTTTTTATCTGGTTAAATAAAGGTTATAATAATAATAATAGCTCAGCAGCCATAACGCTAAAATCATAAGACCAAAAGTATCAATTCAAAACTGATTATCTGCTCCAACAGAAGCTGTAATCATTAGCTTTTTCTGGCTAACTATCTTAGCTTCACTTAGCCTCCACTAGCTTACTTCAGACTACAACTACAAATCCCAGCTAACTTTGTTGCCTCAACTGTAAAAGTCAACCAATCCCAGCTAACTTTGTTGCCTCAACTGTAAAAGTCAACCAGAGACGCTGTTTTTAACCAACTCGTGGAGCTAAAGTTAGCTCAATTAGCTAGCTAGGTAGCTACATCTGCTAACATCTGCAAGAGACAGTTGTCATTTTAGGGGGGAAAAACGATGGCGTCGACTAGAAAGTGGAACCTTCTTTTTTCTACTCAGTGTTTTAAAATTACAAAGAATTATGAGCGGTGAATCTGCCTTTGTTTTTATTTTGAAGTGCACAATATGTGGGGTGTCGTTTAGCTCAGTCGGTAGAGCGTCCGCCTCATGTAAAGGCTGGGACGGATGGAGGGACGTGCCCGGAACATCTCACCAGGAAGACGTCCAGGAGGCATCCTCAGTAGATGCCCGAGCCACCTTAACTGGTTCCTCTCGATGCGGAGGAGCAGCGGTTCTACTCTGAGCTCCTCGCGGATGGCTAAGCTTCTCCCCCTATCTCTAAGGGAGAGCCGAGCCACCCTGCGAAGGAAGCTCATTTTGGCCGCTTGTATTCGCAATCTCATTCTTTTGGTCACTACCCAAAGCTTGTGACCATAGGTGAGGGTAGGAACGTAGATCGACTGGTAAATCGAGAGATTCGCCTTTCGGCTCAGCTCCTTCTTCACCACGATGGACCGGTGCAGAGTCCGTATCACTGCAGAAGCCGCACCGATCCGCCGGTCGATCTCCCGTTCCATCCTTCCCTCACTCGTGAACAAGACCCCGAGATACTTAAACTCCTCCACTTGAGGCAGGATCTCATCCCCGACCCGGAGACTGCACTCCACCCTTTTCCGGCTGAGAACCATGGCCTCGGATTTGGAGGTGCTGATTCTCATCCCAGCCGCTTCGCACTCGGCTGCAAACCGCTCCAGAGAAAGCTGAAGGTCACGCTCCGATGAAGCCAACAGGACTAGATCGTCCGCAAAAAGCAGCGACCCGATTCTGAGGCCACCGAATCGCAGGCCGCACTCGCTTGGCACGTCGATACCTGTCAGCTGCTTCAGGAGCCCCATAGGCCAAAATGGTTCTGTAGGACTCCTTCTTCAGCTTGACGACATCCCTCAACGCCGGTGTCTACCAGTGAGTTCGGGGGCCGCCGCCATGACAGGCACCGACCACCTTACGGCCACAGCTCCGGTCGGCCGCCTCGACAATGGAGGAACGGAACATGGTCCACTCGGACTCAATGTCCCCCGCCTCCCCCGGGACATGAGTGAAACTCTCCCGGAGGTGAGAGTTGAAACTCTTTCTGACAGGAGATTCAGCCAGACGTTCCCAGCAATTGTGCACAGAACGTTTGGGCCTGCCAGGTCTGACCGCCATCCTCCCCCATGCAAACCCCTCCACCGCGGTAAGGTGGCAGCTCCAGGAGGACTCTTCAAGCTGTCTCTGTCAAATAAAGCTCAAAAAGGCCAAAACAATAAAAGCGCACAATATGTGGCGTGCAAGAACAAAAAGCTCAACAGGCAACATAACAATAACTAAGGGGGGCGATTAGCCCAAAAAATTGACCGCATTAGTGTTTTTGAAGAAGCTGTTTCACTTCACTTTTAAAATCCTGCATATTGATTACCACTTGAAGTAGTCTTGTTTTTAAAACCACACTTGGAGATCATGCTTTAGGCTATGAAGTGTGTGTGCGTGCGCATGTGTGTGTAGGAGGTTTAGAGAGGTGTGTGGGCGCAACTGAGGCTTTTTGACTGCTTTGGAAGAACAAGGTCTGCAGCGCTAACATGACACGTCTCTCACTTTCTCCCTCGTGTTTTACCTTCCTGTCACTCTCTCTTCTTCTGTCATCATTATGAAATAAATTGGCCTGCCGCACAACAACGAGATAGTCTGTTAATGTGAAGTAGGTCATCACATACTGTGGCATTATGACTCACTCGGGATCCTCCATGCTGACTCCAAGCATTTGTCCATTTTTTCATTAGCGATGTCTATTTGTGTGTACTACCAACATGATACAAATAGATAAAGAAAAAATCATGTTTCATCGCTCCAGGAGGTCTAGTAAGACTTATTTTCTCACATATACATCAGGTTATGTAACGTATTAATTTACATAGGGTAAGATATTTTTAGAATTTACAACATAAAACAGATTATGGATGATAATATAGCATGCTGTTTTCAAACCTATTCAGGGTCATAATATGTGTGGATATTCTTATATCATCTATCACAAATACACGGCACTAGGTTTAATTCAATCAGACACACCATGATACAGAAAGAACAACAAAACAGGCTAAAGATACAGTATATTTCTTTTTTATTCTTGGCACATGTGAAGCAAATATCAAGAGACAAAAAGGATTAATTAGAATATTAAGAACGGAGTTTTTAGAGTCTGCTGACGACCAGGTTTGTCATTTCTTCAGGGCTTTAACCAAAGCACCAGCTTGCCTGTTCTGTTTTAGACAGATGCTCTGAGTCCAAACCTGTGTTGCCAGTCTTAACTATTATTTAAAGAGGGACCCATGAGGGCTAATGTTTGACGTCACTGCTATTGTTGTGGGTGTGATTATCTAGAAATAGTTTTGTAATCAGAGCTAAGAATGGCATCTTCAAGGGTACATGACTGGAGATTCAGACCTCCAGCACTGGAGAATATTAATACATTACAACCGTGTGGTGCAAAATCTACTTTTGCTACTCATTTAAATAGCTCGTCTCGTCTAAACAAGTGTCCGTCAGGTTCATCAGAAAATGGATTGCTTAAAATGCGAGAAAAAGCGAGGTAGAGAGCATCGCAGCAACAGTCACCGTTATTAAGCAGACAAAGGGAAATAGTGCCTCAGACGAGGAACTCAAACCTCATTAACAGAAAACATAAAGCTGTCACAGTGCTGCCCACACAGATGATCTCTGTCAGTGCAAATATGAAAAAAGGCTGACTGCTATAGCACCAAATATTTGAAAAGACAAGTCATTCATAAAGGAATTTAGAGTTCACTGTACAGAGTTTTACATGAGTATTCACTCGTTACAAACATGTTCATCACAGTGATGGAAAGTACAGTCAAACAAATGAAATACAATTATTACAAGTATAATTGAAAAAGCTACACAAAGTCTGTGTAAAGTAAGAATAAATATGTTCTGAGTTTGTCAGAAAGTGTCCACCCAGCCAAATTAAAGTGATTAAAAATATCAACAAGTTTATGAAATCAGGTGTCAGAATCAGGTAAAAATGAGCAGTATTCTCAGCTCCAAGACTCCAAGACTGTCTGCTGAAGGTGCTGAAGACACGCCCACTCATGGGCAGTCAAGCAGCAATTTTGAAGAGACTGAAACGTGCCTCAGCGTGTCATCGAGCCACCATTTAGGACCGCCCACAAAATCCTAGACTGAAAACTGGTGAAAAACAGTTTTAACCTCTAACTCCACATTTCAGTAATACATCGTTCAAAGTTTTTTCACGTTTTCAGCAAGTATTTTCCAACATATTTAAAGTCTGTGTAAAGGCAATTCCATGTTTTCTTTCAAAACACAATACATATGTTAAATAGTTGAAAACATTAATGTATTTTGAAAGAAATTTTGAGCTGATTTGAGCTGTCAGCATGTCATGTCAACATTCCCACAAAGACGATATGATTTTTTTTTTTTTTTTTATGATAAATTTTTTGGCCTTTTCAAGCTTTATTTGATAGAGACAGCTGAAGAGTGACAGGAATGCAGGGAGAGAGAGGGAATGACATGTGGGAAAGAGCCACAGGTCGGATTCGAACCCTGGGCTTCCGCGGCAAGAACTGAGCCTTCGCACATGGGGCGGCTGCTCTACCAACTGAACTAAACGCCGCCCCACACATTTTTTTAATAGAAATAAGAAATAAAACTACAAATAGGGACAAGAAACTATGTACAATTAAATTAGGCTGTAGTTAAATGAATGACAATCACAGCGTAAAGCAGAGGTAATGGAGTCAGAAATGACATTGACAGAATATTCAGGAAAGAGTGCAAACAAAGAATGAGTTGTTTATTGTCTGTTGTCCTTCCTGCCATGACTGAGAGCCGTTTACAGTCTGATGGCCAGGAAGACGTCTATTCTATTTGCGGTGCAGGACAATGTTCACTGTCATTTTGACTTGTTCCATTAAGTGTCCCAGTAACAGTGATGGTGAACCAGCACGTATATAGCAGAACCTCAACTAAGTGGGGAACCGCTGTCATTAGTTTGCTTCCTGATATGACATGTCTATTGCATCCTGTCCATTAGCAGTTCACACAAAGTACAGCCGAGGCTGATGGGAATGTAATTAGTTAGGTAACAAAGCAAAATGTTAGACCCATTAAAAGTTTGCCTTAATGGTGATGCTAGAATAAAAGTTATGGGATCACCAAAGCCATCATAGTTCAGCCTCTGGGCATATCTGTAATAAATTTCATGGGATATCATCAAATAGTCTAAACCAAAGTAGTAGACTGACAGACCAACATTACCACATACGACTTTATACAACATACACTGAGCTTACCACTAAAGTTCTTAACCTTTCTGGGTTTTTAAAAGACTTTCTACTTGAAGCCCCTTGTCTATGGGTTTGGTAACATTTTTCACTACCAACCTAACCATTTGTCCTCTGGGCTAAATGTGCGTTTTACAGTTTCCCAACTTTTTAGGAATCAGGGATGTAAACTAAGTAAAATCAGCTCCACTTCAACCACCTACAACAGAAATATGTTACTTACTTATCAAAGCATCACTGTCATAATAAAATATCAGCCACGGGCCATTTTGCTGTTTTGCTTTGTTCACATGAGTAAGTACTTCTTCCACCAATGTCTCAGTTCCCTCTGAGAAGCAACCTGCTCCTTGTATTGTTTTTAATAATTTGATTTTAAAGAAAAAAAAAGGATGCATTTCTCTTAAAGGAACTGTTGCTTTAGACCGTCTCACTTGCTCTGAAATAAGGTTTCATTTTGGATGAAATTGCTTCATTTTTTTTTTTTTCTGAATAGCTCATTTTTGCAGCATGCAATACAGCTGTATTTTTTATATCGCAGCAGTCTAAGGGAAAGACATTAAAGCCTTGCGGTGGTTTTTCAGAGGATATGGATTGTTTGAATAACACTGTGCAGGCCAGACAGTGGTCTCTTTGTATATGGCTTTTCTCTAGAGATGACTATTCCTCTGGAGATCTCCCCACAGTCTTCAGAAAAGAAGGTTTTTACAACACATGATGGTGAATAAAGCTCGAACTACATGCAAAAACGCAAATGAGGCTGCATACAGTGCCTTAAGAGAATGAACATATTGCTCTGAGAATGTATGGTTTTCTGTGCAATGACAAAACACTTTGCCTTTATCTTTGATTTTATGCGCAATATTTATCAAAAGCAAAGTTATTGTCTATTAAATGAAACTTTATTCAATACAAGCACCATGACTGCTGGCAGCACACAGCACAGGTTTACAGATCTCCACCGCCTAAGCGCAGAACAGATCATTTTCTTTATGTCACTTGTAAAAGACCCATTTATAACTGTGAAATTCAGTCAATAAATTCTACTGCCCTCTGCGGCCTTTTCTCCCTCTGCGGAACACATCACAAAATGTCACCATGAAACGCCTTCAGAATATTCCCCAAACTCTGCAATAAACAAGAATGAGCGAGAGCATAACTCACACTGTAAACACCTCAGGCTTTTTTTTTTTTTCCACAGGAAGCTTCCCCCTTCCCCAAAACAACGTTTCATTCCATTAAATTTGATGCATATTTTTCACGGAGTGTTGATATCCGTGTTTTTGTTTTTTTGGTCTATGAAAAATTCTGACTCCTCCTTGACACTACCAAGCTGTGCTGGAGGTTTTTTTTTTTTTTTTTAAACGAGTGCACCCTTGACTGGCTTCATGAGGTGTGAAGTCACCGTGGTCAACTTATACAGCAAAGGTTCAATGGTATAGAGGTTTAAAAGTAAAAAAATGCATCAGCTCAGTGCCATCACTGCCTCATTCATCTAATGAAAAGGAAGCTGCCTTAGAGGTTTTGTTTTAGTGTTGGAAGATAATATCACGTACGACTAAAATCTGTTTTTCAGGAAGCAAGACTTAAAATATTCAGAGCCCATTTTTCAAGAATTGCAGAATTGTAAGTGTAATAGTGTAAGATGCAGTGTAGAAGGTTAAATACACAGACAGCACATGTGCGAAAGTGTTTTTCCGTGTCTCTGTCAGCAACTATTCCACACTTGAATAAATAGCAGTGTCCAGGTGTGCGTAACTTGGATACTTGTTAGGCAGAACAACAAAAAACACACAAGAAAGGACTTTAGAGCAAGCAGGTTTGTTGGAGATTAGTCCGTGTCAAGGCCAGAATTGTAAATCCAAACCTCTTTTCCAGTTAAAAAACTGGGTAGAAATAACCTTTTTTGTTCCTGAGATACATGCTATAGTGAATGTTTTCACAACAAATTGATTGATGAACAACTGATTTTATGTGGCTATGTAATGACACAAACAAAAACTAAACATTAAATATGAATATAATGATGTTTATAAGTTGATTTCTAAGATGTAACTGTAGTAACAGATTAGGTGGTTTGTTATGGATTTTCTGTTTATTCTCCAATAATGAATTATATCATTACACAGGCGAAGATAAAAAATAAAAAAAACATTTTACAGTTTACCAGCGCCGCACCTCTCACCTTGAATTTAACTTTAATACATCTAAAAGCTATAAATACAAATCACATCTCCGCTGCGTTCATTTTAAGAGGTAATTCACAAATAAGAGGTGCTTTAGTCTCAGTAGTGTGCCACTTGGTGAAAGCATCCCCACCCCACCCACTGTGAAACTTCATTACCATGTCAAATTGTACTTTGGCTGATAGTGTTATATTGTGCCTACTGAAACGTTCAGTTTCTGTGGCAAATATACAACAAACCACACACAAACACATGGATGTGTTAACATGTTATAAATGGTAATGAATTATACAAGACCTGTATGTGCGTCACTACTTAGTCTCCCCTCATATCGGAGTAACTGTTGGCATTTCAGCTGTGAGAAGGACCACTTTGAAAGTATTTATAGGTGTTATGAAAGGCTGCACTCGAAGGCGGGATGAAAAGCATCCACTGTGGTGAGATGCAAGGTGCAATGACAATTTCGAGCATACAATCTTTGGTTTTGTACAGTCTACGAAACCATCAGAGACAGCCCCCGACATTTGAAAGGTGTGAAAGGGAGGGGTGTGAGATGCTGGTTGACTATCCAACTAGCATGTTGTCTAACGTTGAACATACCAACATAATATGATGAAATCGAGAACATACATATAGCTTCTCTCCAGGCTCACCATTGTTAATGTACCTGCACTGCATACAAAGAGCCCGCTGATTTTTCTACTATCATTATACAAAGCTGGGGTCTCTTCAAAGGGCATTTGTCCCATTATCACAGGCAGAGGATGGTTTGCAAATTCAAGGACACGCAAGTCTTAAGCAGCATTATGAAAAATGCAGAATTAGCAAAGGAAGGAGAAAATATGGAAGGTATTTGGAAAAATGCATAATTACTAAAGTTTGAGTGAGAAGCACCTGGGGCATGGCAAACTCCTGTGCATCCGATTAAAGAAAACAGTCTAAATAGTCTCATGGCTTTCTATTTATTTATAAAGGTCACCCATTTATTAGTAAACTTTCAAAAATAAATAATTTTGTGGAATTTCCATGAAATTTGAATCATTTTTTATTGGAGATTCACGAAGCAAAGCACTAAAATGGAATGACACTGAATAAAAAAAAGACCACCATTATGTACAGTAAGCTTGTGTATATTGAGACTACAACCAGTGAAATCAGACACAGGTGGAATTAAAACAGCCTCCAGACGTACAGTCTCTAGATCCAAACCTTTTTGGCTGACAGATGAGGTACGTCTCTTTCTCCATGGCTGCGGATAACCCTGCCCGACCTCCAGGAACATCAGTTTGTAGAACATTGTGTTAGAAAATCCTCCTGGGATCACAGTCTGGAGCTCTGGAGCTAATAGGTACAGATATCCATTTTCTTCCCTGCCTGCGCCTTCTTCCTCATTGCCGTGCGCTGCAAAAAATGTCCATCTCAAACGCACTTGCACACAGAAAGTGTCAGTTTCTGGCCGTGCTGCCACAGTTTGCCATGAATTCGACTCTAACTACTGCTGCAGCAGTGCACTTGTGCTGATGCTGTTAGTAACTGTGCCAGGAAGTGGTGGCAAATCAAAATGTATGATTCAATTGCTTTATTTGACACAGAAATAATTACCTTTACTTGATATTTAAGCTAATAAGACTGCGGTGCAGCTGGCACAGCTGCTTGTTTATACATTTTTAAAGTTGCCCTCCGCTCAAAAGTTTTTGCTTATTGTTCTTTAATTTAGTTGTTTGAACTTCACTGTGCCTAATGATGTAAGTGCGGTTTGCGTTGTTTCACTATCACCTGCCGAAGGAGGAAAGTTTCTCAGCTTAAATTACGTGTTCATACAAGCAGGACTTTGTGACATCACAACAACCTCGGAAACCAATTGTAAGAATAGACTTATCGTGACCATCTTGTGTCAAGAAGTTATTATTAAAAATGATTTGCATATTCATAGTTTCTGGAATTTTTCAAATAGGGGAGAAAGAGTAGATGTAATTTTTATGAGACATTTGTACACCAGACGCAAATTATTATTTGACTTATTTCAAGTATTTTTCTGAAAACATGTCTGGAGAGTCTCAGACGTCTCATTCCTCAATAGCAACATGTTGCCATGGTTAATTCTTCCTTTTTATTATTATATAATTGAGATGATGCTGTTGCTGCTCACAGCTTGACAGATTTAGCTCCTCTGGCTGCAAAAAATGTTCAAATGTTTAATGATACACATGAAAGATCCAATGATGACTGCTCAGTGCAATAAAACGAGTTATGATGAATTGTTCTGAACTTTTACTCGAATATTGGACTAAAATTCAAGTTTTGGGGGCTTTGAGGGACTTTAAATTAGTATTCCCATTTTAGTTCTGAGGGAAATGTTGTACTTTGAACAAACGATATGATGTTTTTTTTTTTTATGTGAAATACTTTAAAATTAGCTCCACCTTGACCAACTACAGTAAAATGCCTCTTACACACAAGCGGCATCATCTGTGGCTGTGAAGTGAAGCTAATGCAAAGTGTCAAAAACTGCAGTTCCTCAAACGGCCACTTGAGGCTGGCTACAAAACAAGTTAGTCTCCATAAGCCTCCATGTTAAAATGTCCAACTTCGCAGCAGAAATAAACATGTTTACAGCCTGGTATAAAAAACTATTTTGGTCTCTATAGCTAATTTCCCCATTCATGACAACTGTACTAAGTCTGAATTTCTATTTAACTCAATTGTTCAAATATATTTTATATATATAATATATCTATATATATAATATATAGAATATATAGCTATATATCTAGCTCTATGCATAATTAACAGCATGGCCTCTTTATTTGACGGGTAGGTGCTGTTACAGATGGCTTGTCTGAGCACCCAGGCTTCATTCGGCCCACCTGAGCACCACCCACAATCCATGTCTTTACCCATTTTTTGGATTAGACCGGAAGCTACGGTTTTATATAGTCTATGGTAACACATCAATAATAAGGATAATCAAATATATAACAGGCTAAATACAATTCACAGTGCATGACTTTTTTCACCATGCTTTTTTTTCCCATCTCTTGTCATTTCTCATTTGTTCGGTGAAAGCAAGTCATGCAGTGTGCCTCCCACATACCTGACCTCAGAGCACACCATTCCATATCGAACATGCGTGAGACTTGAGCCTGTAGGCCTGCAGCAGTCTGAGCAGTGAGAGAAGTCACCTGGCCTTTGGAAAGTGACACATCTTCACCGTGCAGATAAACTTAATCCAACTATTAAACTGAATCATTTTTATGTTGATGGAATTTTACACAGATTAGATTTTTCGTGCCTTTCACAAATTTAGATATGGATATTTTTTGCAGCGTGCTTCACCTCCAACAGAAGAAGACATAGATGAGAACAGGCTTCTGGGATATGAATGACGGCCCCTCTCAGCCAACCAGAGCCGGGATGCTGTGAGCACCTCGGCCACTTCTCTCACGCTATTGGCTGGTTCTCTGGAGAGTCCGGGTTTGTTCTCATATTAATGACTGCTGAGGAGACGGCGGCGCATCTATGTGGTCCGCCTGACACTTGATCGAGGGGAGAGATGCGCCCTCAACAGTCGCTGTGAAGACGGGAAGGGAAGGGCACAGGGAACACATGAATCTCTCTCCACACTCTTTCTCCAACCTGTGTGTTTTTCTTTTTTTTTTTTGGACTTGTTCTTGCGTTCCTCCATCACGCAGAAGCTGTGCGTTTTTGCTGGGCTCGAACTGATTTCTCATTAACTGCGTAAAAATAAGAAGAACCACACATTGTTGACTGGCTTTATGTTGCGCGCTGGGGCTCTCTCGTCATTGGAAGCGGCGCACTTGATGGGAATATAGAAACCACAGACTGGTCCGAGGGCTAGAATGCTTAAATCGGGTAAGTTTACTCTTAAAATGTATTCCAATCATTTCATCCATGTCCGCACGGCTGCGTCTGTGCGACGCATTTTTTGCCAAGTTCATGAAAAACGCCTAAATTTGAGTGATTCGGGGATGGATGTTTTTAAACGGATTGCAATTCAAATAATGAATCATGTCGCGCACCAGATAGGGGATCACTCAGCGTGATTGCATAAATTTAACATTGCAGGATAATTATGCTGATAACTGGCCTCGAACCCTCACTTGACGTGGAGACGCGCTTTTGCGCAACTATGCAGGATGCGCCTTAACCAGACGGGATTTATGATGGACTTGGAGCTGAGGAAAAAAAAACACCATTAGTAAACGAATGGCTGACTTTTGTGTGTGTGTGTGTGTGTGTGTGTGTGTGTGTGTGTGTGTTAGTGGAGTGACGGACTGGCAGTTTCATGTCCCCGGGTCTTGCTTAGTGAGCGCACACCAGACACGTCTCGAAGAAATCCACAGAATAGTGCCCCCCCTCTCCTCCTCCTCTCCTTTTCCTCCTCATCATCATCACTCTCCTTCAAACCTTCCTGTTGCAAACAGAGAAGTCATTACAGACACAGGTTAGTTAAAGTATGTAGAGGTCGGAGTCTATTTTTAAAAAACACCACACACACCATCACACACTCTCCAAGTGGGAACACAAAAAAAAAAAAAAAAAAAGATTCTTTGCTTTCACCCGCCACCTCTGCACGTTGCATCCAAGGGGCTTTTGCGGAATTAACACACAGCCACGGAGAGGCATCCTGGAGCGCATTCACCATCATCACTTCACCTGCTTGTGCCCGCACACCCACACATCCACAGAGAGAGAGAGAGAGGAAGGGAAGGTATTCACTAATCCCTTAACTGCATTGGGGCGTCACTGTACCCCCCTCCTCCCTCTCTCTCTCTCTCTCTCTTTCTCTCTCTCTCTCTCTACCCCCCCATTTTATCTCTCACATCCTCTCTGTCCAAAATGTGTGTCATCCAGCAGATGTATTACTCATGAATATTTCAAAGGCAGATAAACAGATAATGGCCGATAATGACAAATGTGATTTTCACCGAGGGGGCAGCAGAATGTGATTGCTGTAATCTTCTTGTACTGTAGTTGCATGCATGCATGCGTGTGTGTGCCTCTGTGTGTCCGTGTGCTTGTTTCCCAGTGATGGATACAATAGATTTTTTTTTTTTTCTTTTGGCCTCCACGGTGCGAATGACTCACCCAAAGCAGCTGCTCACTGTGAAACACACAGTCAAATGCCACATAAGAGCCATCAGGCCCTCACATCAGACGCCACGCTACGCAGAGGAAACCTCAGCACACACTATTGTTCCCACTTCGAATCATCTGACTACCCGCCGATCGAGCTCGGGCCTTTTGTGGCTTTACGTTCTAATTATTCGGCCACCAGCTTTCAACAACAACCGTGTCTTTATGTCAAAATACAGTGCCAAACTGTAACCTTAAGTACGTTGTAGCCACATTGCACTTCTTCCCCGCAGGCTGATAGAAACAGTAAAGCAAAGCAGTGATGGTTTGCTTTATTAATTTGGGACCATTTGTTCAAAACAAATCAATATCACATGTCCCCACTAAGTCATACCCTTAAAGTGAGTGGCTTTGTGAATTGCCTATTGATCTGCGTGTGAAACGGTGAGAAGCAACGTGGGGGTTGGACGTGGCCGGTTAGAGGGGGAGGTGGACGGAGAAGGTATTGTGCCTGCAGTGGCCTTGTGGAGGCTTGAAGAGGCATGATAGGCAGCACGGTGTGGGTGTTCCATATTCATTTCTTTATAGGCAGAGGGCAGCAGGTTCCTGCAAGGTGAGAGGATGAGTGGGTGCCAAATGTTACCTCTGGTTCAGAGTCAAAGTGGAGCTTGTATTATAGCGCCATTAAAATCGCATTTATCTCGAGATTTTTTTATTTAGATTTTTTGCATAATGGTGCAAGTAGTAACAAGATGCCTCAGGTTCTATCGAGGCTCCTGAGTGAAATTCATGTAAACATATTCACAAGACGGCTGCAGGGGATCAGCCTGCGCAGCCAAGCATAGGCTCTCTGATAGCATCGTGTTCCCAAACAAACACAGGCACCCATTAAAATGGAATAAGCACAGACAGAGGGCAAAGGGAACAGTGAGGAGAGAGGGGGTTGATGATGTGGATGTTTGTCTTGGATCTGGTGGACGGACTGTAGCAGACCCAAATGACATGAAAAGACACAAAGAAAGGAAAAGAAAGGGAAACAAAACACGGTTTGATGGCGGCAACCATGACATTTTGGCGTTTTCAGTCCCAAATCAAAGGTCAGAATGGGAGGCGACACTCCCCTTTGTAGCCAATGACATTTACTTTTTCGCATTAGCATTTAGGGTTTTGAGCTAGCACACGTTTCTGAGTGTGTGAGTAGTGTTTCAGCATCACTGGAGCCCACGCTGATTTAGAAAATGATAAAAGTTACAATTAAACAGGTAAATGTCAGAAAAACAAAAAGACGGATGCTGACGTTCATGAAACAAAATATAAATCAAAAGGTAATACGTCTGCTACTCTGCATATTCATATCAGAGCTGGACATGATAGGGACATATGCCCATACTGCAGTTTCAAACATGAGCAGAAAAGAAGGAGGAGGACATCTAAGGACTGCTGCTGTGCCGTCCATCTGTTCTGCATTCAGACTGACACATATAGGCCCTCGGTTCACTAATGAAAAAGCATGGTGGACGTTTGTACCATGAGACCAAACCAAATGCTCATGTATTAACGTTACACACAGAAACTGATGAATATATATAAAATACACACACACACACACACACGTGCAGAAATATGCATGGAAATATGCATGCACAAAGCAATTACTGTCTCCGAATCAGCCAGTCGTTGCGCTGCTAGAACCTCTGAATAGACACAAAGCCGTCGTGCCTTTCTGAAAGCGCCATATCTTTCATCTGTTTCGGCTGAGGAAGAGTAGCAGGGAATGAAAACAGAAAGAGAAAGCCCATATCAAACCCCATGAAATCATAATAAAGAGGTCCAAGCCAGCGATAAATGCATTTCAGTGGCATATAATGATTGATTCCGTCTGCCGTAGGAACTTATTCCCTGCAGGCTTGTGGCCCCTTGACCAGCCATATATTATTCATATAAATATAGATAGCTGCGCATCTCAGAGGCAGCGCACATGCCACATTTGCACCTGCAGATTCAATTTGGCTCTGACTTTGAGGGATATGCCGCTGGTTACACACACACACACACACACACACACACAAACACACACACACACACACCCTTCCTTCTTTCATTCTGGCTAGCAGCTATACATGGAACATTATGCAGATTTTGGCCAAGAGTGAGTGCGATTATGTTGGGGGAGAAATGAGTGTTGGAATGTTCGCTACGCCTTTGACCTTATCAGCGGCAGCCTTAAGCTGGATACCTTGGCTTAATTCTAATAGATGCAGCACGATGTGAATTAGACAAGGAGACCTAGCAGTGCTCTTTCACTGTGTGGTGTGTTATGCATGCATTATGCGAATGAGCTTGGGCACTTTTGTTTTTTTTTTGTTGTTGTTTTTTTTGTGTTCGCTGTAAGGACACAGTCGGCAATAGCTACATGTGCATGCTCATGTTTGCAAAATGCATGCATCTTTCTGTGTGTTCCTTGCTTGCCTGTCTGTGTGTGTGTGTGTGCAGGTGGGCGTGCTATAGCGTTCAATATTGCAGCATGTGTGTTCTCCCTCACTCGGCCCAAGGGCATGTCTTGTCCAGAAAAGGGCTGAGAAACCAGAAACGGGGGTCCTGTGGTTAATTTGGAGTATTGATTTTACATTAACAGTCGACTTACCGCTGATTCTCGACCATTCATGGCTTCCGCCCGCTCACACATACATAGAGAAAGCTTCATTATGCATACGCACTGCATAGACGGCTCCCTTTAATGGACTCTCTTTTGCCTTACAGAAAGTATAATAGTAAATCAATGAGGTGAAGGGCAGAGGGAGGGACAGTAAAGCCTTCCAGAGGCGCCCACCCACTGAGGGGTTTACCCAGAATGTCCATCGGAAGTAGTTTGGTTGCATCATGGTTGCGCAGCACATCCAGCGGTGGTCCAGTGTCCACCGCCAAGCATCTTTCTTGTCTTGCTTTCACATTATAAGCAATAATCAACCTTGAATAGAGAAACACTGACATTGTATTTTCATTTTATATAGCGTCACAGTCCTATGAAAGCAATGTATCTCCAAAATGTCAACATCTAATGAGCTAAAAATGTTTTGTTTTTAGCTTAGTGACATTTCATTTTTCAGATAATCCAATTGGTTTTATTGGTTTATTTATTTCTCACCTCATAAAGAAATCCTTCAGTGATCCCACCTTCTTTACACACGAAACGCATGGATAATATGTTTTACTTAAGCTGTAAATTAAAATGAATATATAGCATTTACAAGTGACGCCACATACACATAAAAATGAATAGACCGGGCAGGTAAAGATGGCGAAGTGAAGAAGAGTCAGCTCATGTGTCAGGTGGACAATGACGCACTTGTTGGAATGTAATCCTCTCCTGCAGCAGCACTGCAACCATAATGAGGCCAGACCACATCCTTAAGGTGTTACCAAAAAAAGCCAAACTGCATGGGTCAAAAAAGAAACCCACACATGCATGGACACTGGTAATTAGGAAAATAGCAGCCAGTCAGACGGTACGCAGGGAGACTAGATTTGGCACAGCAGGGGTGACGAGTATTGAGAAGGCAATTAAGCTGACAGCAAACGAGCAATGAGACAGTAGGATGCCCAGAAAGAACGACGGGAACCTGAACATGCAGGGAGACTAAATTTAACGCTTTCTCTATGGTCCATTGCTTGGGTGGATCGTGATGCAAATGGGGGAACATATGAAGAAATGGTGGCTATAAAGGTTTGAGGAGATGAAAAGGACAAGGTTTCTAAAAAGAGATGTGGGGGTTGTGGTATCATGAGGAAAGGCGAGCGTTAGAATGAAGAAGGGGGGAAAAAAGAGCCAGAGAAAGAGAGAGAGGGGGTGACTTGAAGAAGAAAGCCTTGCGAGGCTTATTACCAGTGGATCAAAATTCCCAGTGTACCATTTCTACAATACACAGGCTATTCTCTTGAAAGAGGAGGCAATTCGACTGCGCCCTACTTTCCACTTACGTCTGACCTTTATGTCTTCCACCCAGTTTTACCACAGTGAGTGTAATGTCTACCTCTCAGCAGATGCAATACTGCCTTCTTACTACTTAAACCGTGCAGGCCTCATAATCATCTCCCCGAGGGCCAATATGCTCCTACAAAAACCTACATCTAGACTTCTTCCATAGTTCAGATCTTGCAAATGTTCTCTTTTATCCCTGTCATAACCCTCGCAGAACTTGTGTTTTGTATAATAAATGATTTTATTCTCACATGAACCGTAGGTCGACCTGTCACCACGCAGGACATCGGTGAGTACCCAACCTGCGGCAAAGCAATCATCTTTTTCGTCCCCGCTCTGCTAAACCCCATCCGAGCCCTGCGAAGCGAGGGGGAGGATTTATAACTCATTTCAATAAACAGCATAAAACAAACAGTTCTGCCCGGCTGTTTGGCTGCCCGGTCCGACTTGAGTCAGGCTTGCCTGAATTAGCACCGCAGAGCCACCAGGACCAATCCTTTCTGCCCCTACTGTGCACACTCATTAATTTAAAGTGGTCATATCTCACTGGTCTCTAATCAAACTGTATTTGTGCTATTACTGTCCGGACGAGCCACAGTGTTAGTATAATGGAGGTGGCCCAGTGGGAAAGTAAGTGTGAGGTGTTGCCAAGATCTGAATGGAAAAGCTTTTCACCTTGACAGTGGCTGAACCTCTTAAAATGTAACATCGTCCCAGATCAGGTCTATCACGATTAGTCCGGCGCCATTTCCACATGAGAGCAAATCATCTCCAGATACATTTTGTGCATGATATCCACTCACCATATAAAGTATGCGCCTGTGTTAAATTAATATTAACCGATCAAAAAAGAAAAGTTGAGTGAGTTCTAACTTGACAACAACTCAACCCTAAATGTGCCGCATTTTAATGAGGAGAGAAGTTTTTCAGTAATGTCAAATGTCATGCTAATTAAGAGTGAAATCTACGACTAACGAGGACATACCAGTTTATAATGGTGATGCAATGACACTGTCATCTCTCAACAGCTTCTCAGCTGGAGTATGTCAATAAATATACAGCTAGGAGCTCCAAATCTTTAATTATGATGCAACGACACTTCCATAAAACTGATTTTAAAAAATGCCACATTGAGTACACAACATGAAACTCTACCCAGGATATTTTTTGTGGCTACAGTCGATATATTATGAATGGCAATTAATGAAATAACAGTGTATAATTTGAAGTAGTAAAAAGCAAATAATTAGTGCTAAAATCAATAAAACGGTCCCATTAGCCAATCAGTTCACATCTAAAGATGCGTTAGTATCATTATCTATGTAAATGTTGGCCGATAAATCAAAAGAAATTTCTGTAGAGAAAAGACAAATTAAGTTTGAGGTAATTTACAAAGTCCTTCATAATTTGTCCACCAAAGAGCAAAGATAAGTCGATTTTTTTTAACGGTAAAAAAGTCCCTCTCTTTTGGGGTCCCCCAGTAGCTCACCTGGTAGAGGGTCCTTTGCTGCACGTCATCCCATGTCTCTCTACCCTGAATTTCCTGTCGCTATTGCTATCCAATAAAGCAGAAAATGGCAAAAAAAAAAAAGAAGGTCTTGCTTAGTATGTATTCTGGCCAAGAAAAAGAACAAATCGAAGCAATCTTTATCAAGATTGTTTTTGTTTGTGTGGCAGATGCATCGTATCAGATTTTTAACCTCTTAAATATTGCTATCAGCGTTGGCATGAAAAAATCCAGTATCAGTTAGGCTTTTTCAGTATCTTTGAGCTCTTATAATCACCTACACAGTAGGCAGCTGATTTTACCGGAAAAAAAAGCTCTAAAAACTGAACTTGGTACAGGTTAGCTGGTAGACATAGTGGAGCATTTAGCAGCTAAGGACACAGGTATTTCCCTCAGGAGTAAGTGGAGACCAAAAGAAAGTGAATATTGGACTCGGTCCAAATAAATGCAAATGTTTCTCTGTATCTGCTGGTTGTGTAAAAAAGGTGTTCTTCATATCAACCTAAAAGCTTATAATATTTCAGCGATGTGCTCACAGTCTGTTTCCGCAGCCCCCCAAGCAGACAAGGAAACTCTTATTGCAGGTGTAACCTTTTATTTTTGGAGTAACTGGAGGTAAACAAACCTAGTTCACACGGTAAAGGCAGTTCCTGAAACAGGATACCAGGAGCTTGTTTGTAGTAATGTTCACAGTCAGGATTAACACTGGTGAAAGTGAAAAGCCCATGGGCTACACTGTCAGCCTGCTCCTGTAATGGAGGTGCTTTGGTGACCATGGCTTGAATGATTCCCCCCCACCACCCTCTACTTTCTCTGACACTTGGGAACTCGCGTTAGCTCCATGAGTGAACACCTTAGCCTGACCTATAAAAGGCTTCTATCGGCTCCCCGAGCAAATGTCAAAGCTTAGGCTTAATGCGTTGGTGTAGTTCGACATTAGGGTACAGGAGATCCCATTTTTAAGCCCTCTAGGTTAAATTACCGGCAGTTGATTATGTATCTCTCTTCTCGAGATTTCCAAAGGCTTTTCCAGGCACAGATTACAAGCATCCGTCTTGGAATTCTATTTGCAGTGGCCATATTAACCACATTTCTCTTTGTCAAACAGTTGCATAGCCAAATACACCAGCCAAATACACCACATTACAGTACAACATTACTTCACTTTGGAAGTCGTTGTTTTCTCCCAATCTTTAACTCGATTTTGGCAAATTCTTCCACTCCATGGTGTCGCTGAGGTTAATATTTCCTGCAACGGCAGCATTCTCAGGGTCACCACCAGAGGTTAATACACCACTACGGATACTACGACAAGTTCCTCCCCTGGCAAGTCATTTTGTCCTCCAGATCTGTTCTCTCTCTTTTTTCCCCCCCTCTCCTCTCGCTTCACCTCAATTACCGGCAACTGAGCAGCGGATTGTGGGAAATTAGCTCTACATCGTAGCACTGAGTGTGTCTGTTTAGGAGGAGGGGTGCGGCTGGGTAGCTCTTACTAATAGGTTGGTACAAGCGATGTGTGGACTCTGTAGTCACAGCAGTCACGGTGCAAGGCCCGAAGAATATAGACTAGCTCCTCACTGGGCGTCACATAATGCAGTCGTACAGTGCCAATTTACCTGTTCAACTGCCTGTGGATGATGCACTTTAGTACAATATTTTAGCGTTGTAACGAAATGCAGTAATGAAATGCACTATGTGTACCCTTAACAAGCCCAATTTCTCCAGCCAAACAAGCATTCATAATGTAGGCCGCGTTGTTGAAAGCTTTTCAATATTGCTGATGTGCTAACACATTTTGATTAAGTATAAAAAACTTTAACTTGTCATATACAATCAGCTAATCTGAAAACATATTTTTTCGTTTCATTACAGGACCATCTCGACTCGATTGTCTTTATTTTTTGTTTTATTTTATTTTGTTTTATTTTGCAACTAAGTAAGTCACTGACTCAACACTATTCTGCTCAGGTGGCCTGAAGAGTACATTTGCCACATCAGACACGTTGCCACACAAAATGTCACCTTCTATTCAGTCAGCTTCTTCTGACAAATGACTCCCGATTTCTCCCTTCAGCAGCCCTTCACCGGGACCTCAGCTGACATCCAGGAGGCTGTACATTAAACCTGCATGCTATTTCATTTGGTGTTGCTGCCAAAGTCAAATATATATACAGTGACAAGAGGCATATGTTATGAAGCAGCAGCAATAATAATAATAATAATGATAATTTGAGAGCAAATCACAATTTCAAATGTATTAGCTTAGTGAGTTTCCTTAACTCTCAGTCAAAGCTAGAGCTTAACGGTCAGGTGTAAATCCGCCATTTAAACTTTAAACTGGAGTTAATGTCCATTAAGGACTCACATCAATAGATATAATGGAAGAAAAATGCATAATGAGAAGTGAGTTATGATATTCATTCAATATTCCAGTCATATTTAAAGAGTTCACTCTTTAGGCATCAAGCTCCTGTAATATTAGCAGAGTAATAATTGGCAGTTTAAAAAAATGGATCAAAATCAACGCAGCCAGCTTTCAGTCTTAAACTGGTGCCTACATTGCCCACAATGCAAATTTATTTGCTAAGAGCAAGCTTATGTAGCTTTGGGATGTAAACTTCAAACTGATTCACATGATATAATTTACAGACTTCATGGAACCACAAAAGGTTTTATATAGGTACAAAAACCATAATGATTCAGGTAAAGATAAAGTAATGAAATCATAGCTATGAATATAATATTCCATTTCTGTTCATTCTGTAAATAGAGCATCATAATGTGACACACTGCACCTTTAGGCCAAAAAGTTCACCAGTCACAGCTCTAATGTTTTATAAGTCTTCTTCAAACAGATTATTTTTGGGTCTATGACTGTTAAACAAAACAAACAATATGAATGTTTGAATGAAGGTTGAGGTTTTAGGAAATTGATGTGATTTTCATTTATTTATTTATCAAATAATCGATAATCGAGAGAATAATCTGCCCCGATACAAACTTTCCAAACATTGGCAGCAACTGTAAGTTTAGCTGCCACATGTGAAGTGGAGGCGTTGTTTTTAAAACAACACACACACACACACACTAGTGGCCACAACCAGGCCTAGAATCAGTGGATTATCATTAACATAATTGTATCCTCAATAATTAGCAGGAAATATGTTGTGTTTGCTGGCCACGCCATCTTGCAAATTGTCCGGTAAAGCCTCCCTAATCCCCTCCGAAGATTTTCGCCAATGTGCACCGGCAAACATTAACGTTAAGCTAAAGACAACAATGAATTCTCTTTCTCAATCGTTTTCTTTTTACTCATCCTCACCAATAAAATCATACCTGATTTAACGTGTTGTGAGAATAGACGTAGATCTCCAACAACACTTCCCACTCATACACCTTAGTAATATAAATACTGATCACACAAAAGTGTCCCCACTGACACAATTAACACCACCGGTAAAACAAATGATAACAATAAAGCGATGCAGTAACAGTAACCCGACCGCATTACACTGCCGGCAATTGTGATTACTAAAGAGAAAAGCCAGAGCGAGCAGAGGTGAGACCTGAACGCTGTCGGCTGAATCACAGACTCTGGCCTGTGTTTCCAGGGAACGGATCAACGGCACAGCCCACAATGAACAGCCAGTGCTGAGGGAGAGAAGCTAAACCCTGTTTATCAGAATGCTCCGGGTGTTGTAGCTTATTAAAGTGCCAGGTGCTTTTGAAAAATAATGCCCCCTCTCCTCCTCATCCTCCTCCTCATCCTCCTCCTCCTCTCTCTATTTCCACTAGCTCCATGTCTGCCTCCCCTCCTCCCTCCTCCCTCCTCCCCTCCAAACCAGACTCCAGCCAATGTCGGAGCAGAGGTTGAGGAATGAACCCTTGGCTCAGCTTTGCCAGCGGGGCAAACTACAACGTTTCTGCTGCCTTCAGAAGTTTTTATTTATTTTTTTTTTATTTTTTTTTTATCCTCACACACACACACACACACACACACACACACACACAACTCCCCTGTGGCCGTTGAGGTGGAAACGGCAAGGGTGATGAAATGAAACCATTTCTCTCTTTCCTTGTTCCCACTTTCCAGCTGCCGTCACACTTCTTTCCTCAGTTCTTTCCATTTCATCCCCCGGTCTGTCTTTGACTTTTCTCTCCATGATGTGCTATGTGCTCTTAGTGTGGGTCCAAAAAAAAAAAAAAATCACAAGCGCCATCAAACCCATCTGTTCAGTAAGAGGCAGTCACGTACGACAAATTACATGGTGCACTACGACTGTTGGAGTTTCTGCATGGCGGCAGACGATGGAGACACAAATAACACATAACAGTTAAAGAGGCACTATGTAAAAAAAGACTCGCAGGGAAGAGGATGCATCACAGATCTATTTGTAATCTGCTGTGTGATTATTTCCTCGAATAATTTCATGCTTGTATGAAGATACTTACAGATGATTCAATCAATATTTGTTACTGAAGGACCTCTGCTGCACTAGAAATGGCAGTTAAAATCTGCTTATTTTCTTTGCCTTGTGATGTTTGTTTAAGCCTTTACTGTTAAATGTGCCCCGTTTCATAACAAGACTAATAAATGAACTATAAACTGTGCTTTAAATTGCACAGAAAATTACCCCGGCCACTAAAACAGCTTCTGCCTCTTTTATCAGTTTCTGATTTTCATTGATCGAAAATCCCCAAAATGATTCAAACTTATGCATGGACAAACATTACCTGCACTTTGAATGTATAGCTTTGTTCTGAATATCAAAGTTTATACCTAAAACACATACAGTAGTTTTTCTATCCTCGAGCTTTTACTCCATTTAGATAAGGATTGTGCACAAAATCACTCTATCTACTGCTGTATATACTGTGCTATATTTAGTATAGTAATCGTATAGAAATCCCCCCATATGTTAAGGAAAGTATTTTCTGCTAACAATCCAATTATTTTCTGCAAATATAGATGTGAAAGTTACTGTGACACCTGTGAGTGATGACGCAAAATTATGATGATTCATAAGTGTCTATTTTCATTGAGGAACTACTGAGTCTTTTTTATATAGAAGTGAAACAAAACCATAAACAGAGCTTGTGGTGATTTATTTTTAATCTTCCGTTATTGTTATTTGTAAACATGCGTGTCTGAGAGCATAAAATCATAATTATAATGTGTGTTTTTTTCCCTTCAGGTCTGTGTGTGTGTGTTTGTACTGTACACCTCAAACATTTGCAATGTGTAACCACCGGAGAACTGTATTTTCCAAAAAACTGTTAAATCACATTAGTGTCCACATTTTTTGATTGCACAAAGATTAATTATGTCAACGCGTTAATGCATTTTCATTTCTGTGGCAGTCGCTTGTTCCGTAAATGAACAAACAGGTGCAAACTGCATCTGTGTCAAAAGCTTACTTTGCATGGTCGCCCTAACTGTCTCACTACGGTGCGTATTATTGGCTGCCTGTTTACTTGTTGCTATAGTGACTGACATATTCCAGTGTCTTTAAGGAGCTTGCCCTACAGGCTAATGCTTAAGCCCTAGGATGTCTGCCATTTAAGAATTTTAATAAAGCCTTCTCTTTAACCAATAATAGACTCACGCTGCTAACATCAGGATTGAATGCCGTATTGTGGGGGTACGTTGTTAAGTCCCCAGAATTAAGTCTAGAAGGTCAAGCAGATGTAAATCCATGCTTCTATGTCTTGAAGGGAGCGTGTATAAATGTCAACATGCATCAGAGTGCCTATACCAAATGTCAATATGACCAAATCCTTCTCTTATGACATTCCCTGGCCACCTCCATTAGCATGTAATACTCATACTGCGTCTCTCTCTGTCTCACACAGGTAGGAATGGACTGGGCTGTGGACTCCAGGAGCTAGTAACGACAATCAATGAGGACGTCCATCTTTAAAGAGCAGATTTTCCATGGATAATCTGTAAATGTGCTCAACATAAATCCTTTGAGGTATAATATCAGTTCATCCTCCCCTTCATCCCCCCTCTCTCCCAACTTCTTCTCGGATTTGCCTGACTGCAGTCTTGGCCCCGAACCCTGACACCAGCCGGCAACATTGAGTGATTGGTCATTATATCCAAGGGTGTCTACACAGCAAGACAAAAAAACCCTAGGGAGCCCCTGCTGCAGTTGGTGGTGGTGGTGGCAGCGGCGGTGAGTCAATCGCCTCAGCAGCTGCAGCAAATGATTCATTATTTGTGAAGTTAACAGCTCAGACCGCTTAATCTACAAGGACCAATTTCTTACTGGAGGGAATCGGTCCAATATGAAGGACGTGTCATTCGTGGATCTCTTTGTTGGCTTGGCCATGGCCTCTTTTGTTGTGGCCACAGAGGAGAGGCCTGATTGCCCAAAGCTCTGTGTATGTGAAATTAGACCCTGGTTCTCTCCCAGTTCAGTGTACATGGAGGCGCAGACAGTTGACTGTAATGACTTGGGACTCTTTAGCCTGCCGGAAAAATTACCAGTGGGCACACAAGTACTATTACTGCAAACAAACAATGTTGCCAAGATTGACCAACCCTTGGATTACCTGGCTAACATCACAGAGATTGATTTATCACAAAACAACTTATCCTCCATCAGCGATGTCCATCTGGGGAATCTTCCCCAGCTGCTGTCTCTTCATATGGAGGAAAATTGGATACGAGAGTTGCCTGAACGATGTCTTGCTGAGGTGGCTACCCTTCAGGAGCTGTACATGAATCACAATCTCATCTCCTTCATTTCCCCGCTGGCTTTCCAGGGTCTCAGCAACCTTGTGCGACTCCACCTCAATTCTAACAAGCTGAAGGTCATTAAAAAAGAGTGGTTCGATCCCATGCCAAATCTGGAGATTCTGATGATCGGCGAAAATCCTGTTCTTTCTATTGATGATATGAACTTCAAACCTCTCAGTAACCTCCGCAGTCTCGTTCTCACCAGAATGAATCTGTCCCAGCTCCCTGATGACGCACTGGCCGGTCTTGATAACTTAGAGAGCATCTCTTTCTATGATAATATTTTCCCTGAGGTGCCTCATTCTGCCCTGAGAAACGCAAAAAATCTCAAGTTTCTGGATCTAAATAAAAACCCAATCTCAAGGATACAGAGAGGAGACTTTGTGGATATGCTCCATCTGAAAGAACTGGGGATTAATAGCATGCCAGAGTTAGTTTCCATTGACAGCTTTGCCCTCAATAACCTCCCTGAGCTTACCAAAATAGAAGCCACCAACAATCCTAAACTCTCCTATATCCATCCTAATGCTTTCTACAAGCTACCACATCTGGAAACCCTAATGCTAAATGGCAATGCACTCAGTGCCCTCCACAGGATTACTGTCGAGTCCCTCCCAAATCTCAGAGAGGTTAGCATGCACAGCAACCCCATCCGTTGTGATTGCGTAGTCCGCTGGATGAACATGAACAAGACCAACATCCGCTTCATGGAGCCTGATTCATTGTACTGCGTGGAGCCACCAGAGTACGAGGGCCAGCATGTCCGACAGGTTCACTTCAGGGAGATGATGGAGATTTGTCTGCCACTCATCTCGCCCGAAAGCATGCCCGGGCATATTAAAGCTCAGAATGGGAGCTCGGTGTCACTCCATTGTCGGGCCTTTGCTGAACCAGAGCCGGACATCTACTGGATCACCCCGTCTGGTACCAGAGTCCTGCCTAACACTGTGTCTGACAAGTTCTACATGCACCCAGAGGGAACTTTTGACATCTACGATGTAACTGAAAATGAAGCCGGTCTTTACACTTGTGTTGCCCATAATCTGGTTGGAGCTGATCTTAAATCTGTTTCTGTAGAGGTGAATGGATATTTTCCCCAACCTGTAAACGGGTCTCTGAATGTCAGAATCGAATCAGTGGAGACAAACTCCATCCTGGTGTCGTGGAAGGCCGGCCCTGGCACCTTGGCTCCAAACATTAAATGGTACACAGCAACAGGTGTTAACCATCCCACCACAGCGTTCACCACCAGGGTTCCCTCTGACGTCCAGGTCTACAACCTCACCCATCTCAGCCCCGCCACTCACTACAAAGTATGTGTGGATGTGCGCGGCATCCGCTACAACCATGACACCAAATGTGTCAATGTCACCACTAAGGGATTAGAGCTGGCAGCCAAGGACACAGAAAAATGGGACGCAGCAGTAATCACCGTCTTTGGTGTGCTCTTGGCTGTGATTTCAGTGGCATGCCTGCTTATTTATGTGTCTCTGAGGAACCACCACCTTTATGGGGATATAAGGAAATGCGACTCCAAAGCGTCGCTGACACCAGTGGAAGCTACCGGTATGCACTCTCCTTTCTTTACAAAGCTGTGGGTTTCGGGTAAGGGACTGCCAAGTGGAGTGGAAGTGAAAGCCACAGTCATAAATGTATCTGACAATGCCTTTTAAGAAGCGGAGCTTTGTAGAGCACCACACACCAACTACACTGAATGGACAAGGCCATGGGCAGGGGTGGACGACTCTGTAGTACTGTTTCAAAGGCAAACCCATTGCTGGTCCCCCGGCTCAGACACACTGGCAAAACTATTATTGGAATGGGATGGAACAGTTTATGATAAGACTATGCTCTCCCAGTTTCAACCCTAGCTGAAGTGGTGGCTTTGTAACAGTTACATCAAAACCAAGCTAACATCATCAGGAAGGGGTATTTACTGCAAAAAGATATATTTCAGTACCATTCATACAGAAAGGCAGGCAGAGGAATGAAAGTGAAGATGATGATGATGGTCAACTCTCTTGTAATTGACTGTTAAATGTGTTCAGAGTTGTGGAACTGTCCGTGTGGTCCCAAGCAATACCGTCTGTGCTTTGTAAAACATCCATAGACGAGTTTAGAGCTACAGTAATAACACCTGTCTATATTGGGAAGGGAGATTTAGTAGAGTTAGACAAATAACAGTGACTATGGTGTAAGCCTTTTGATGAAATATACCCCCCTTTTTCTATTTAAAAATGGATTCTTGATTTTTCATGGAAATATTGTTATATATTCTATTATGTTGATGTAATGACAAATCCTCTGTATCTGAACAGTTTAAATGGGTTTTAAATTAAGGCAAGGAGCAGACTACTTTTGATTACAATGTCACATTAAGCTTAATGAAATTCAGCAACAAAAATGAGTATCTAGAGAGGACATTTGCCAAATGGCTGTTTATGCTGTGTAGTTCTCATTGCAACGGTGACTAGGAAGCAAAATGCGTCGGACTTAAACAAATATATAACAGGTTGCCGACTGATGTGGTATCTCCTCACGAAGCGGTCTGTTATGCCCTGGTAAGTGCCTACAACAAGAACTACATGAGGTAAACAGAGAAGAAAACTGAAGAGAAACACATCAGCCACAGCGAAACACATGGCCATGTCATCATTGCAGAATCACAAGCTATTCTCCAGTACTTTTAGTGGAAATACTTTCTCAGTATTTTTAGCATACATATTTTAAGAAAACATTTCGTTGTTGCTTTGGGTGTAAAGTTAAAAAGCCATTTTTATATTAACTGTACTATATGTGATCAATGGGCACAACAGACTAATTAAGAAAGTGCTAAGAAAAAAATAAATGTCATTGTTTCTTTTACAAACCTACTTTTCTCCTTTGCTTCCTTCTCATATTTACCATAACACACCTGGTTCATTACAAACTAAAAGTCATGCTTTTATTGTGTCGCCATCCAGCTGCCGGGTCATGAGAAATGTGTAACGACCTTTTATCTGTGACATTTCAACTGCAAGCATGTAAAACAAAATACTGATAATGACCAAATGGTACAGAACAAAAGAAAAAAAAAAAGCTGTCTCTTGAGCCTGACCGCAGGGGAAAGAGTCATAGAGACTTGAGCTGAATGGTTGAATGGTCGTCCTGACCCTGGGAAGAAAGGGGGAAAAAAAAACAGCAACAAAAGAACAGAACTCATTAGTCGCCTCATTAAGAACATGTTCGTCCTTCAGCTGGTCTGAATATAGTCGCTGTGCTATAGCCACAGCTGATGCTGCTCGTGCTTGGACAGGGACACGGCGTCCCTACGACAGAGAGATAAAGTACAGTACTGGAAAGTCAAGGCAGGGTGGGAGCGAGCAGAGTCTGAGCTTTAGGACTCACATTTTATTTGTCTTACTGAATTATCCAGCATGCAGAACATTTCACATGAAAAAGCCAAGCATGATGAATGGTTGTCAGAGGCAGAGTGACATGGCGGATTTATCAAACGGAGCCTAACGCTCATACATCAGGGCCAGCCTTCAGCACCACGGACAGAGGCTTTTAGAGCCAGGCTATCTGTCAAAGACAAACGGAGTTAAAATATGACGCAATGTGCTCCTCAGGTAATACTCAGGTCAGACTAAGTCTGTCTCAACAAGCCTGGCAGAGCTGAAAATGCACATATCCATATGCTTATATAGAAAAACAAATGCATACAATCATAAATTCAAGGCCTCTCACTGGCACCAAGTCTCATTTATAGACAGAAATGTGAATATAGACAAAACACACAGCAGTAAATCATCCAATCTTTCATACCCAGAGGTGTTGCAGCTTGAAGAAACACAACATGACAGCGAAGAAGACACTAAATAACTTCATAGACCAAAACATGTTCTTTGAGATTAAAGCAGCTCATAGATATTTGCCATATTATTGTTCTTTTTTCCCCCCACAACTCATGATTTGATTACATACTTGAGTGAATAATCTGAATGTTATCCGGAAACTCATCTCTCCCGCTGTCTGTCCCGATCTCACGCATTTCCACCGATCTCTTTCTTTTCTCGCCCACCGGCACCACCTCCCTCCTCCTCACCGTTGACACTCCTTACACGGGGAGGCTTTTTCTTTTTGTCTGAATTTGTACATTCAGAACAACCTATATTAGAAAAAAAAAAATCTGGATTTAACTTAAATCCTACATGAAAAGAACCAGTGAGCTGTCATCATTTAATCCGCAGCGAAAAAGGTGTTTCTCGCTGAATCTTCAAATATTTCAAATATTAAAATAACCTTGTTCTATTCAGAAAAAAAAGCCATCTGCTCTGAGGCAGATATTAAAGCGTGCTCTGTAGGGGCTTATAGATGGGTGTTCCTGCTGGTTACATATTCATTTTAATTTCAGGAGGATCATTGTCAAACCAGCCCGGAGATTTGATGGTGCCATTCACCGGCGGGAGGTGCAAGTTCAAGAGTGTATTTATTTATTTAATTTTTAACAAAAGGTGAACATTAAGTTGCTGGCTGGCAGGTCATTTTCCATTTACATTATTAGATGGGGAAAAAGTATTGCAGGAAATGTACATTTTGTTTAAATTTTATAGTATTAGTTGATTTAGGCTTGCTATTATAACAGTGTGCATATGGGCAAACTCTTTCCTTGAGCATGTAGGAAGCTGGAAGTTTAACACTTTTTATATTTTATTACAACAGCATGATTTTTTCTTTCTTTTTAAATCAAGATCTTTTTATTGAACATTTTTTCCAGTATATGAAAAATGCATGAGATAGTCGTGGGTACACATCAACAGCAATAAGCACCGATATGTCCAGATAGACATGAATTGAGAAGATATAGCAAAACAAAAAAGGGACAAAAAAAGTTATGCAGACAAATGGAGGAATAAATCAATCAAATCTTCATATATAATATAACTCCTCCCCACTCAATGCCAGTACACTAGACATAGTATGAGCACATTGCCACATCTGGAGCCTGTGCTAAGAATGAGTAAAGAGTTTGCAGCGTAGTTAAGCTGCACTAAATGGTCGAACCTTCACAGGGTCTGAAATGCATTTAAAAAGGGCCCCTACACTATCTGGAATTTTCCACTTGATTGCTGAAGTGAGTATCTAACCTTCTCCAGTTTTAAGCAGGACATGATGTCTTCTAGCCATTGTGCATGGGTGGGAGGGGAGGCATCCCTCCACCAGAGCAGGATTACTCGCAGAGCTACAAGGGGGGGAGGGCAAAGGATAATTCTTTCTATATCTAACTCTTTCTCTGCTTCCATGACCCCAAACAGAGCAATCAGCTTGACTCTAACTTGATGTTTACCACCTGAGAGAATGTGTAATTGGTAATCCTAAAATCCAACACCATGCGATATAGGGTTGAAATGAGCTTTTTTTAAGTGGATTTAAGGAGAGGACTGTATCGACAGTGGTCAAGTCTGTTGATATTAAAGAGCAGGACAACAAAAGATGCCAAGCCGTTGCCTATGAACAGGTCTTCAAAGCGTACAATACCCTTCCTGTGCCGATATTCCCTTTTTTAAAGCTGCAATTAAATATTAAATCCCCCCTCTATCTGAGATAAGATAAAAATGTCCTACCTTGCACTGTAAGGGCTGCAAAACAAACAATACTTAAACTACCACAGGCACTTTTAAACGTTTGAATTATCAGCTTATTAAAGTTACAAACGTCCACATAACAGCCAGCGCGGCTACAGGCTTCCACATTACAATGAAAAGTAAAATGTCGACATGCATTTACAGCCCTGCTACTAGCACTATGTTCAATGCCATTGCTTGCTTTTAAGAGGTCTTCGTAGCCGAGCTATTGCGAGATCAGCCGGACGACCTATGGATCGCAATAACAAAGCGCTGATTGCTTTTATGACAGAATAAAAATGGATTCGCCTCCTCGGGGTCGTATGAAGAACCTTTAGTAATTAAACAGTTTTGCTGCAGCAGTGTAGCTTGTTTTGTGTCTCATCAAGTTTTGATCTGTTTACACCGGAGCTGATGTTATACTCCAGATGACAGGTGAATTTTTCATACACAACACGTGTCATCAAGCGAGCAGGAGAATTTGCACCGGAGTGATCGTTATTCTGAACATGCATCGCTGTGTATTTCCTGAAAAGTAGAGACAGAATGTCACAGCAGATTTGATATGGCCCGTCAAAGAGCAACCAGTCAAAAGTCATTTGTGTGTGTGTGTGTGTGTGTGTGTGTTTGTGTGTGTGCATTTCTGCTCTGTCTGGCCTCTTCCTGTCTCCATTTCCATAACCATCACACTCCCAAGGCGTCTTCTTCAATATGCTGCTAAAAAATGCTTTTTTTGTGTGTTCCCTCCAGACTTTGCAGTGCACAGTCATAAGCACATGCATGCAAATTCATTATCATACAGCGAGAGTGCCAAAACACAGCTGCCATTAGTCACTTCTAATCCCATATGCACCCGATAGACTGTCGGGGAGTGACTTGCTTCCACATTTACATACTTCCTCTGATTCACTGCATGACATCACTGAAATTTCACGTATGAAACAGAATGTCCAAGCAAATTAGAGGCTTCCCGTCCTAAGTAACCCAACGTATCGATAAACGTGGGATCCATAAGTCTTGCCACAGTGAAAACCACGCCACAGAGGGCTTTTCCTCTAATTGGACGACCATTTTTCAAATAGTTGATTGGTTTCCTGTGCTATACTGATTGATCGCTGCCTCCCTTTGTCTCACCGCTATTTCCTCTATGAAGTGCGGCCTGTTCCTGGGTCAGATCGATGCGGGACTAATGAGTTATTCGCATGCATGACATTCACATTAATGATAGATAGGGATTGGGAGACAAAAAAAAATGTGTGTGTGTGTGTCTATGTTGGTGAGGTGGCCTAACAAGCAAACATGAAAGGACATGGAGGAACACCCTTTCTAAGTAGGTTTTATAAAGCACCGTCAACCTCGTGGCACTGATGCACCATCAGAATCATTAGCACTACAGAGGCCATCGATATTCACGGCAGCCCACATTAATCATCGGTGAACATTAAAGTCTTGTTGTGAAATGGTGGAGGAGCCACCTACAGTTCTAGTCCCCGTGTAAGTACCACCTTTTTTACTGCATCCGTACAAAGACCTGCTGCAGACTCCATTAGGCAGATGGAGGGTTCGAAGAAGACGTAGGTCGTGTTGCTGGTTACAGCTGAGCTTTGAGGTAAAGTTTTTTTTTTGTTTTTTTTGATGGAGATAATGAATGCCTATATTTATGCAAAAATAATTTGCTCGCTGGTAATTATGCACTGGCCAAATTGATAGAGCATCTGCACCAACTGTCACAATTTTTCATATAACCAGGGGAGTGTTTGAGAGGATGGAAGATGATGGGGAATTAGAAAACTTTAACCTCAATTAGTTTAGGCTCCGTGTGTTTTGTGAATACAGACACATGCAGGAAAAGGAAGAAAAAAAAAAAAGCCTTGTTGTCTCACTTCAGTACCATTCTCCCATCGGCTTGCCATTTTCTTCATAAATTGCAGCTTTTCAAAGAGAACAGAAAACAAAATTAAGCAATTTGGCCGTGATAACATTAAGCAGCTATAACAGAGAGTACGCAACAGTATGACAGGGAAAAAACAAACGAACATCAATGAAGCTCAGAAGCAGTAAAAAAAAAACTGAAAAATACAATTTTGTTTTTCGATTGCTGGCACATCTAAATGAGTTTGTGTTGAGGTGCCAACAATGAAAACATGAATGGGGAAATTAAGTAAACATGGAATAGTGATTGTGCATCTTTTAATGTTCGTCTCTGGTAAAAACCTTCCAGTCTGCAAACATGATGTTAGTCAGCCAAAACAATCCTGGTCATTTTCATCCACCTACCTTGATTTCATTTGTTAATCCTGCATGAATTTATCTACACTAACAGTGCGCTTCTATTTTGAAATGGCTGCAATATGAGAGCAAAAACACACAATCAAATAAATTGCTCATCAGAAATGATTGGCTGGGATGGCACCATGGGTAACAAACAGCACATTTAAATTGCTTCTGAACGATAGTGGATTTAAAACCGAGGAACCACCTCGAACATATTTTAACTATGAAATGAAACCTGACAAAACCTCCCATAAAGCAGATTTAAGGCTCTCTAAAACCAGAGATTAAATTATATGACCGCTTTCCAGCGACAAAGTAAGTTCTGTCGTCAATTTGATTTAAATAATTTGCCTGTAATCTATAAATTTGCCATCAATGGCCGATTGTTTCATGTACAGTGGCATATTTAAGCGTCACGTTTTTTTAGTGAAATTTATCCTTTTGCTCTTTTATTGTTTGGCCTTGTGGATCTTGTTGTATATTTTGTCACATTTACACGTCAAATATGATGAGAAAATCATGCAACCTGGTTATAAATTGAAGTTTGAAGTTTTTTTCACAGCTAAAGATCATCTTTTCACTCCTCTTCTTAATCTAGAAATTGCGAAACGCTGTCAGTCATCTAAACTGTGTTTTAGCGTCTCAGTCTTCTGCTGAGCGCCAACAAATTTGTGCACTACAGGAATGCAGCAGCACGGAGGCCTGTGCCCTAAATAAAACGACTGTGTGTGTGTTTAGGTGTGTGTGTGTGTGTGTGTGTCTTTCATCACACCGGGCGGCCTTATTCTTTGATGTAATAATGGCAGTGTTGGGTGGAGAGAGGGATGGATTTTATTAGATGGGGAGGGGGGGTCGAGGCTCATGAGGGTGATTCAGCGGAGGAACAAACATAAATGCTCGACTCCGTCGTATGTTTCATATTAATGTTCATAACAAGTGTATTAATACACATGACGCTCATCGGTTTGTCTCTTTATCAGGCTAAAGTGAGGAAAAGATGTCTTTGTACGTGTCTTCCCTGCTGTCCGTCAGGGTTGTTTACAACAATATTTTCAACCTGCTCCTAATATGAACACACAAATGGCCGCGGTCCACCATCAATCATCCGACCTCCTCCTCCTCCTCCCCGATATGTGTGGACGGCAGCTCTGTGTGGCTCCATACGCAGTCGAGCATGTGTGTGGCTCGCAGTAAGGTTATATAAAACAACCATATTCCTTCAGTTCATTACACGCTTCCCTGGAAACTAGAATAACAATAACCAAAGCCCTGTGTTTGATCTTCATCATCTTTTTTTTTTTGTTCATAGAATTCTGCTTTTCTTAATATTTGTACTCTCCTGTTTCCTCTCATCCCCAGATAAGACAAATCCACCAGTTTAGATTAGATCACTGCGAAACTGAATGACCGTTTCATATTGATGATAATTGTGTTTTCATAAATTATCTATCAAGATTATTTGCAATTGAAATGAAGGGGAGTGGGGTAGTTAACAGTCTGGCAATCTGCTCTCCTTCATAATGTACGCATGCAGAATGATGTTTTCACTGACTGAACGCTGTTCATCTATGAAATAAAAGAAACTGAGCGACCTATTATATTGTTTTATGTTGATGCTGGAATTAGAGGCAGACTGTGGAATACCATCACATTCATTATTGTCCCAAAAACATATTATTCTCTCTCTCGAGGCCACTTTAAAACATTTTTCTCTCACTGGGGAATCAAAGGCGGCCGCGTAGTTTTGCGAAAGCTGAACATGTTGAGATCAGAAAAGAGAAACATGTCAAGAAAGCTAAATGAATATGACTAAAGGCGCCCTGTTTATGTGCTGTCTGCGCGGCGAGTTGGAGACATTTGTGTCATCTGTAAGCACTCTCTCAGTTCAGTCAAAAGAAAAAAGCTTTCCTCTGTCTTCTGAAGTGCGTCCAAAAGAACATGGGTGATAACGAGGGCCTGGCCCCTCTCTCTTAGTCCTACGAGCCATTAGCAGGGGAAGACTTGATTCTAAGAAATGACTATTTCTGTCTGACGATTGGCTTTTCCTTTGGAGCAACGGAGACACCGGCTGTTCAGCCCTCCCCCGCTGGCCTCAAACTGCGGCTGTGAAGATTAAGCAAATGCCAGTCTGCGTTTGCAACTGTTGGCAAAGGACTAGCAAGGTGAGAGAATGTGAGAAGGGTTTTTGAGCCTGATCAAAATCAAAAGGGAACTGAGGTAATGAGGGGGATTCAATCAAAGGAACGAGACCGCTCTTAGAACAAAGAGGTCTTAAGCCCACAGCAGTCAGGAGACAGATAGAGATATAACTCAACCAAAGGCGCATTAGAGAGTGATTCAGGTAGGCAGCCAAATGAACGGATAGCTTTTTTAAAAATGTAACGACACACTGATTCCACTGATAGACCTTTTCTTCTACTTTAAAAAAAATAATCATATTGCAACATAAATTTGTATAGTTTTACCCCAAACCATTACTCATACAGCTGGTTGATTTCTTGTCATCTCCCTCCCACGGTCGCGCAGTGTATTTTCATAGTTCAGCAGTCCAAATTGGATATTGTTTATGATGCATGATATTGAAAGCAGACAAGACTCCTGAGGGACCGGCGTCAGTTTCGTCAACCGGCTGAACAAGCTAACAAACAGATCCAAGTGATTTTTGTTGATGCTCGGAGACATGCAGCTCCCCGAGCACAACAAAGGGACATTCATTCTATATTTATGCCACCACGGAAGTGTCAGAAATATTGATGACCCTGGGCAGAAATTAGCCCGCTTGTCAAAATAGAATAGTGCGAATGCAGGCTTTTTTTTTTTTTCTTTTCATGCCGCGCAGCACTCGCAGTCCTTGCAACACTCATCAAGTAAAGCAGAAATTGCGACTGAACAAGCACAAAGCCCTAACACACTGGATCATTGTCAGTCTAAATTTAAACTAAGCACATCTGTCACATTGTGTCACCGATGCACAAAAGCGCTCCAAGGTTATGGAAGTTACTTTCTTAATTGAAGTGAGACAACTTGTTTTCTGTTATTGCCATTAGGGAATCTCAGTATCAGCAGCGTGTATCTGTCACTAAATGGAAATAAATGAGACTAAATTGACATTTTTAAGCCGTGATCTGAACATCTGGGGCGGGGTGGGGTGGGGGGTTGGGTCGGAGCGCACCCCTCTCCTCTTTTGTTTATGTTTACTTTGCTAACTCGGTTACAGAACTCTAATCCAAAATCACTTTTTCACAGGTCCGCACTTGTAAGTAACAGATGAAAGCATTGATTGCCGCCTTCGATCGTTTCGACTCAAAGTTCGCCATCAAACTCTTAACCGCAAAACAGCCAGGCCAGGCGGAGAAAACAATCAAAAAATAACAACGAAAAACATCAGCGCCCAGGAAAGACAATGGCAATTGATCAGGCATTCGGCGAGAGAGGTGGCATCTCTCCTATCAGATTCATTAGTTTTCCGGCTGCTCTGACATTTCCATTTGCACACTCCAATTGACAAAATAAAATACCCGTTCTCGGCTCTCATCCCTCAGCTCCACGCCGGGTAATCACTCCTCCACTGCGCCATACACTCCCACCCCCCCCAACCCTTCTGTTCCTCCATTCCTCCATCCCTCAAGAGCGCAGCCTCATCATGACGGAGTAAGAAACATAAACAGAGCGTACGCCTTTTGTCAGAGGAGTGCGTTTGCCACCGAGTGTGCCTTCAGTCTGGGGTCACTTGTATAAATCACCTCAGGGAAGGGCACACTTCAACTTTTCATTTTCTTCCCATCACTACCTCTCTGGTCTCCCTCGCGCTCACTCTACTTCCCTTGTCTCCCCCTTTCTTGCTCTTTCTGCATACCCAAACAACTCCTCCCCAGTGCAGCCATCTCCTAGAATCATCATCAGCATCTCCCTGCCAGACTACTGACCGGCCACACACTCGCAGGGAGTCTCTCAGCCATCCATTTCATTTAGACGCAACTTTTTGACTCCTCCACATTAGGGGTCAAACGGGCTCTTTTCAAAAGAGACTCGGAACAGAGGTAAATTATACAAACTGAGTGGCAGGAGGGAAGGGAGTGTGGCTGAGCCTCAGCGGCTCCGTGAACCAAGACGACCTCAGGTTTCTTTAATGATGTCTTTGCCAAGCCAGACGGAGACACATTGGATGATTATGCTGCAGATTGGGCAGGAATCTCTCAGTCTCGCTTTTACTTTCCACACCCCTCCATCACAACCACATCCGCTCACCTCTCAACCATCCATCCCTGCTGCTTCTCTCCTTTCCCATCTATTCTCCTCTGCCTCCTCCTTTCCATCTTTTCCCCACCCCACTAAACATCCATCCTCCCTCTCTTCCTTGCTTTATACATTTATCTTCCCACCCCCAGACTTTCTCAGAGCTCCACCCATTTGGAGCAGTGGCAACACGGTGAGAGACTATGGTCAAATCTGATGATGCTCCCTTCCAACAGTGGCATTTAATCAATCGAAATCTTATTTTGGGGATGAGCAGAGAGGAAGTTGTTTTTTTCATGAGCTGCTCTATAATAGAATAACACAGCCAGAAGGCCAGGTCCCTCATCACCGGGGACTCCATAGATTGAGGTGATCGAGTTGTTTGAAGATGAGTTTTGAATACTGCGTAGCCCAGCTGGCAGGCTGTGCTGTACTGTAGCTCACTTGAAATTTAGTAACGATGTATAAAAATGTCAATTAAAAATGGAAAGTAAGAACTGGCTTGAGTAAAAACTGGCTAATAAATCTTTAAAGCAGGGCTGATTTGCTTAAAACACATTCAGCGATATTGTCTTTTCAGTGTGAGTAACAGTAGAATAGATTTTTACAGAAATGGCTACTTGACATGAAATAGTAGGATCAATGCAGGTGTTACAAATGATACTAATTTACCTTTGGCAAATCTCGAAAATCTTATCATTACAAATCAACTAAAAAAGGTCTAGTATCCCTATTTAATGGCACTTTGGTGTATTATTAAAAGGAATAATCCAAAAACAGATGGACAGCAAATATACATGAAGCAGACTGGGAAATAGCATGCTTAAAGCTACAGAAAAATACAGTTAATACAAGAATGAAATTGTAGCAAATGACTAATGCAAACTTATATTACCCCGTTATAGTCCAAGTCCTTGTTCCATGTTTAAAGGAAAAGGGTATAAAGTAGGAAAGTATATGTTTCCCTACAAGTGGATGTTACGCATTCTGTGTATATAGTATGTAGTTGTCAAGTGGATGTTACGCATTCTGTGTATATAGTATGTAGTTGTCTGTTCTGAACAGTCAGTATCTATTGATTTTGGACTTCTTCAAGCTCGGAGAATGGTTGCTGTCTCCTGTAAAAATATATAAGTACCATCTGTAAAGTAATGTTCGAGGAGATTGCAACATACGTTGCGTTCTATACTGTTTTCTACACGTTTGTGGGCAGGAAGTAGAGCAGGTTGTCCACTAATCAGATCGATCTGTGGTTCAATCCCCGGCTCCTCCAGTCTGCACGTTGGAGTGTCCTTGAGCAAGATGCTGAACCCCAAATTGCTCTTGAAGGCCATCGGTGTTTGAACGTGTATGAATGGTTAGCTCTGATGAGCAGTTGGTACCCTGAGAGGCAGCCAACAAGTTAGCAGTACTAATTTGGTCATTGATATAACGCAGTATTGATTGAACCCACTAAAAGTTCATTAAAGCTTTGACATTTGCTGCTGTGAACATGCAGAGTGTGAAAGGTGTGCCTCTGGCCCAGAATAAACAATGTAAAAATACATTTTATTAGATTTTCATGAGACATAATGAACTTCAGGCATTCTTAGAAAATAATAAACCTTGATTTTATTCCAAATAAGTTTTCACAGAGCAGACATGCCCTTCAGAATTATGTACTATTTGATTCCCTCCACAATGTAACGCGATTATGCATTCACAAAGTGGGTAGTGAAGAAGAACCAAAGTGTCGGCTGTTTTTCACTCTGAAGTCAGAGAAAAGAACATGCCAGAGCTGTGAGACTGGAGGATATGAGCTCGGCATCAAATCCGCCATCTGACAGAAGACGCATGCCCGAGTCTGTTGTAGAGCCTCCACAACAGATGGACAGATGAATGGTGGTCAGGTGTCACACACACAAACGCAGACTTTCTCACATACAGACACACACTGCAGATCAGAAGTTTTAGGAAGTATTTAGACCGTTTGCTTAATTAAAGCAGTGTTAAAATATCACAAGTGAAAGTTCTGCATTCGCAAATTCACTGAACTTTCAGTGAACCTTAACAGTAATAAGTATGAAAATATGAAAAAACAAAAGTGCTTATTGTACAGAAATAATAATTATTACTGCTGTTAATGTTGTACTTGTTCCAGGTGGAGATAAAACTAGATTTTTCACACTGTTGGGTAATTTATTCTATAAAAAAGTATTGTATTTCATAAGACTGGCTTTGTGTGTAACATATTATTCAGCAAGAGAACTAGTTACTATTGCTACACATGAATATAGTGAATCAAAACTATAATATTTGACCTCAAAATTGTACAAAATTGAAATACTTTACTGTTGTATCACGCTGTACCGTATCAATCAATAATGTGTTCAATTGGATGCACACATTCACACAAACCCCATCTATGGAAACATAGGATTTTTTAGGAAAAAGCTGCCTAGCAACAAAAATGTTCAAACTGATTGTGTTGCAAAAGTTTAAGCCAATGTCATATTTCATCTGTGTTCTCTATATTGCGAGCACCTGGATAAGGTAAAGGATAGATAATGGTCAAAATATTAAAATCATAACCTTACCCTAACCTTAATCGAGTGTCTAAGCAGCCAAACCTTATCCACCCCTGGGACACTGGACAAACTCCAGTCCCCAGTGTATTAAGTATATGGTAACACTCCTGCCATTGCCCTTGACCGAGGCACTGGCCTCCCGAAAAGAGCTGATCCCTAAGCACTGCCACTGCTCCTATATATTTAGGATGGGTCAAATAAGCGGAGGACAGATTTCCTCATGAGAATTTATAAAGAATAACTTGACAAAAGACCTGAATTGCAATCATGCATGTAAACATAGTATACAAAAAAAGTTGTGCCCTATTAATAGGCACAAACACACAGATTCAAACAGAGACTGATGCTGCTTTGACTGATGGTGATGATGATGACATGGCATTTGGCAGGTCACGCACACAGATGGTGGACACCTAGCGATTTCACTGGCTCGCTGCAGCGTGTTAGATTTGGAGCCGAAGCTTGACATTCGTGCTGCGTCCTCAGGAATCGCAAGTTCAGAGGGAAAAGGAGAGAGAGGAAAATAACAACAACTCTGGCCTACAGATTAACGGAACAGATGTTCTCACCTCCTCCATCACTCACAGTCAAACACATGATCACCAAAAACTGGCCGCAGAGAAAAGTTGGTTTAAAGTTTGGACTTGACAGCCGGTCTACAGTGACTACAACTTGTCTAGGATTGCATGAATCAGATGAAGCCTTGATCTAGATGGAGCTCCTTTGAATTGTGGGTAAGTAGAGATCTTCCAGACTGGCAGAAACCAAGCTAATAAACGGCAAATCATTATGTAGCTCTCATACTTGCTCTATCATTTAATACATAAAATAAGATAAACAAATATGTGCATGGCATTAGCCACAACAGAACGGTGCCCTCATTTCATTGATATAATGCCACAGAGGGAGTGTTTATCATTTGTGCGTTTTCTCCAGACACAGTACAGTAAACAGAGAGAATAGGCCTGGCTATGATTGGAATAGCAATGACCTTTGCTGTATTGATTTTGGCTGGGGTTGCTCTAGGACAGGCTCAGGCACAGGCTTGGTGTGTATTCTTGTATGTGTCTCCGTGTGGCACCGAAATTTGTGGCTTGGCCTTTTCTCGAAATACAAACATTCCTTCAACAGAAATAGCCATAATGCCCCAATTAGGGTGTGCACTAGCAGACAATAACAGATGTTCAGGAGAAAGCCTTCTCCCATATTCCCTCCAACTGTACAGAACACTGATGGGAGGAGACAAATTGTGACAGTATATACAGTGTACAGTATATGTTGTTCAACACATTACAGCACAAGAAATACCCAGTCCTCTTGAAGCACTTTATACATACGTGTTACTACATACTTGTAGCTTTCTCTCTTTTTCCTTCATCTATCCATCCATCTGAGTATCCAGCCAGCCAGCCCTTCAATAATCTATCCATCCTTCCTTACTTCAATCATCCATCCATCAATCATCTAGCCACCTATCCAATCCGTACATACACCCAACTATCTATCAACCCTTCAAATATCGATCCAACCACCCATGCAACCCATCCAAAGTCTGTTTATCAAAGAATCCACCCATTCTTCCAACAGTCCTCCTAGGATCCTCCATCCATCCATCCATCCATCCATCAACTCTCCAAATTTCCATCCAAATATCTATCTAACCACCCATGCAACCCATCCAATGTCTGTTTATTCAAAAATCATTTCATTATATTTAATCTTCTAAGTATCCGTCCATCCATCCATCCATCCATTCATCTGGTATGTACCAAGTATCCTCCAAATACCCATCTAACCACTCATGCAACCCATACAATGTCTATCAAGGAATCCATTCTTTCTTCCAACAATCATCCATCCGTCCATCTATGCATCCAATATCAATTTATCCAAGAATCCATTTATTCATCCAACAGTCCTCCAAGTATCCTTCCTTTAATCCATCTATCCAAATGTCCATCGATGATCTATCCATCCAACCACCCATGCAACCCATCCATTAGAAAATCCATCCAAGAATCCAATCTGTACATACACCAAAGTATCTATCCATCCATCCATCCATCCATCCACCCATCCAAATATCTAGCAACACTCCAAATATCCATCAAACTATACAACCCATCCATTATAAATGTATTCAAGAATCCATTCAAGTATGAATCCATCTATCCATCCATCCATCTGTCCATCCATCCATTAATTATCAATCCAAATGGAAATCCTTCCATTCATCAATTTATCCCTCCATCTGTCTGCCCATCTACTCATCTCCCCATCAACTGGTCTATCTATCCATCTTACACACCAAAGACGGCTAAATGCAATGAGATACACAAGCCATTATGAGAATTTGAAGGAAAATGAAAGAGCCCCATGAGACAACCAAGAAACATTTCAGTGCAAATTAAGAGTCAATACAGCCCATTACACTGCTACTTCACTGTTCTGTGATTATGCTGTTAGTTTTCACGGTCAACGATGGTACTAAAGAGGACATTATCATTAAATGCTGAGACATACTGTACGACTGTGATTCAACATCCCAACAACCAAAATAGAGGATCTGTAAAAAATGGGGAGGCCAGAAAACCAGCTAAATGTGTAAAGACTGGAGAATATAACGTTTAAAGTGGTGTCTTTTGAAATACTGTGGGAGCAAGAAAGTAAGGAGGGCTTTAATGGGCTTCTCAGATGACTAACTAAAGCTCCCAGGCACTCTGCTGCTAATTAGTTTGATTCACCAGCCATGCTTAAAGCATTGTGGTTTGTTGTTTTGCTATTATTATTTCCTATCTTGTGTTGGCGTCCACTCTTTGAGGCTCTGCTTAGTGTGCCATCTGAGGCCCTATAGAGAGGAAAATCAGGGAGGGGCCCACCCTGAAGTCACAAGAAAACGTTGTTTTCTTTTCTCCGTGGTGTAAAAAGAGATTTCAGAAACCAGAGCAGCTTGAAATTAACTTTACTGTAAGATAGAAGAAAAAGTTAACAGCGATAAAGGGAGCAAACAGTGCAGGAATCACCAGTGGAAACTTTCCGAGTAGCAGGATGTTGCAGTACAATCTCCTCATAAAGGACATTTTCAAAGCAGAGACAGATTGTCCTCGAGGCTCGGTATGATGGCAGTGGTCAAACAGAAACAAAAAAACATAGGGGATGTGGGGAGGGGGCTGGAGAGAAGCAAAAGATTAAAACTATCAATTACTTTAAATGCTGGAAATTTTAAAGTTCCGTCGTGTGAACAAGTTCAATAGAATTCACCACCTTTGTCTAAAAGCGGCCTGGAAAATCAATGTAGTTTGGGCTCCATAAGACTGGCAGTGGTTAAACACTCGGGTGATCAATAATGTAATAACTTTCACAGTGGTATGTAACTACAATGAATCCTGAACACTCAAAGCTCTGCCTTTACATTTGTTTGGCATGCAATATTAAGGCTTTTGTACTAGGTGTCAGAAATAGATTTACCTTAAATATGAGAATATTTTCCGTAAGCGCTTTAGCTTTTTACATGCATGAAGATGAAAAGATTTGTGTGTTTTCTATTTATTGTGCCACTATGCACATATAATATATACAGCAAAAATAAACATGTTTACAGCCTGGTACAAAGAAATGTTTTGGTCTCTATAGCTAATTTTCCCATTCTGTACTGAGTCTACATTTTTTTTAACTCACCCATTCAAATTATATTAAGGCTTAAAATTATGCAGAATTAATAGCGTGATTGCTTTGATTGACAGGTAGGTGCCGTTACAGATGGTTTGTTTGAGCATTCAGCCTGCCTCAGGTCTACCCGTAATCCATGTTTTTGCAGATTCTTAGATTAGCCATTCGCCATGATGGCAATGGCAAGAGCCTCCACATCCTGACTTTTAAAAACAGTTCTTCATCAGACTTGTGGGTGATGTCACAGATAGAATGTTCATATCTTATACTGTCTACAGTGAATTCACATTCCTGGGTAGTGCCCCAAAGTGAGCCACGCAACCCAAGAGGAGGCATTCATGCTCCCAGGTTGTCAAATACCAGCACTTTGTGTGGGTGGCTCGTAGATAGCTCGTAGTAGGTGTGCTGAAACTCAATAATCTTGAGTCTCAGCACACCTACTGTATTGTGTGGCTCGCCCTAAGTCATTTTGTTTATTTCTCAAATTAAGCTGGTATTTAACAACCTGGAAATATGACTGTACAATCAATTATCTCTCTCTAGTTCGACTGACTCCACCTTTAAGTCAAATATTCACTCTCTCCTTAGCTCTGCTGTGGTCCTGTTGGAAATGTCTGGCCCTTTAGCTGCTAAATTCTCAGCTCAGTGCTGGTATAGATGCCCTTTTGGAACAGCCAAAGCACAAGTGGTTATATTGGAGTTGGAGTCTTACATGGACCGAGGACAGAACTTTCAGAAATGTACTTGTTTGGTTTGCATTTATTGATTTGATGATGTAGCACTTGATTGTCGACCTGCAGTTTGTATGTGTATGCATTTACCAAAGTTGACCTTTTACATTCACATTGCAGTTTCTTTTTGAACAGGTCTAAAAGCTGTACAGTAAACAGACTATATTCCACACATTTTTTTTACTGTTCTGCTGACTTTGGGATTTAACTTCTATTAGCAACTTACTTGCAGAGAGAAAAAAAAAAGCTTGCTTAGCTTCCCAGCACAATGACAACATCCTAACTGATGTCAGCCCCCGTGTTAGCTCAGAGCCCGTCTTTACCAACAAGAAAATATTAGAAATGAAATTCTGATGATTTGACAATCAGATAAAGAAAGCGCTGCACATGTCTCCGGCAATGATGAGTGCTTGCAAAATATACAGTGTATAGAGCCTCGCAGGTGGATGCACTGACTGCTGTGGTGCATTAAGGAACACATTCAGGAAATACCTGCTGCCTCTGCATATGTTTTCAGTATTCTGCAGGAGTGGATTTGGGTTAAAAACAGATGTGCCACCTGCCTGTGAAAAAGAAGTTTCAGTCAGTCAAAGTTGTGAGGGAGAGAGAGAGAGAGAGTGTGTGTGTTCTGGGTGCACAATCGTTTCACTGAACGGTGAACTCGGAGAGTCTGGAGGAAAAAAAAGCAGAATAATTCAAAGCCCCGCAGTTTGGCAGTCTTCGCAGAACAGCTTGTATGCATCCATTATATACTAAATTAAAGATTGGCGCCTTTTTTCTCCCTTCATCAGTTTTGACGAGAACACTATTACTGAGTGACAAGATGGCGAGTCATGGATGAAGTGAGTTTTATTGGGCGCCGTTTTGTTTCCCTGTGCGTTATTGACACAAAACCAGCGTAATGAAACATGCAGCGCAGTCACGGCAGATATTGCAGGTGACAGCACCGGGTTGGACAGGTTTTGATGGTGTAAATTGATGATAATTCGGAATAACTGTAATTAGTCTCGCAAATGTTCCTCATTCGTAGGAGCAGAGACGCTCAAGTTAATAAGCAAATCAGCTGTAAGCTAAAAAAAACAACCTGTTTTCTGCTATGAATTTACTTTCAAGGTTCCCCTACCTGCTCTCCTACCTTTTCCAGGCAGCCATTAACGAATGATATTTCACCACAGCCTCGTTTTTTTCCTTGCTCCCTTCCTTTTACCCTCTCCCCTCCCCGAGACCCCCGCTCATCAGTCGGCTGGTAGTGGGGAAGCTTGTCTGTCTCTCGCTTATCTTCCCTAACCACTCTGCAGTCATATCACCCTGACCCGACCATCCATCTTCCGCCATCTCCCCCCATCACCGCGCGTGCATTTGTTTGTGTGTGTGTGTGTGTGTGTGTGTGTTGGACCTTGAGCAGCCTGACCGCGCCGTATTTTCCAGCCCGAAACCTTTCCACGCTTTTCCCCGGCCCCCCTCCCTCCAACGGGCCCTGAAAACTCCTCTGCTACAGTAGCTGTCTGCGGCGGCTGAGATCTCTTGCTCCAAAATGTCTGTTTGGTCTTGTGTAAAAGAGAAACGGAGCAAGCGAAAGCGTCAAGAGGTCTGGCTCGCTTTCGGCTCACAGTTTACTGCGGGGTGATGTATCTGAAGACAACCGCTGACAGCTCTGCAGCCCTTTGAACCGCACATCAAAGGATGACAAAATGGTGGGTTCTGTGTGTGGCAATTTGATCGGTTGAAATGAGCTGCTGCCATCAGACATGGACATTCCAAAAAGTTAGCTGAAAGCCTGTTTACTCATCAGTCTCAGACAAAAATGAAATATTCCCATCCAGTGGACAGTGACCTGTCCTGATTTGAAATTTTAACTGGCACAAACTCTATCAGCCGCTCCACAAACTGCTGGATCTTAACTTGAATGGGTTTAAACCTGATGCACATACTCTATAAAATCTTTTTGGTTCCCACAATAAAATTGTGTGCCTAAACACTGCAGGGTAAATAAACAGGTGCCAGATATATGTCTTTCTGGCATTTGTCAGTTGCACAGCAATCTATTGCAAACATTTACAGAGCATAGTAGAGGTGACATCACCTACAGGTTTCCGAAGATGTGTTTTGAAGCTCAAAGCGCCGCCGCCATGTTGGCAGTTCTGCCTCTAATCTAAAAATCAGCAAAGACGTGCCTGTCAATCAAAGCGGCCACGCTGTTGATTATGCATAACTTTAAGCTGAAATATAAGTTGAACAGGTGAGTCGTATATAAATTCTCACTCAGTACAGTTGTCATGAACGGGGGAATTAGCTATAGAGACAAAAACATTTTTTTGTACCAGGCTGTTAACATGTTTATTTCTGTTGTGAAGTTGGACATTTTAACATGGGGACTTATGGAGATTGACTCACTTCTGTAGCCGGCCTCAAGTGGCCGTTTGAGGAAGTGCAGTTTTTGACACTTCTGCTTACAGTCACAGACAGATTGTCACTTTGAGTTTATCAGGGTTTCTTTCACTATCAGTATAAATATATATATATATTTGTATTGCATATAACATAATATAACCTTATGTTCTTATTAACTGAAATAATAAAACAAAACAACAGATTAAATAAATGGTGAAAATAATCATTGCCTTACACGTAACTGTCATGTTGAAAAGAGCCCAATGCTGTTTTTAGAGTTTTATTTTAGTACATCAGTAAAATTTCCATACTATTTTTAAATGTATACGGAGACCTTTCATATGTGTGAAAGCCAACCAGCCATCACTTTAACAAGACTTGTGTTTCTTTTTGTCTCTCTGTCCGTGAACTACATCACATTAATCGCATATGCTACCGTGAAGACAGCCTCCAAAGTGGTTTGAGATTCAATTTATGCAAATTGTGACAGAAAATTCTGCCCCACGCGGCGTCTGCTGAGCACGTTCGCATACTTAAAACGCAACATCACATATTGTTTCTTTGACGACAAATTTGAGATAAGCATGCCAACCAGTAAAGTAAGTGGTAATGCCTGCAGTGGGATGGCCGCCAGCTAAATCAATTCGTATTTTCCAACAGTACATACGATGCATCTGAAGAAGAGGTAATTAAGAGGATACACTGTCTGCATGTTCATAGACTCCTCTCTTTGTTATTTTTGTTTGTGTGCTGTATGTGTCTGTCCCAGGGGATATGTGCTGTCTCTTTCTTGTGGGTAATTATGGGTAATGTAGGATGACAGAGGAGCCCCGTCACATAGACAGTAAAGAGACTACACTGACTTACAGCACGGTGATAAATACAGATGTGCAAATGTGCTCTAGAAGAAGGCACACACTCTCACAAAAGCGACACACTGTATAAATACGAGGACACACACACACGCACGACTTACATGAATGCCAACACTCATGTAATAGAGGTGTGTGTAGCAGCAGCGGCAGCTTATTATGGTCCCTCAGTAAACACGCATTCTGCAAGTCAAGCATGTATGATAGCATAACATAGATCAGCTGTGATCTGTATGAGACCATTAGATTGTAAGAAGAAATTAGCGGGGAAGTGTTTAATTACATACTGCACAGCGTGTATGTTTACTCCTGTATGTCTGTATGTACGTTTGCATACATGTGTGTGTTGCCTCTCTGCATGGAGTACAAGTGCCATCTCAGTGTGACCATGTGTTTGTATTTCTATCCAGCTAAGCGAGGCAGTTCAGTCAGCTTGATGCATAACATTTATGCAACGGCAAATACACAGAGAAAAAACAACTAAAGGAACCACAACGGATGTCCTCTTTACTTTGCCGAAAATGGATCACCGGAGCTATTTTTTATTCTAACAAGGAAAGCAAGACCTCTATCCATCCATAACATGAGATATTACAACAACAACAAAAAATGTATTCGCCTGTTGTAGCGGTTCAGAGAGCTCTATGTCTAACTAATAGTATCTATTAAAAGAATACTTTGACACGAGAAGATCAATACCACTCTCGTATCTGTCAGTTAGATATGTACTGATATGTGCTGAGGTGCTAGTTTGGGAACAGAGCAAACAAATAAGCTATGACATGTTAATTAGTGATTTTTAGAGGCGCTAAGAGGTTGTTTAAACTCTGACAGGAGCCAGACCAGCTGTTATCCCCTCTTTTCCTGTCTTTATGCTAATCTCAGCTAACCAATAATGGCTGCCGCTCCATATTTACTGTGCAAAAAATGTGTTATCACTTCTCATTAGATCCCTGGAAAGAAAGCAAATAAGCATATTTTCCCCAAATGTGAAACCATTGCTTTAAGTCATTTTTTTAAATATTTAATGAAAGAGAAAATCTAATTATAGTTAACTGTCTTTGAGCTATACAATAAAATCCACAAAGAGGTAAAGATGGTTCAATAAAATAACTTTGCAGTGATAAATAATGGGGAATTAAGAAGAGACCATGTTATTTCCCTGGTGTGCAACATTCAGCCTTCATGATATTTCACTTCACAGGAACGTCAGGCTCAAAACATGACACGCAGTTTATCTGGTTATATTATGGTTAAAAGCAGTACTGTGGTGAGGATTTGTGGGAGCCATAAAATGCCAAAAAACAAACACAAAAAAACAGCCTTCTAATGTATTTTTCCACTGTGATTTCATCCTATAATTGTTTCTGTGCAAGTGATTTCGGGTTGTTTTCCATCGTCTTTTATTGACAAAACAGCAACAAAAATGTGGATTTGAGATGGAAAAAACAGGAAGTCTTTCACTCCTTTGGCACATTTTCACTTATTTTATCTGGATTTCAGCACTTTTTTTTTCCGGTCTCTAAGCCCTATATAGCTACCATACACAGGGTGATGATAATCCCCCCCCCCCCCCCCCCGGGGGGTGACAACCCCCCCCCCCCCCGCCTCTCAGGTTAGGGAATCAGTAGGCAGCCTCACCGGGAGACACAGCGCTCCCCAGGCATAAATCACACACCCACACTATTTTCCATCCTGTCTCCCCCCTCCTTTATCCTTTTTTCTACTTTCCCCCTGTTTTCCTCTCACCGTCCACCCCTTCCCCCCTTCTTCATCTTTGCACTTCTGGCTTCTTTATTCCTGTTTTCATCGCTGTTGCCACAAATCCCTCACTATTGCTCAATATGCCTCTTTCTCCTACTTAACATTTTCTCTATTTCCTTGTACTATTTTGTTTCAGCTGCCATCTCCTCCTCACTCTTTCCTTTCTTTGTCTCGGTCTCCCGCCTCCTCCTCCAAATTTACATCACACCATCCTTTGTCTCAAACTGCGAGAGGATGAGTAGCCACCTGCCGCGTACAGCATGGGTGTTAAAATTATACTCAAATTATTATTCACTGTTAATAAGACTTTGAGGCAGACAGGTCAAGAGGTGAGACAGAAGCAAAGAGACGACTTGGGAAAGGATGAATAACTAGGATGTGCTTTTTTATTGCAGCTTTTCATCATAGTCAGAGAAACTGGAATTATTTAGGAGAAATGACCACAAACTGTGTGTGCCTTCTTACTTTATCTATCAATGTGTATTTGCGCACAATCTAGTGCCGGGGGTGTATTTTTGTGTGCACATGTGGGGCCTTAATTCCAGCCTCACTATCTAATTGCTTAAATTGTGCTTACAGGTCTTATTGTACTGCACACTTTCCCTTAGAGAGCTATACCCTGTCTTCCTGCTTGCCTGCTGCATTAGCAGTAGAAATAAGCACATTAGGCAATTTTGTGCTCCATAATAAGTACTGCACCTGAGGGATGTTTTTGAGTAAAAAAAGTCTGGACAGAAAGAATAACAGCTTTCTAGCCCAACCGCACTCTTACCTTCTTTTCCTCTCCATCTATTTGTTTGCCTCTTCTCCCAGACTCCTCTTCCATCCCTCATCGCTCACACCGGGAGAGATGAGTTTCTCGACAGAGAGGGGTCTTGTTTTTTTTTTTTTGTGCCAGGCCACCCTTCAACCTGCTGATTGCTCTGTGATTTTACAATTATTAGTAGATGGGACAGTTCACCCCTCCGGGAAATCGTTTCTCGCAGCTTTTCTCGCCAATCACCAGGTCAGATTGCTTCATGTCACCTAAAACAACAGCACTTAAAAGAATACTATGGAATTTGGCAAGCACTTACACAGTTGTGTAAAGACGGGCTTTATTTTAATATATCTTTTTTTTTTTTTTTACATTGGACCCACAGCTCCAGCCTTCCATCCAGAACCAGTTAAAGGAAGTCTAACACCCCCGACAAACATTTCACGGTTCACCTAAAGCTACCATGCTACAGCAGTCCCTTATAGCAAACTAAATCAGATCTTTGCTGTTGTCACCTTCTAGGAAAGACTTGAGTTTGCTTCATAATATCATAAAATATTAAAAATAACCACTGAAATCTCTATATCATGTCCTCCACCCTGTATGGCACAGCAGACTGCTGTAGAAAATGATAAAGATGGACTGGGGTTGGGGTTCAAATGCTTCTTACTGAAACAAAATCCAGTGTAGAATCTGCTTATTGGATCTAAATCTGGTTAGGTGGTTAGTTGTCATGAACGAGAAAATAAACTATAGAGACCAAAACCGGCTGAAAACAGGTTTATTTCTGCTGTTAACTATGGCTGCTAGAGGGATTTGTTACGTGAACATAAACATGTCATTTTGGGGCATTTGCTTGAGGACAGTCTTGCTGATAATACTGATATGAAAGATTCTCCTCAAGTTTGACCCACCCAGCTGGGAGATTTCTCTGGGGAAGAGTTACCAATCTGTTTGTCTTGTTGAGCTTTCAAATCATACGGCCCATTCACAGTCATCACGCAGCGTTACAAAGTGTTTCATGACATTTAAATCTTTAGCTCGCAGAGAGCACACTAACCAGACAACAGTCAAAAGTCTCATTAAAGCTGTCGGAGTATTGATGTTAATTAGCCACAGCTGAGATAATTTAGATTTGAACCACTGAAAGCAAAGGCTAACTCCTGCAAACAATGAGTGGCCTCAAGGTTTTCTGCATGATTCTATTTCAAAAGGAAAAAACAGCAAGGAGAGATTAAATGTTAGGAAATGTGAGTAATTTGACAACAGGAAGCCATATCCAAAAAAGCTAAAAGAAAAATAGACATGAAAATACTAATATCACGCTCATATTTGTCAGTTACATAATGTAGCTGGCTAGCGTAGCTTAGCTGCTAGCCTGGCTCTTGTGTTTGGAGGTGCTAGTTTTGGTAAACAATAAGATATAACATGTTAATTAGTGAGCCTTGTTTTGTTTGTTTGTTTTTATCTTTGGACAGAAGCTATTAGTTTAACTTAGCATACAGACAAGAGCAAGGTAAAACAGCTAGCCTGGCTATCGTTTGTGAAGCAGATATAACATGTTTTTGAGGTGTTAGCCATATTCTTTAAATCTAACAGCAGCTGGACCAGCTGTTTTCCCCTCTTACCAGTCTTTATGCTAATCTAAGCTAACCAGCTAATGGCTGCAGCTCTGTATTTACTGTGCAAACATTACAGCGATATTTATCAAATCAATAGACCACTGGAAAGTAAAGAAATTAGCATATTTTCAAAGTATTTTTTCAATATAAATCTGAACATTTTCTATATGATTTTTATTTATTTATTTAAAAAACAAAACAAAACAAGGAGAGTTAAAATGTTTGGCAATGGTTTGTTACCAAATGTGAATATTTTGACCTAAAAAAATCGGACCTATTCTTTCCATTGGGTAGAAAGAATGCAATGGACACACAAAAACAACGCACGCATACACATTCCTCATTTTCTCAGGCTACATTTCCCTGCAAAATCGTTGCCAATGAGCTGAGTTACATGTGCAAAAAGGAAGGAAACAGCTGATGAAAGCAGCACACAGGGACTGTAGCTGTATTGCTGACCGGCAGTATCCTAAGTCATTTAGAAGAGAAATTCCTTCACTGATTACTTATAAATTAGCAGTTGTTGGCACTTTTTCTTTTATTTATTTATTTGACATAAAGCAGTATATTGCATTGCGTTGTCATTAAGTAGAATGAATATTGTCCTGGTGGTCACGCCTGAATAATAAGAGCATTTTGATGATTTTGAAATGCCACATTCACACCTCTTGTAAAAAAAGAGCACAGCAAACAATATAAAACAGCGGGACACCCTCAACCCCAGCTCAAGATACATGCAATATGTCAATATGTAGAGGCATGTTCAAGGGCCACACACTACCAGGGGACTTCCACTTCATTAGCTTTAGTAAGGGCCTCTGTTTGGGTTGGTTGTAGGAGGACGACGAGGCGTTCGAACATGTGCGCGCATCTAATGGGGCGAGTCGACAGGATAGAGAAAGTGTGAAGAGTGTGTGTGTTTGTTTGCAACATAATCACCGGTCCCCGGGTAATGACAAAAACACGAGGAAGAGAGAGAGAGAGAAAGAGAGAGAGAGCGACTGATGCCGATAAAGCAGTATGTGTGTTTAGTGTGCTACACGTCCTTACTGATATTTCTCTCAACATAAGTGTGAGTGTAGCTTCAGTGAATTGCCGGAGCAGGTAAGCGTGATTCTGTCAAGTGTTTTATCTATCTTCAAAGCTACTTAAGGGGAATTTAAGGGGAACAATGGGAAAATTAGGGCTCAAGTGGTTAAACTAACCTTCAGCTTTCATTTTCAGTTACAATCTTTTAGAATAATATCATCCTACTGAATATTAAACTGCGTTCAGCAGCTACAAGACTGAAATATAGGACAAAGATGCCTCGTTCATAAATCTGCAGTTTGTATGTGCACGCCTGTGTGTGTGTGGAGTACAAAATTTGGCGTCGCCTGAATAAAATATTTCCCAGGGGCCTCTCTGCTTGCCGCTTTTGCTGGGGGGAAAGACTGGAGCATCTTTTTAATATCACCTCGAGATAGAAGAGGAGCATCCACGAAAGGATTAAATGAATTGTCACCCTTCTTCTTAGCCACCAATAAGAAAGGAACTCGCGGGGGCTCTCTGGGTCTAATACAGAGTAGCGGCGGGGGCGAAGGTCTGGACGGGATCGTGTGAACAGATGTGTGCGAGTGTGTGAGTTATTGGCCAACGCCGGTTTGACTGAGTCTGGATTGTTGCCACAGGGCAAGATTTTACCAAACATGCTACAGTATACTGCTTTGATCACATCAGCCGGGATTCTGTACTAATCCTTCACCTCTGTCAGAAATATTTCCAAGCTGCCAGCATTTGACTAGTGTAACCGGCTTTATTGGCTCAGCAATCAAGGTGATGGATAAACCAAAATAGGTTTCCCTTATGCTCGTTTCTTCCAATGGAAAATCTGCACATAGTAACATAAAAACATTTTCTAATTTGTGGTTGAAAGGATTTCTTTCCCACTTCCTTTCCTCATCATCTCCCAGCTGTGTACATTAAAAACATCAAAAGGTATCATAGAAGAATGCCAAAAATCAAAAGGAAGAAATGTTACGGGCATGTTAAGTTGGTTTCCCCTTGATCTTCCAACTTTATCTGTGCTAAAATACCAAGAAATCAACATCAAGAAAAGGAGATAAAGGTGCTGCACTTCTCCTAGCGGGTTCACCCTATCGTGCACGACATGAAATACATTTTCTGTCCGCTAGTAAATCAATAAAACAAAAGCCACAGTCACTCTGTGAGGTTCAGTGTTGGGCACATTACTTTGAAAAAGTAATTAGTTACAGTTACCAGTTACTTACCCAAAAAAGTAACTGAGTTAGTAACTGAGTTACTACACTATAAAAGTAACTAGTTACCCAGGAAAGTAACTAATACGTTAAAAAATGCCAAATAATTTGGAGTAATTTGGAGTAAAGCAAACAACAGATACCCATACAGAGGTTTTAATTTATTGCACCTCAACGCAATTACAAGTTTTGACATAGACAAAGTCTTTGGTCTTAGACACAGTGTGCATGTAACATGTACATTTTTACCTTTTACCTCGACGAGGTTAAAATACTGCCTATACTTCCACACTGTCTTAGACTCAGCCTCGGGACTCGCCATCTCATCTGACATGCTGTGTGTGTGTGTGCGCGCGCTACGACTGTGTGTTGGTTTGTGTGTATACCCGCCCACCGGGTGTCTCTGGTTGGCTCAACATGAAATCTCTGCTTTAGCCAATCGTCATTACGTATCCCGCCCTTACCAAATTGAGAAAAAAATGCATGCCTGTATGCGAGTTGAGTGAGGTGCCATTTTCAAAACGAGTAGGTTGGTTCAGTAACGCGCAGTAACGGCGTGTTGGTACCGGTAACGGCGTTACAACGATAGATGAAGCAACTCGTTAGATTACCCGTTACTGAAAAAACTAACGCCGTGAGTAACGGCGTTTATTTCAACGCCGTTATTCCCATCACTGGTGAGGTTGTAGCTAAACGCTAACGCTAACATGAGCGCCAGCTCACAGTGTCAGCGTTAACATGATGGTTTTTAGCAGTTATGATGTTCACCATCTGAGGTTAGCATGTTAGAATGGTAATTGCTAATTACCACAAATTGTAATATTAATATTTTGACAAATCAAATCAATAATTTTGACCTGATTATGGCACCAGAGGAAAGGTTATGTGAGTTACAGTTAAGTCACTGAAGCCATTAAAACGTATCCTCTGGGGATCATGAATGTCTGTACCATAGAGCCATGTCACTAGCATTGCTAAAATCTGTTTGGTACATGTTTTACTGGAGTTATATGTGTTGTTATTAAGCCTCCATCTCAGGGAGTTCTTGTTTTGTCCCATGATCAATAAATTACAAAAAAAAACAAGTAATTTGCAGCGTTAGAAAGCATCAGTACAATCTGAAGAGCATCTGGAGCTGTTACAACAAAGTTAGAGTTAACATTATGTTTCAAATTACATGTAGTTTCTCCTTAAAAAACAAAAAAAATGGAGCAGATGGTTTTGGCTTGACGCTGGAGAGCCACTCTTTCGTATCAGAGCTGAAAGTTGGATGCTGAGCAACTCCCTGTTGCGTGGTTAATTACTCCATGATACAAAAGACTGAGACCTGCTGATGACATGAGGAGGAGAAGGAAGAGCAGGAGGAGGAGGAAGGGAGGCAGTAATAACATAGGCCGTAAAGCCATCAAAGCTCCAGTAAATGTTGACTGAGTGTCCTTGAGATCACGGTGGAAGGGAGAGGAGGGTGCCTTTTGTGTGCATCCATAAGTCAACATGTGCCTCTGCGGATTGGAAGAGCGTGTGAGGATCATTGGGTGGATGGATGTGTGAATGCATGTTGATTCAAATGTGAAAATGACGAGTCAAAATGGCCGAAGACAGAAAATGACATGTGCGATTTTCAGTAATGAGGCTCTGCTTTACAGACGACACATTTTTGTCTTGCGCTGTCATCATAAAAGGAACACGTCCATATGAGTGGACCAGTTATTGACGTTAGACCTTTTCTCGCGCTGTCTTCAAACATCTCAGCGATTTAATTAATCAAGCATCAACATGTCAGTCTACAGATAAAATAAAAGCATCTTTGTGCATCGAATGTCACTTCTCTCTCGGCTCAACATCACACGTTCAATTAACTTCCTCGCTGCGAGCTGAAGTAAATGATTGGCGTACAATACAGTTCAAATGTGAATAAAATGGCACACTCCTCGTGCTTTCCATCAGACACACACACACACACACACACTCCACCACAACAACGAGCCTGCGGGTTGTGAATACTGTAAGCAACTAACTAATCAGGCAGTCAGCACATGTGCAAATGCAGATAAATGAGCATCAGTGTAGGTGCGCAAATTCCACTGCTCACTCCCAGCAGATCATCACCTTGCATCTGTCCTGCAGGAGTACCTACAATATGTATGTATGTATGTGTGTGTGTGTGTGTGTGTGTGTGTGTGTGTGTGCGAGTTAATGTGTGGTGACAGGAGCCTGCCACTCTGTTTATCCCATAATCCGTCCTCTAAGGGGCAAGTGTGCTAAACACAGATTGCGCTCCCCATGTAATCTACAAGGGCATCGTCGCCAGCATACATGCAGGCACATATGCAAACACACACACACATACACACAGACGTTGGGTGGCCTTCAGCGACAGCTGACAGCACAAAAAACGACTGTATGTTCGTTTACACAAACATAGTCGTGAATTTTTGTGTAAAAAAAAAAACAGAAAAATTAAAAGAGGAAGAATAAACAGAAACACCTGTTTCTTTGTAAAGATGGAGAGCACTCGGTGGCCTTCAGCAGCATCTGATAAATTCATTCAGCCAATCAATGCTCATCAGCCCACCTGCTGAGGGTACATAGTAGAGGTTCTTTGAGAACATGTGCTCCTGACAAGCAGCACAGACACACACACACACACACACACACACCGAAAACTCTTGTGCGCTCACTAATTGCATTTCTCAGTCGCACTCATACATGCACACACACTCAGCTCACCTCAAAGAAGAGGAGTAATGATGGATTTATATGCAGCTTCCCGTCTGAACGATGCAGAGACACACAAAAACACAAGGACACGCAGCGAGCTCGGCTATAATGCTCCTTTTGCCACAATTTCAGCAGCTTTTTTTTCTCTTTTTTTTTTGGTTACTTGCATTTAGGGTCGCAAAATTTCAAGAATTTTCCAAGTTGGAAACTTTCCATGGGAATTAACGGGAATTCGTGGGAATAAATGTGAATTTTCAAAACTGGAGGTTTAAGGTCCCTTAAATATAGTTAAATATAGTTCTTATTTAGCATAATCTTGACTAAAATAACCAGAGTTCATGCAAGTTCACTTGAATAACTGCTATTCTTCAATCACATGCACATAGTGCTCTTCTTACTGCAGGGCTATTGAGGCCACACCGTCTACATCCACTGTGCATTCTTCCATCACATGCACAGATGATTTCTACAACCCTGGACCAGAGCACAAGACTATTGAAGCACACTGAGGCCGTGTCCATTCTTTATACTGTTATTGATTCATGCAGTGGATAGCTAGTTGATGAGTTAGAGGCTAAATTAGCTAAAGCTAGTATCACTTCATTGACCATTTATGAGGCTATCTTATCATGAAATTACCAGTTTCCAGTTAATTCCTCAGAAATTTCCACAATCCCCATGGAAGGTTTTCCAATTTGGAATGTTTCCCATTCCCATCTCCAAATCCCCAGCTTAAATTCCCGAGGGAAAGTTCCTGGAAATTTACTGGAAATCCCCTTTAGCAACCCTACTCACGTTTATTTGTCACGTGTTAGAACTTAAAAAGACAATTCCTCTGGGCGCAGCAGGCTGCACTGATAGTAATATCAGTGTAAATGGTGAAAGAAAATAACTGCCACACAATAAAAGTGTGTTCTCGCTGAAGCAAAACCGCATGGCGGGAGCGCTGCTATGCAGTACATGCATGTGGCACGTGACATCCTGAGAGATTAATGAAAGAACTTAACATCCCCGCTGCTCGCGGTATGAGCTGTATTCACTGAGAACAGCTCTATCCTCAGATTCTGCGACCACAGGAAAAAACGCGAGTGAAAGGAAATCATCTTTTTGACTCCTGTCTTAAAAGCTCTGCCCATCCATGTCTCCCTCCTTCTCCTTTGTTTGTTTTATCATCCTTCCTTCTGCCTCCATACATTAACTCTACCACACCAGTAGAGCTGCTTTTTCTTTGTCGGAAGCCTTTCATCTCCATCCTCACCTGCGGGCCTCCGCAATCGTACGATGACTCAAACATTTACAGACCCCAGCAGTACTAATTACGTTAAATAGAATATTGAGAGAACACAAAGGGGAATGCTTCTGCATCCACTGTCCATAAGGATGTTTTATGAGACACTTGGAATGTCACAGGCAATTTACCCGGGGGCTGGTGTCTTCAACAAAAAGCCCTTTTCAGCAGAGCAGGTCTACAGTGCTCAGAGTGAGCCATGCATCATCCCGCGACGTGGAGGGACTGCCGCAGAGCAGAGAGTGTTTCAGTTGCCAGGAGGCTAATGTTGTCTATCACATCACGTCTTTTTGTGTTTGTATTATTTAGGTGGGTGCTTCATATTCAGACCTTGAATGCCCTCCTGCGATAATGAACATGGTTTGCCAGTGAAAGCAAATATCAGCGCTGTCCTTTTCACCTGTGGACTGAAACTGAACTGTTGTAGCTGTTTGCTGTGCTAGCTTGTTGCACTACACAATGAGCTTCATGCAGCAACTTTTTTTTTTTCATTTCTCTCAATTCATGAAAAAATTAAATAAAAGTAGTCGACTCCAGATGCACCAGAGATTCTGAACAGTGAATCATAAATCTGGACGTGTGTGGTCACTTATTTGTGATTACCATAGGTATTGCCTCCTAAAGGCTAACTCACACCGGACGCGGAACGGAAGCGGAACGGCACCGTCGCGGTCACCGTAGCAAATAGAAGCCAGTCTAGTCAATGAGAGCACTCACACAGGGCGCGGCTCAGAAGCGTCCCAGAAGCGGCTCTCCGCGCCACGGCGCGAGCTTTCCGCGGGATTTCTATTTTTTCCGCGAGCCGCGGCTAAACCTCGTAAATTTCGACAGAGCACTGCGCACCAGACAGGAAATCCAACACAGAATCAACTTAATAAACTTCTGCCCCCTTTCAAAATAAAACACAATACGCAGTTCATGTAGCTTTTTACAACTTCACATCAACGTTACGTCATGACCGGTGGCACCAGGTGATCAAAGATCGATCAAAGGGTCTCAACGAGAGACTAATTGTTGAAGTGGAACAACACACAATCATTTATGACACAACAGATGCTTTTTATAATCTCCTCAACGTCGGAGAAGCAAAGTCAGCTGTTTGTTGTTGTTGTTTTCTTTATACACAGTTTATCGCGGGGTCTCGGGTCCAGGATTCTCGCGTGATCTCGCGTGAATACGGTCGGCTCGCTCCGCTGCCGTTCCGCGGCTGATACGCGTCCGGTGTGAGTTGACGCCGGGCAAAGGACCGTTCTGCCTCCTGTGTGAGTCCCGTGTAAGGGCATATGTGTACCTCACTTAAGCATTACAACACACACAACTACATATCTTCTCTGTATGTCACAGGATATAAAGAAAGGTAATCGTACTCTGAATGTGTCGGCTGAATGAGCTTCCTTACTGCCCATATTGTACTTTCCTCTGATTCTATTATCCGGCCCTCATTCTCAGCGGGGGAAGAGAGTGCCTTGCGTATTCGTTCACAGGGCAAGCTTTGAAGAATCCCCCTCTCTCTCTCTTCAGTAGCTGTCTCAAGGATAAGAATATTTATTGTGAGAAAGTGAAATGGCCCGATGAACCAACCCCAACCCGGCCCTGTTACGTCCTGTTCCACAGAACATAAAAGTCAACGTGGCCATGAAATGTGCATAAAAGCTGAGGCCTTCAGCAATGTACTGTACGGTACTTGACGATGCAGAAGAAGGTTAGTAAATTACCAGACTTTGTCGTTCTTCTAAAGTGGACGTGTTTCTATGATTTCACGGAAATCCAAGGTCAGAGATTTGGCTTGGAGATGATTCTTATAGAGCTTTAACATAATACATTATTTTTTTGAGCGCCTGCCTCTGCATGTTACAGATGTTTAATTGGTAGTAAGTCTAACTGAGTCAATGACAAAGTCCGTTTATTTGGAATGTTTAATTATCTCATGACAACAAGCTCTACTTCAGTGGTCAAATTAGGCTGATAGCTACACCTGCATGGCTGCAACTGCACCTGCTTCTTCCCTCAAAGTGTGTCAACGGCTTATAGCACGCTGCTTTTTTTGGGGGTATACTTTTATATATGAATAAATACATGAATAAAAATCTGAATAAAAAGACAAGGACACAAGAGATTTTGAATGCGTGTGGCACAATCGCTGTATGTCTCTAGATCATATAGCACTGACCGACACCAAAGCCAGAATCTAAATCCAGGTAAGGTAAAGTGAACTCAGTTACACCTCTGCGTGGGAGGTTATACAAGAACCTTATCGTACTTCCATTTCTATTATCCGGTAGAGAATGCAAGCAAGCTGGCAGCAGCTCCCACTCTTGTTTATTTGCCTTTATAGATTTTTTTCCCCCCTCTCTCTCTCTCTCTGCTTTTTTATTTATTTTTCTATTGGAAGCCGGCACTGTGCCACCTGCCAAATTGTGGCGGTAGAGCGAGCGAGAGAGAGAAGAGCAAAATAAATACATACGCCTCTATATATATGTGTGTGTGCAGGTGTGTTAAGGCTTGTGGGGAAACCAAAAGACAAGTGTGTGTGTGTGTGTGAATGTGGGGGAATGTTGTGGACTTTCACAACCTGTTATTTGTGTGAGTTCACTGTAAAAAAAAAAGAAAAAAAAAAAGCAATCAGCAGGCTGTGGCATTGAAGGCTGTCTGGCAAATCAAAACACAAACTAGAGTCTTATTGAATTGTCTTGTCATGTTGTGTCCAGTGTTTTTTTTTTTCTTTTTTTTAAGCGGCCCAGTGTGGCTGAAACGAGGCCAAATGGGCCATCACAATCAATTAAGTGCTTTCGGGTTTGTTTGCTTGTTTGCTAAGCCAAACGGCTACGACTGTGGTAATACAAAGAGAGGAAGGGGGGGGAATATATATTTGCAGAGAAAAAAAAGGAATACAAATGGAGAGAGATGTGCAGATTACTGTTTGAGAGACGACCGACGTGCAGAAAATCACAAGCCTGCTAAACAAATCTCTTCAGTTTGCTGCTTGAACTCGCTCTGATGGTGTGCTATTATAATGAGTGCTTCTAGGGCCATCACCTTTCAAAAGTGACTCACGTCCTGATGACCAACGCAGGCTGGATTGCCACTTTACTGAAGCAGGATAAATAGATGAGACAAGTTGTTTTATTTATTTATTTGTTTTGCGACAGAATAAAGCCCGTCATTGTGATAGTCTGACTCGCACTTTGAATAAATCATCTATTCATCAGTTGACAAAATATTGTCACTAGCAGGTCTGTGTTCGTGCCATATTTTTATTTCAGGGGCTTTGAGAGGAATTTGTTCGGATCCGGTTAACCATATAAGCATTGTTAAGCCCTAAATTACTTTAGTGAAGGTGTTTTTTGTGTCTAGCCCGTCAAGAAATCTCAAAATTTGCATTGTAAAATCAAATTACTGCACAGTTCCTCAGAGTTGAAAGTGAGCAGCCTACTTAGGGACATTTACAGGAGTAAACAGTGATTGTGCGGCACACCTAGGGCGAAGACGATGTGAGTACATAGTCATTTGCTGCGTCTATATGTGTGTTTTATTACAAGTGTGTGTGTGTGTTTGTGTAAATAGGAGGATGTGCATGGGATGATAAATTAGCGGCATCTGCCTTTTTCTTCCTGTAAATCTGTGTGGATTGAAATACATTTTGAAATATAAGTCAGGCCCATGCACACAAGAACCAACTTATCAATGCATTCAACATAAATCTACTCTTTGGTAACTGACATAATTCAATACCTTTTGTGATTTTCTGCACTATTTTTGTGTCCTGGTTTGTTTATTTAATGTCTTATAGACTTTTGTCTGTTAGATTTTCCCATTGGGTACAATTTACAGCAAGTATCTGCTTTGGGTATATCTAATTGCTTTATTTTATGATGATGTATGAACAAGAAAACATCTGAAAACAAGTATAGATTTCATCATACTAACAGAGCAAGTGTGAAGTAACTGCAGCCAGCCAGCCAAGAACAGAATCGAAGGAATAATCTGGCACATAAACTCCTTTAAAACCACGCTGGTCTCAGTTTTATGTTCTTGCATGACACATATACGGTTTAGAGAATAATGGCGGCAGGTTTAACGCTCAAAATTCATTGTCATTTTCGGAACAAAGAGCCCTTGATTTGCCTTGAACAGGCAAATTTCAGTTTTAGCCACCAACTATTCATTTCTCCAGTGCTGGTTTTTATCAGGTGTAGCTACCTTATTAAGCTCCATGCTTCAAGTTTCCGGATGACTTAAAAGTCTGTGTAAAGGCAATTCTGAGATTTCTTTCAAAACACATTAAATGTGTTGGAAAATAGTTGCTGAAAACATGTGAAAAGACCAGACAGAAAGTCAGCATCCTCACCAGCTGATAATCCATGTATGAGTCCGATCATTCATTTCTCCTTTGTTTCATTCTAACATGTAAGTCACAAACTGTACGTTTCACTTGTAACGTTACAGGAGGTGAACCTCTTTGTGCTTGCCGAACATAATGCCATTTCAGATGAGTTCAGCTGTGGCTGCTGGAGTGTAAACTTCTCCAAATCCAATAAATAGCAGGACAAAGCCTTGAGTATTTTCCTATGCTGTGATGTAGTAGGGCCTAGCTCCCATGTAGCGGGGAAATAATCCACAGTGAAAGTGCAATTGTGAAGGAGGAAGGTTTTTTTTTTTTCTTATCTAGCCTGTGTCCCACAAAAATCAATCTTTTCATCAAGCGTAAACCTACCATGGCGTTACCCACTGGTTTGTGGAAACCATTTTTAAGCCTGGATTTATGGCATTATGGCCATACTCAGACAACACTGTGCAAGCTGGCCGGTGACCTACTGAGGTTTGGGCTGTGCTTGATTTTGTCTTCATGTACAAACCGGCCCTCAAGGTGTGAGGAATAAATATGACTAATTAAAATGATACGATCTGCATAAAAACAAATAAAAGTGCATAAATATACAACTCACCATTATGTTGAATTAGTGGGAGCCCACTAGACAATGAGCCGGTCCCATCCAGGGGTAATTTGAGACCATGACACCCAGACAAGTGTCTTCCTTATGTCCAGTCTACTCTATGATTTGTTTAGTTTTTTCCAAAGAAGTTCTCCAAAGACGTTTTTTACTTGTTTTTTGCTAACTTGTGGGCTTAATTTTTGGGGTAACACATCACATGACCGACACAAGCATCTTGACATGTGTATCCTGTCATTTTTCAAAATAAAACATCTTTCAGTAATCATTAAATAATTTTTTATTCACTCTTTCTGTGAGGCCTGGTAGGAAATGACCTGCGGACAAGTACCGGTCTCGTTGGGTTGGGGACCACTGCCCTAACACATACCCTGCTTCAGCGTCTTTTTTACTCTAAATGGGAGCATAATTTACTAAATCAAGATCATGTTGTGTGGAAGAAGACTTGAAACTAACAGCTGAGACCATAAATGCATTAGGAGGTCATAAATCGATGGGGGAAGTAGAGTTGTTTCCCCATAAGGCTTAATACAAATCAGTCCTTACCATTGCAGCCAAGCGTGCTGTGTCCTGCTCGTCATTAGAAAGAATGCAGATTTAAGACATTTTGGCCACTAATTCTACTGTCAGTGCTTCTCAGTCAACTCTCTGCAAGAAAGACAATCAACTTTCCCAATCTATGTAACTTTAACTGCGTGATCTCTTTTGCACGTCATGCACACAAACACACATATCCACACATTCAAAATCCATAATGTTAACTAGCAGAAAGTAAAACACAGATAAAAAGAAGCAGATGGAGCGCTAAGTTTCCCTCAAGCCATCACAGGTGTTGACGGAGAGGAGGGAAAAAAAGCCAAGGTGGGTGGTTGGGGGTGGGGGTGGGAAGGAGGGGGGCAGAGTGGCATCTCCTTTACCAGGCAGACAGATCGTATCGGAGTGTTTGCTTGCTTCGGGCCCCGCAGTGCCATCAGATAGCATTTGATAAGAGCGTGACAAGCTAAGGCAGCGAAGGTCAGGACATGATGGCAACGAGGGCAACAACAGCCTCAGTCAGTGTGCCGAGAAGGGAGACTGTTGGGGGTCGGGGTCAAAGATGCAGTGATCGAAACAAAAGATGTAGCTGCTTTCTGGGATTTACCGCTTCTGAGGCAAACTGTACACATGTGCAGGGAATGGCAAAGTAAATGTGCACTTGAGAGACAAGTTTCGTAATGCAAATGGACTGCCTTGATTACCATTTAAGAGTTATGGATCCATTAAAATACTGGCACAGGATTTATGTAGGTTTGGGGCTCCAACAGTGACACTTGAGGGCACGTCTTTACAATTAAAGGTTGCGTATAATTTGTCTTCAATTGCTATTTTCATGTAATCTTAATGTTACACATTGCTGCAAGGTCATGGGAGTTGCACTTTTAAGCCAATCCAAACAGAGCCCGTGTCTTTGCCAAGCCGTTTCTAGCAATCCCCATTACGCACACATTGTCATGCGTCGCCGCTCAGCTCAAATGAGTTACAAAGGAAGCCGAGTGAGGAAACATTAGCAGCAGTTGGATGGACTGGATGCATAAAAATATTAGAGAGTGATTTATGGCCCATGTCGATTGCCAGTTCCAGGGAAACTGCACTGTGTAAGCAAAGGCCCTTCCGGCATCTCTATCTACCATTCTGGTACAATGGGTGACAGGCAAAGACTAGGAAGCCGTAATCTTTCAGCATCAATCAAAGAGAGACGTGTGAGATACTGCCACTCACGCTACCTCTAAACTTTAAACTGCAATCTAGTCCTTTCTGCATCCTAACCCCAAAAAGTTGGCCAATCAGCTAGAACACATAAACTATAAAACAGAATATCAGAACGTCCCTAAATGATGCACTGTTTTCAGCCTTTAATGACCCAACTATTAGGCAATATTTGCTGAAAACTGTTGCAAGAAAATCACTAACAGACATGTGAGTATAAGCAGGTGTTAAGCATTTTTTCTTATGTTAAAGGTCCAGTGCGTAAAATGTAAGTTTATGGACAGAAATGGAATATAATATAAGTAACTATGTTTTTATTAGTGTATAATCACCTGAAAATAAGGATTGTTATGTTTATGTTACCTTAGAAGCCTTTATATGAACCTTTATATCTACAGGGTATAGGGAGGGAGCGGGTCGTCTTTCATATGTTGAACCAATATATTTCTACAGCAGCCCAGAAAGGACAAACCAAATACTGACTCTACATAAGACCTTTCACGTTTTTCACAAACTTCACAGCCTCTCCTTCATGCTTGAACCAAGAAGGAGTTTTCAGTTGGTTGGAATCTAAAACTTCACCACTAGATGCCCCTAAATCCTACACACTGGACCGTTAATTGGTTAAATTTTTTGGCGCATTGATGACAAATAACCACCAAAGTAAAAGGTTTTACATTGAACCTAGCAGCTGCTGTAGCCGACTACTTAAAGTAAGGTAGATTATTGAACATAGCGGTGATTACATGTCCATTACTCATGTTGTTCAGGGTTTCAGCAAATTACTGTCAGCATGGCAGTCTATTACTGCGCCCCTATCAAAGAAGGTTTATTATTATGATGTCATGATTATGATGTTTGACCTATAGAGCAGTATATAGATTGATGTCAAGCAAATAAGTGTTATTAGGAGCTTGGGAAGTGTGGTGTGAGAGTGTTGGGTCACATGCACTTGCAATATACACTCCTTTTTAGGAATCAGAGAAAACTTGACGTTTGTGTACCCTACATCCACATTTAAAGGTGAAGCTGACTGATTTTCTGGAGTGGCTAAGTCAGTGCATAAATTATATATCTTGATGAGTGACATTCCCTATGCTACAACAGTACTTCGGTGGCGACAGGTGGACTAAGAACTGAGAAAACATTACACACATAACATAGAAACATTACTTCAAAGTAGTGATCTTCTCTTTTCTTGAGGTTCTACCAGACGGGAATGTTGCAGTTTCTCAAATTAAACGTTTAGGATTTGTATGAGGAGGAAAAATAAATTCATCTCCATATTTTTCATTTTCATTTTCATTGCTTGTTTTCATTGTCAACCTTTTCATGTTTGCAAATCCAGTCACAGCAGCCCGGCGTAGGTCAGAAATTAAGTGTCACCACTTCTGCGTCAAGGGACGTTATTGAACATTTACTAATTAGTATAAACAAACAAAAAATCCCCAACGTGAATCAATTTATTTTCATTGTGAATTATAAAATGGTTGGCGAGACACCCAGCACCTTTGAGTATCACTGTAATATTGCTGCGAGTGAGGCTATTCACACAGCAGGTATTGTACAGTTTGATGGCTGCTGGCACAACAGAGCGCCTAAAGCACTTCGTGCTGCACCTTGGGGGTAAAGCCAGAGGCTGCAGGTGCTCATTCAGTGACATCGACTCACCAGAGAAGGGGGGGTGGATGGTTTTGTGTAGGACGCATTTCGGTTTGGTCTGCGCTCTCCGCCCTGCTAGTGCCTTCAGGCTGTCGCAGCCAGCCTTTTGTTTATTCCAGCCCACCTCCTACTTCTCTGCACACCGCAGCTGATTTAATAGTGGCGTATGATTTTTTTTTTGGATGGTTTGTTGTTGTTGGCATGTACTTGTGAGACTGCACCATGTCTCCCTCTTCACCTCAATGCTGAGAGGTGTCTGTAGCTTCTTTGTGAAGTCATCTGCTAGTACACTCACCTCACTGACACTGAGCATCAAAAGATGAAGTGCACCGAGTACGATGTGAGAACACAAACTCAAAGATCCCTATCATACTCAAACACAACATTGTCTTCTCCTCACTTGACTGAATTTTGCAACTTTTGCTTCACAAACGTCGAATAAAAATGTTTTAAACGTGTGTCCGATGCACTTGTGACTCTCTGTACGTTAGCTCTGAAGCTACTTGAAATCCATGGAGAACACAAACTGCATGTTGCTTATCACCTCTTGTCATCGCCTTTGCGTTACTATGGCAACATTCTGTACTCATCATCCCTTACATACAGCACTGTATGTTCTTGCTCCTATCTCCTGGCAGATCCAGCGATGTAATTGTCCGTCCCCAGAAGCTGAGGATGTATCTCTGAGAGGATTTGCTGCAGGATCACCAGCCGCTCAGAACAATTGTCAGTCATTTCAATCCTCAGGCTTGAGCCTCAGATATCTGCGTACGCGCTTGCATGTTCCCACATCATACGATACATAGACGCACTTACCAATTGGAGGATATGTAGTCGAGATTAGAACTTGCATGTTCCAGGAAAGCAGCTGAGTTTAAAAGAGACACTCAAAGCTCAGTCTCACCACAAGGTCACAGCCTGCAGGCAGCAGCAGTAGCAGCAATAACGGCTCTCCATCTCCCAGCCCCATTTAACTGACTGATGCTTTTTGACATGTCAGAGCAATCAAGCCAGTTAGCCTCTGGGAGGCTTCAATTAGGACCAGGGCTTAATGCAGCAGAGAACTTTGCAAAGCCCTGATACGAGGTTACAGCCAGACTCAAATCAATAAGGAGAACATGGTTAAAGGCAACTGTACTGAACCCCCCCCTTCCCCTTTAGTGTGTGTTCAAAGAACTGCTGGAGGAACTCAGAGACAGGCGAACATAGATGTGAAGTAAGGGGTAATGCAGCAGAGTTTTCAGTTTGTAGCAGCAGATGTATATTTTAGTTAAGCTGAATAGTCCCCGGGTCGTCTTCTGAGAAAGAACCCTCACAGGCAATTAGATCATTCTCAGTGAAGTGGTTGCAAGAGGCGTGCAGGTGCGTGTTTTAAAGAAACTCACAAATTGGATATTGTTTCAGCTGCACCTGTTGCGTGTCTGGTAATTACGCACACACACTCACACACGTACACTTATTTGTTCCAGTATGATAATGAAACGAAGGGCGCAGAGCTGTGAGTGACGCCGTCGCCGCCGCACTATTTCACCGCCCTCCGGACAGATCCATTTACTTGCAGCGGAGCATGTGATTCAGCCCAGGCTCCTATATAACTGCCACCGCCACCTTTGCTTCAGCCTTACGTACCTGATTTATTGATAAGATGCATGCAGTTACACACTCCCTCGGGGACCGAGCGTATTTGATTTTGTCAGGGGTAATTAAACAGTCCACTATGGGGTTTGCAAACTGTGATATGATGAACTATGAAGAGATAGCAATGATGGTTTTTATTTTGTTTCGTGGAAAAAGTATTGCACTTATTCTACACATTTGCATCAGCTTCAGTGAACGCTTACATTTCCCCCTTAACGCTTGAGTACTTAGCACTTCATCTAAACTTTTTTGGTTTGTTTTGATCACAGCAGTGAGTGCTATTCTCTGCCAGCAAAAGGGCCGGTTTGATGGAGCAGTGGGAAAAACAACTTTGAGTCAGGCAGACCTTGAGGTTGGCTGTATATCATTTTCCTACCCACAGTGCGAGTGAATCATTGTCTGGGCTGTACCAGTCAGAAATGACAACAGAGGGTGACACTGAAAGGTCCCAGAGTTCAGCTGCCTGAAAATGTCACTGGGCTGGCTTAGACAGAACACCGCACAGGGAGATGGGAGGAGAATATTGTTATAAGAATTTTCAAATGACCCTTCAATAAGAAAGACTGGATTCGAAGTATCAAAGTTAAGTTGAATTTATTATTCTTGTACAATAAGGAGCGTTTAACAGTGCAACTAAAAGGGGTTGCAGAGAAAAAAGCTCCCTGTGGAGCTCTAACAGTTAGTTCTTATAGACTGTCTAATGGGCTGTCTCGGACCCCTCCCCATAGATACAGATAGCATCATAAGCTTTTTTAATTTGTCTGATAGTTAGCATTTCTGCAATTTAAATGTCACCTCTCTGACCTGTCCCTGACCCTTGTTCTGTTCTGGACTTCTTCTATTTATACATTAACCTGAACTTTACCTTACCCTGCCAGCTTTAGCAACAAAGTCATATAAGAGAAGTGAAAACAGAACATGTGAGGAGTAGGAACTCACGTACACATCGTATGATTTAAAACATCTGAAACACATAACAAATATGACCTATGCATATTCTCTCTTCCCTCCATCCATCACACACACTGTCTCCCCTTTTTGGTGTCATTTCATCTAAAGCTTCCAACAGAGAGTGCCTCATTGATTATGTTTTGTCATTATAATCACTGAGAGAATATCTGGGGCGTTCAGACTGTTTGGAAAAAACAATAATAAACAATAACAATTTTAAGATGTCCTCTGTTTTGGGGATTTTATATAATAAATAATTACCTGATTGATCAGAAAAATAGCCCCAGTTCTAAAAAGATCAGGATATATAAATATAGTGCAGATATAAATATGAACATGAACAATATATATAGGATTCTCAAACTGGAATATTTTACAGACGTTATAAAACTCAAAGATCTGGTTTCTTCGAATGTTTTTAAATCCACTCTGAAAGACCCGGAGAATCGTGGGGGTGTCATTGCATAAACTGATTTATTAAATATGATATTGCATTCACAGCTTGTACTACACTTTTTATTATTTAATTCTTTATATCTACTCTGTTTGTTTTGTATCTGCTTTAATTAACTTTTTCTTAGTTTGTGCTGCTTTTAATATCAGTGGGACGTTGGGTAAAGAAATAAAATAAATGTTATGTTTTATAGTTTCTAGTTGAAGTTATAGAACCTGAAAGTTTTTGTACTAGTTATGTTCAGCATTTTTAAGAAATTGCTATTCAATGTATTTATATTCCATAAATAGCTCGCTATGTAGCAGTTTCCATCTGTTAGTGGCACGGTCCGCCATTGGTTTCATAATTCCTACAGTATACACAGGGTATTCACAGGAAATGATACCCGTACATTTCCTTCTGTTGCTGCTTTACATTAAAAATATTCAACCAGTGGAACATGGGGTGGCTTTTATTTTGAAGCAGTAACAGGAAATGCAATGTACTTGTTGCACTTGACAGCAGCTGTCAAAAAGACAACGCCAGTTTGGGCAATTTTATTCGTCAGCTGTTGCACTTGCTGTTACCATGGTGTCACCAAAACAACCAGGGCTGAAATGGTAAGCATCAGAGCTTTAATCGAGTTGATTTACAGTCACCTATTCACACATCCAACATACTCTACTGCCGAATATATGTACTCTGAAAGCAAACAGCTTGTTGAGTGTGTGTCTTCTTGAGTGTGTGAGCTCAACTACACTTGCAGAAGTGTGTGTGTGTGTACTGTAAGGTGTGGATTCATCACAGCTTTCAGTCCTTTGATATGTGACTGAGGGGAGGAGAGGGTAAAACAGAAACGTCTCTCCTCATTAGACCCGACTCCCCCTGCTCTCCTCTGCCACTAACAGAAAGAAACTCAGATCTTACCTCCACCAGTCAGCTCTCTCTGTATGGCATCCGTCCATCCGCATGAGTAACTGTAGCTCTTCCCTCAAGTCAAAATCAGTGCCTCCGCTTGATCCGATTGGCCACGCACATCAGCATCACCTTGTGTGAACAGAGAAGATAAAGAAAAAGGGTTCACCGTCTGAAGTCTAGCCAAGTGCTGCAGCTTCGCCGTCATGAAATGAATGTAAAGTACATTTCCTCTGGGTGTCAGCGTATTGTTTCAGCTCCTGATCTTTCTACGCTGTTAACCTTGTTTGTCTTCTACTGAATTTGCTGTACCAGTCACTGTGAAGGACATAATGGATGGGAAATACCTGTTGAAAACATGGAAAATAATCTCCCTTTGTCAAACTGTTGGCTATTTAAAGAGCCAGTGTGTAGGATTCCGTGGCACCTAGCAGTTTAATTGCTGATTGCAATCCCCTCACCTCATTCTCTCCTTAGCATAAAGGATAAACTACCTAGAGCCAGTGTTTAGTATCCGTTCTGGGCTACTGTAGAAACATGGCAGTAAAGATATTAAAGGATTCAATTCTTATTTTTAGGTGATTATACATTAATGAAAACACAAACAGTACTTCTTGTTATAGGCCTATTTCCTAAACTGCCTCATTTATTCACTATTTGATCTGTTTGTGTCAATTAATTCTGGTCACTGGTTACCAGCTACACTGTTATTAATTAGTACTATTAAATAGTTATGTATCCACTAATTAGTTATATATTACTCTCACAAAGATTTCTCATTATCTAATGACAAATGTGTAACTCCTAATCTCATCTTAAATATTGCATCAATACTGGTATTAACAAATGGTTTATGACACCCTGTAAGCGTGGATACTTCTTCACAATCACAACTGAGAAACATCCATTTGCTGATGAAGTCCAGCTTTGAATTTATATAAAAAGTGAATAAATACTAACACACTGAAAGGATTTGTTCACGTGTGTAATCACATATCGTTAAATATAATCACAGCGATGTTGCTATACTCTTTCATTAGTTTTATTATCCATCACTGAATCTGATGAAGTGCTATTAAATGAGCTGTCTTATTTTTGAGGACATGGACTAAAATGAGTCAAATCTGCACTGAGGTCAGTGATCTGAATACGTTGTAAAATGTTTTAATATGTTAGGAGCTCCTTTTTAAATTATGTTATTATTATCATTTTATTATCATCGTTCAAAACTTCTACAGTAGAACAATATAATAGAGTACCAAACGTCTTACACACTGGATCTTTAAAATCAGAAACTATTATCAGAAATTATCCTTGACCCAAATAACTAATATTCGGACATGATTTATGCCAATAATCATGTCCTTGCAAGGTAAGGTAACGGAGGAGCTGCTAGATGTAACACACTGAATAAACTCCTTATATTGAGGAGTAGTGCATCACAGCAGGACAGAAAAAGAAAGCACAAGATGCGACCAGCCAAAGATGACTCAACCGTGCTGTCAGTGGAAGGACGGGGAGCGTTTCATCGTAATTGACGGCAGAAAAGAGAAACCGGCGTTGTACCTTTTTTCTCATTTCGAAAACATTTCATTTAAATGTTTGAACGCTGAATAAATAAATCCTGTCCCCTTCCTCTAATAGGCCCTTTTCACAGCAGACATTTTGAACTGTCATCGCAGGAAAAACAGAAGCGTAATAACATTAATGATGGCTCTGTTCTATTCAAATCCTGCACAATACCAAGCAGCTAAATGGATTTCAGTCAACATTCACTTGGTTATTTCTATCTGTTCTTTTCCCGTTGTGCCATGTCAAAATATCATCTCAGTCCTGATCTATTTACTTACATATTTAGTCCTCCTATGAGCATTTTTCTATTTTTCTACAGACAGAGGATAGCAGATTGTTTCCGTCCACTCCACATCGCCCCTGACCCTCACTCTGCTTTAACAAAAATTGGGTAGCAGGTGCATGAATACAGCAGTCACAGCCATACATCCGAGGCTGCATTAAAAATAACCCTCTCACACAGATGCTGCCAGCTGCATGTGTGTAATTACACAAGTTCAAATAGACATTCAAACACACACACACACACACACACACACACACACACACACACACACACACACACAGGCTGAGAGGTTTCCCTGGTAACCAGAGGCCAGGAAAGGACTTGCATCGAGCGACAGTGTTTTACTGCATATGACCATTTGACCACATATTGAATCATCCTGCTCTTGCTGGAATCAATCCAAAAATATTGTCATTTAACTAAAAGATGTAAAGACTAGAGGCAATAAAACAAAATACACAATCTGAAAAAAAACATAGAGATAGCGCATATCTCTTAAAACACTGATTTAATACCTAACAGCTTGGGTGGTTTCTATTATGGATGACTGAGTGTATGATAACAGCGCTTCCACAGATGTTGTCTTTGCGCTTCACGACTATGTAGATGACTTTTACAGCATGACTTTTCAGCTAACCATTTCCATAAAGACACATCATGGCGAAGTGATGAACAATCATTTGCACCCAAAAGCAGCGAAAATGTGCCAATACCATTAGCTTTCAGAAACCCGTGTATGATCATGTGATAAATTATTAGCTACGAGGCAAGAACGTGTGTCAAAGTGTGTGATTGCGAGAAAGAAAGAGAGAGAGAGGGTGAGGGTTATGGGGAATGAAAATAAGCATGAATCTAGCACAGGTTAATTTAAGACTATCAAGCCTGCTAATTGGTTTTAAATGAAGCCCTCTCTCTCATGCATGCATGTCCAATTATCGGAGCGCTAACTTAGAGAATGTCTTCCTCTCAGCGTTTGCAAAATACAGCAGCCGAGCACTAGTCATGAACTGTCAATTCGATCAGAAACTCTCTGTCAGTCTGTCTCGTTCTTGCAGTGAGGCAGCAGAAATATCCTCCCGGGGGGGATCTTATACCTTATGGTGATTTGTAGTTTTAGACTGCGTGGCAAGAAAGAAGGCTTAGAAAATGTAGAATGGAGGTATATAACTTCAGATAAAGTCAGCGTGAACATGTAAAGACAGCTTCACCCCAGAGGGCTGCAGAAAAGAAAGAAAAATCTGCAACAAGTTCAAAATCAGAATAATATGGCGGACGTCTCGTGTAAATGCTGCTCGTGCGTCATGCATTTCAGTATTTTCCGGGGTGCCTCCTCGTACTGTAGCTCATCACGGATGCTCTTTCATGCGCCTACTCTTCACAAACAAATGGAACATTCTATCACTTATGCATCTCAGCATCAAACACCCGGGCTTGCATGTTAGCTTTAACATGTTTCCATCAAAGGACGTGCACAAACAAAGGAAAAGTGCTTTTTTTATTTTCATAAAAATGCGATTGCGTCATCTCTTTTGAAGTAATAAAAAAAAAAAAAAAAAAAAGATCTGGTCGTAATTCTTTCGAGGGCCCGGGCTGGCATATTCCTTTTTTTTTTTTTTTTTTTTTTTCATAACCTCGGGACTGGTGAGCATAAAAATCAAAGCATACAGTCCCGATAAAGCTTATCACGTCTGTGGACATGAGGCACGCTTAGGGGTTGGACTGATAGTGTCATCATGTGAGGATGTTGCAAAAGCTCACATACTGTATCTGAAGATTAGGACTCCATGTGAGCAGGGAAAACAGCCACTTCTTCATCGGGTGCAGGGGGGGGGGAAAAAACAGCGTGGTTTTGACAGTGCATGAGTGCAGTGCTGGGGGTTGCAGTTTGCTCCAATAAGTGGGCTTCTCTTTGGGATGAATGTCTTGATCAGTGAGTGGGGAGGAACAGGAGGCTGGGAAAACAGCTTGTACAGCTGGTATAATCAGCCCCAGCTTTGGCAGAGAGTGGCAGTGCTTTATTACTTGTCTAAGTAAATGTATAATTGAGCGAGTCACTTCATCCACTGGTGCGCTAGACTGTACTGAGAACACTGGCAGGAAAAAGATGAATTTATTTAAACTGAAATCTCAAAAACAGTCGAGGAGCTTGATGTGCATCAGGAAGGACTTCTTATAATCTTAAGATGTGCGGGGTTTTTTTTGGGGGGGGTGAAATCGTCCAAAGCAGACCGTGTTAGATTTAAATAATTTTCACAAAAACCCTGGGAATGGTGGAGAACATCACGCTTGGCCTCCCCGGGGATGGTATTAAATAAAAACACAGAGATCAAAAACATCCCCTGCACTTTCAATTAGATGCCATCCCACTTGAGCCCACTTGATCTCTTATGTAAAAAGCCATGTGTTGCAATCAGCTCTGATTTAGTTTGTTTTATTAAAACATAGCCCGGAGGTTGTGAGGAACGTTAGCACGTTGATGTTCACTCTGTCTGGAAGTTAAATGTTAAACTCATTAATCTGAACCCTTAAGCTACAATTTGACGGAAAAGGGAGAGACCTCCAGTTCATTACGACTCAAAAGTATGAAAGTGGCGGCTAACTGGTGGCTACAGAAGTGACACCAGTGTGCACGGTTTCCTACTGAATTTACATCTAGTCATTGAGCTGACACATTTATCCAAAGTGGCTTACAAAAAGAGCCACAATCAAGGTAAAGTGCAACAAGGACATGTTAGTGCAGCAATAAGTACTACTCACATCGAATCAAGTGAAAGTTCTAGAGGAGGATAGATTTAGCATGTCCAGTTGTTGGTAGTGTTGGAGATGAGGTACTCTTTGAAGAGCTGGGTTTTCACAGAGGGACGCCCCTGCCCTAGTAGGAACTGGTAGGATGTTCCACCAACGGGGAACAACAGGCAAGAAAAGTTTGGATTGCCCTGAATGTACAGATGTCAGAGCCAGATGTTGTTCATTGGAGAAAGGCAACAGTCAGGAGGTAACATATGCCTGTATAAGGGCGTCCAAGTACTGTAGGTGGGTGCAATACTGGGGAATACTTCGTAGGCATCAGTAGCATCAGCTACAGGTAGCCAATGGAGTTCGATTAGAGCGGGGTAACGTGCCATTTTGGGTTGATTGAAGACCAGGTACACTGCCACGCTTTGGATCATCTGAAAGGGTTTCACTGTGTAGTCAGATGGGAGTTACAGTAATCGAGTCACGAGATGACCACAGCCTGTGTCAGGAGTTGAGTAGCATGTCGAGTCAGGTAAGGCCTGATCTTTCTTATGTTGTGAAATGTCAAGCGGACAACCGAGGCAACAAGATCAGAGAAGGTTTGTTGGCTATTGATCATGACTCATAGGTTTCTCACTGCCCTGGTAAGGGCAAGAGATAGGGAGTCAATTTTGATACAAATAAATGAAGAAAAAGAAGCAGAACGACAAGATATCTTACTCTACAGAGCCGCAGTCTTCATCATACCAGCTCAAACCACAGAGCACCTCAGCCTTATGGAAAGGGGAACAGAAGGGGTTTAATTTCCACAACGCTTTCTGCATCATTAACAATGGCTTTGATTAATGGTTTACATCCACCCAAAGCCCCCACCTGTGAGAATAAAGATGATCATTTGTCGGGGCTGCAGCAGTATTTGATTCGCACACAAAGACACGATGAAAAAAACGTAACAGGAATGTAAAAAAAAAAGTATAGGCACAGGGGGTTAATTTTCACTCACACCTGCACTAAAGTCACCACTGTTGTAAATATTGTGACTTTCTAATCAGCAATTCTGGCGCCAATGCAGAAGGGGCGCACAGTAGGCGTGTTCGATAGGGAAAATAGCCATGCATCAATTCTCCCGTTTTCTGCCGACCTCTTCGCTGTTTGCAACCCACCCATGTAATCCATCATGGAGACATTAATTATGTACTAGGCTCTTCCAGGACAAAGACTCTAATGAAGGGCCTGTCAACACAGGCCTTTCCTCAAAGCAGTGCAGTCATGGAGGTGGGAGGGATGCTTGTGCCGAGCCCCCCTACTTGGATCTGATTTTGAAGAGGAAAGTGAAAACAGTTCAAGTGCGTTTTCAGCACCTGTGCTGTGATAATGCTTGCTCAGTGCACACCTGGAAATGAAAACTCTAATAGATACACATGGGCCACTGGGGGTAGAGCTAACTTGCTAGCAATGATACCAGATTTGATTCATGGTCATTACTAGGAGGCTATTTTTCTATTTTTGTAACAAATCTATCACAATTTGTGACAATTAGTTATTTCTTCTCCCATAAAAAGGTTTAACAAAATCCTTTCATCATTTTTAGTTGGCACGCAAGCTGCAGAAGCAGTTGCTAGCAGCAATTAACATTTTTCACAACGACAAAGAAAACATTTGATTTAAGAGTTGTTATTTCTGTAAGTTCACTTACAGCTTATTGCCATTTTACTCTACTGTACCGAAGCAGCTAGCCGGTGTTGCGTTCAAGACCACCTAAACCAAAACTTTGAGAGGTTGAGATCAAGTCAAGACACATCCGAAGGCAGGGCGAGATCGAGTAAAGACCAGAACCAGAACAGTGAGTCCCACACTGTGTGACACACTTAAAAAAAATGTGGAACAAGAAAAGCAGAGGCACTCCTGAAACTGTTCTGAAAGATCCACACAAAAAAAGAGTCCCTGTTCAGAAGGTCGCCAACTTACGTAGATCATGCACCATTCAGTGTGCTGCCCATGACCGCCTGGACCAATGACAGTCCGGCAATTAAGTGCCTTAATTGAAGTGACCTTTTTCAGGCTCTTTTTTTTCCCCTTTCTTTTCAGTTGCGGTTACGGGAGACACTCTTTTTCATTCGAGTTTAGGATTTATCACTCATTTTCATATTTTTGATGGTGTTTTTTTCTTTTCATATTCTGTGTGCGTCCATAAGAAGTGAGTACTGTAATTTGTTTGTTCAATTTATCACGTGTGGTGTTTCTGTGTGTTTTATCACCTGTCTCACTTCATCATCATATACGTCATTATTCACACTGTTTATTCATATCATACTGTTTTATTCATTACTATTTCAGATGTTTCAAATTTCATATTTGTTCATATACTTTTCTTATTGTTTTTGCAGTTACCACACACACACATATAAAACTACTGTTCCATTTCTTGAATAAACAATTTAGAAGAACAGAGAGTGGTCACCATCATATTCATTGTTCTCACCGGACAAACTGTGGAGGTGTACAGCCAGATAATCCTTCATTTTAACAGAGGTCTCAAAGTTTGGGGATTATAAACCAGCACCTATTTTATAGTCCCTTTCATAAAAACACAGAAAACAGGTGAAGATTATTATCATATACTGTATACATCTGGATAAGTGTACCGTGAGAAATGTCACAAGCAATAACACAACTCAGGAACAACAATTTATCATCACATGCCCTGTCACCTCAGTCTTTCACAAAATGAACACTGCATTAGCAACGTCTCTCATTTTATGTTAACTATTTCAGGGAGTTTGGTGTTAAATAGCTTGCAAGAAATTCAAACTATAGTGCCCTGAAACATACAGTTTATACAGTGGAAGCTAATAGTATTGCTAATATTTGCTAAATATTTTTGGGTGAAGAGATTTACGAAGTGCCAAAAAAAGTGCAGATAAAAGTTCTCTCTCAAGATTTGTCTCCGAGACAGACACAATCCACAGCTTCTTCTCAGTCTCCTGCATTCAGTTTCTTGGAGTGTGTGGAGTAAAGTTATTGGAATTGGCAGGAGGTTTTATATCCAATCACAGCAATCATTTTAGCAAATAAATTAGACGATGCACAGGCAATTTGGTCTTGACCAGTCTTGAAATAAAATCCAGTGTCCTTTTGTTTGAAACGGACACTGGGGTGAGTAAAAATGCAATCCCTAGATGAGCTGGAGACCTTCAAAAGGTCCATGACAACACTGGAGCTAGGAAGCTATGTAGGAAGATGATTTCCCCATCCTTAATTGGCTATATGAAGAATAAAATTATTAAAACGTAAAAAAAATAAAAGTTACACAGCAAATATAAATATTATTTTCCACTGAGAGGTGGTTTAAATTTATTTATTGTTAAATCAAAGCCAGCGAAGCGGTTAAAGTACCGGCTTTCTACCTTAAGAGTACTTAACATCTTCAACTGAAGAAGCAACCTCAACATTAAAGCTGCAAGCAGCGATGGTCGGGCCCTCGCATATGCGCACGTCGAAATGTGCGCATGTGGAAATGGCCACACCGTTTCCCCAAAATTAATCATTTTGATAAAAGTTTTGGATTATAGCGCCCCCTAGAGACGAAATGACACCATATTTGTTTCCTGGACTGGGGACAGCGCTCGAAGCATGACATCAAATTTGGTTCCGTTTCGCTGAAGCGTTCCTGAGATATGAGCTCACATGCAATTTTGTTCATTACGCGCCTCCTCGTGGACAAATGAGTTGAAATTATTCTCAGATGTCAGTCCAGCCTTGACAACATCCATGCTTAGTTTTAGGTGGATATTGTCAATATTGTCCGAGCTGGACGTCATCTCGTAAAAAGTGGTCTTTTTTGTCTCCACTAGGAGGCGCTATGAAACATCACCGAATATTTTTGTGGAAATGTATTCTAGGCCAGATACCGTTGTATATGAGAAGTTTGTGAAGATTGGAGTATTTTTCACCAAGTTACAGCCCTTGCGAATGGGGAATTTCGTGGCCCCGCCCCGCTGACATGTAAATCAAAAAGTTTATGATTTTGATAACTTTTCATTGTCAAAGCCTCATAAACCATGCAGCAAGTTTCAAGAAGATCGGACGAAAGCCCTAGATGAGTTCATTCAAATACTACCCCTTCTCAACAGTTCGAAACACAGAAAATGGTGATTTTCATGCTTAATATGTCACTTCCTGGTTAATTTACAAATTGCTCCAAGAGACTTTTTTGTAGGTCTTGTGATGCCCCATAACTCAGACTGAGTTTCATAACTCTGTGTTCAAAACTGTGGCGGGGGGGGCTGCTTCAAAGAAAAAATTCAAGGGGCGCTATAGAGCAATTTGTGCCCCTCCCCCTCCTTAATTATGCAGCCGAATGTGCATAATACTGCTGTTAAAACATCACAACAAGTTTCAGACAGCTCTGACAAAGTATATGATAGCCGCACACTTTTGCCCGAAAATCAGCCCAAAAGTCAATGGAGTCTTGTTTTTCGGTGGAAAAATCGGCAGCGTCCACTTTGACGCACCGTCACGGCCACGCCCTTTTATGAAAAGTTGAAATTATTTCTCAGATGTCAAGTCCAAGGCCTTGACAACATCCACACCTAGTTTGAGGTGGATATGATCAATATTGTCCGAGCTGCACGCCATCTCGTAAAAGTGGTCTTTTTTGTCGTCACTAGGAGGCGCTCTAAGAAAATCACCGAATATTTTTGTGGAAATGTATTTTAGGCAGAATGCCATTATATTCAAAGTTTGGTGAAGATTGGAGAATTTTCACAAAGTTATAGCACTTGAAATTTTATGGCAAAATGGAGAATTTCGTGGCCCCGCCCTCCTGACATAGTACATCAAAAAGTTATGATTTTGATAACTTTTCATCGTCAAAGCCTCACTGAACCCTGTGCCAGTTTCAAAAGGATCGAACGAAGCCCTAGGGAGTTCGTTCAAATCGACCCCTGGAAATGACCAATATCACAAAAACGTGAACTTTGACCCAAAATGGCCGCCGTACCCTTTACCGAAACCCGGGTCACCAAGAGACTTTTTGGTGCGTCTGGGCATGTTACATACTCCCACCAAGTCCCGTACACGTGGGCGAAACCGTGGCGTGGGGCTCCTCCGACAACCGAAACCTAGGTGGCGCCGTAGAGCCATTTCTGTACGCGCGTGCGCGAGACCCCCAAATACGAAATTTTACGCCCGACTTGGGGGGGTACGCAAATTTTCATGAGTTTTTGGCGGATATTAAAGCCTTGAAAAAGGCAATTCATTTGGGGAATAATAAAAAAAAAAAAAAGTAAAAAAATTAAAGCTGCAAGCAGCGATGGTCGGGCCCTCGCATATGCGCGCACGTCGAAATGTGCGCACGTCGAAATGTGCATAACATAACCTTGATAACCGCAAGAAGTTTCAGACAGCTCTGAGAAGGTGCTTCCTGCCGTGCCTTCTTTGAATTTTTTTTATGATTGCCACGCCCACACGATTCCTTAAAATTCATAATTTTGATAACTTTTACTCAGAGTGTATTCGAAAAACCTACCAAGTTTGAAGTGAATTGGATACAATCCCTACGAGGGTTCGTTCAAACATGACCCCTTGTCAAACAGGCCGAAACACCGGAAATGGCGATTTTCATTATTAAATATCTCGCTTCCTGTTCATTGTGGCTTATTGCTCCAAGAGAGTTTTGTGTAGGTCCTGGCTGTTCTACAATTCGGCTGAGTTTAATTTTCTGTGACCAAAACTGTGGCGGGGCTGTTCAAAGAAAAATTCAAGGGGCGCTATAGAGCGCTTTTGCCCCGCCCCCTCATTAATTATGCAGCCGAATTGTGCATCATATTGCTCTTAACCACCCCCAACATTTCAGACAGCTCTGACAAAGTATATGATAGCCGCACATTTTGCCCGAAAATCAGCCAAAAGTCAATGGAGTCTGTTTTTCGGTGAAAAAAAGGCAGCGTCCACGTTGACGCTCCGTCACGGCCACGCGTCTGATAAAAAGTTGAAATTATTTCTCAGATATCAAGTCCAAGGCCTTGACAAACATCCACACCTAGTTTGAGGTGGATATGATGAATATTGTCCGAGCTGCACGCCATCTCGTAAAAGTGGTTTTTTGTCGTCACTAGGAGGCGCTATGAAAATCACCGAATATTTTTGTGGAAATGTTATTTTAGGCCAGACTGCCATTATATATTCAAAGTTTGGTGAAGATTGGAGAATTTTCACAAAGTTATACACTTTGAAATTTTATGGCAAAATGAGAATTTCGTGGCCCCGCCCCTCTGACATAGTACATCAAAAAGTTATGATTTTGATAACTTTTCATCGTCAAAGCCTCATGAACCCATGTGCCAAGTTTCAAAAGGATCGGACGAAAGCCCTAGGAGGAGTTCGTTCAAATGCGACCCCTGGAAATGAGCCAAAAAACCTGAAAAGTCCAAATGTGACCCAATGGACGCCTCTACGGTTCACTGTAGCCCGGTGCACCAAGAGACTTTTTTGGGCGTCTGGGCATGTTTACATACTCCCACCAAGTCCCGTACACGTGGGCGAAACCGTGGCGAGGGGCACCTCCAAAAACGCAGACGTAGGTGGCGCTGTGGAGGCATATGCGTACGTCCATGTGTGAGACCCCCAAAATACGTAATTTTACACCTGACATTGGGGGGGTAGGCAAATTTTCGTGAGTTTTCGGGGGGATATGGGCTGTCGAAAAGGCGATTCATTTAGGAAACTGAAGAATAAAAAAAAGAAAAAAAAAAATATTAAAGCTGCAAGCAGCGATGGTCGGGCCCTCGCATATGCGCGCACGTCGAAATGTGCGCACGTCGAAATGTGCATAACATAACCTTGATAACCGCAAGAAGTTTCAGACAGCTCTGAGAAGGTGCTTCCTGCGATGCCTTCTTTGAATTTTTTTTATATGATTGCCACGCCCACAGCGATTCCTTAAAATTCATAATTTGATAACTTTTACTCAGAAGTGTATTTGAACAGACCTACCAAGTTTGAAGTGAATTGGATACAATCCCTAGGAGGAGTTCGTTCAAACATGACCCCTTGTCAACCAGCCCAGAACAGCAAAAATGACGATTTTCATAGAGCGCCACGCCCACAGCGATTCCCCAAAATTCATCTTTTGATAACTTTTACTCAGGAAGTCTTGTGAACACAACTTACCAAGTTTGAAGTGAATTGGACACAATCCCTAGGAGGAGTTCGTTCAACATGACCCCTTGTCAACCAGCCCAGAACAGCAAAAATGACGATTTTCATAGAGCGCCACGCCCACACCATTTTCCCAAAATTCATCATTTTGATAACTTTTACTCAGGGAGTCTATGTGAATACTCCTACCAAGTTTGAAGTGAATTGGATACAATCCCTAGGAGGAGTTCGTTCAACATGACCCCTTGTCAAACAGGCCGAACACCGGAAATGGCGATTTTCATTATTAATATCTCGCTTCCTGTTCATTGTGGCTTATTGCTCCAAGAGAGTTTTGTGTAGGTCCTGGCATGTTCTACAATTCGGCTGAGTTTCTAATTCTGTGACCAAAACTTGGCGGGGCTGTTCGAAAGAAAAATTCAGGGGGCGTATAGAGCGCTTTTGCCCCGCCCCTCATTATTATGCAGCCGAATTGTGCATAATATTACCTTAACAATCACAACAAGGTTCAGACAGCTCTGACAAAGTATATGATAGCGCACAGTTTTGCCCGAAAATCAGCCAAAAAGTCAATGGGTCTGGTTTTTCGGTGAAAAAAAAGGCCGTCCATTTGACGCTCACGTCACGGCCACGCCCTGATAAAAAGTTGAAATTATTCTCAGATGTCAGTCCAAGGCCTTGACAACATACCAACCTAGTTTGAGGTGGATATGATGAAATTGTTTGAGCTGCCCGCCATCTCGTAAAAAGTGGTCTTTTTTGTCGTCACTAGGAGGCGCTATGAAAATCACCGAATATTTTTGTGGACATGATTTTGGCCAGACTGCCATTATATATTCAAAGTTGGTGAAGATTGGAGAATTTTTCACAAATTTATAGCACTTTGAAATTTTATGGAAAAATGGGAATTTCGTGGCCCCGCCCCTCTGACATGTACATCAAAAAGTTATGATTTTGATACTTTTCATCGTCAAGCCTCATGACCCATGTGCCACAGTTTCAAAAGGATCGGACGAAATCCCTAGGAGAGTTCGTTCAAATGCGACCCCTGAATGAGCCAAAAAACCTGCAAAGTCCAAATTGGGAAAAATTGGACGCCGTACGGTTCACTGTAGCCTGGAACACCAGAGACTTTTTTTGTGCGTCTGGGCATGTTACATACTCCCACCAAGTCCCGTACACGTGGGCGAAACGTGGCGAGGGGCACCTCCAAAAAGCGCACGTAGGGGGCGCTGTGGAGGCATGTGCGTACGTCCAGTGTGAGACCCCCAAAATACGTAATTTACACCTGACTTGGGGGGTGGCAAATTTCGTGAGTTTTCGGGGGGATATGGGCTGTCGAAAATGCGATTCATTTAGGAAACTGAAGAATAAAAAGAATAAAAAAAAAAAAAAAAAATATAACATTTGAAATACAATAGGGCTTCGCACGGTTTCGTGCTCGGGCCCTAATAAACATTTGAAATACAATAGGGCTTCGCACGGTTTCCGTGCTCGGGCCCTAATTAAAGCTGCAAGCAGCGATGGTCGGGCCCTCGCATATGCGCGCACGTCGAAATGTGCGCACGTCGAAATGTCCAAGGCCTTGACAACATCCATGCTTAGTTTGAGGTGGATATGGTCAATATTGTCCGAGCTGGACGTCATCTCGTAAAAGTGGTCTTTTTTGTCTCCACTAGGAGGCGCTATGAAAATCACAGAAATTTTTGTGGAAATGTATTCTAGGCCAGACTACCGTTGTATTGAGAAGTTTTGTGAACGACTGGAGCATTTTTCACAAAGTTACAGCACTTGCGAAATGGGGATTTCGTGGCCCCGCCCCTCTGACATTAGTAAATCAAAAAGTTATGATTTTGATAACTTTTCATTGTCAAGCCCTATAAGACCCAGCAGCAAGTTTCAAGAAGATCGGACGAAAAGCCCTAGGAGGAGTTCATTCAATACGACCCCTTCTCAACAGTTCGAAACACAGAAAATGGTGATTTTCATGCTTAAATATGTCACTTCCTGTTAATTTTACAAATTGCTCCAAGAGACTTTTTGTAGGTCTTGTGATGCCCCATAACTCAGCTGAGTTTCATAACTCTGTGTTCAAAACTGTGGCGGGGCTGCTTCAAAGAAAAATTCAAGGGGGCGCTATAGAGCGCCTTTTGCCCCGCCCCCTCATTAATTATGCAGCCGAATTGTGCATAATACTGCTGTTAATAAACACAACAAGTTTCAGACAGCTCTGACAAAGTATATGATAGCCGCACACTTTTGCCCGGAAATCAGCTAAAAAGTCAATGGAGTCTTGTTTTTTTGTGAAAAAAACGGCAGCGTCCACTTTGGACCACATCACGGCCACGCCCTTTTATGAAAAGTTGAAATTATTTCTCAGATGTCAGTCCAAGGCCTTGACAAACATCCACACCTAGTTTGAGGTGGATATGATCAATATTTCGAGCTGCACGCCATCTCGTAAAAGTGGTCTTTTTGTCGTCACTAGGAGGCGCTATGAAAATCACCCATATTTTTTGGAAATGTATTTTAGGCCAGACTGCCATTATATATTCAAAGTTTGGTGAAGATTGGAGATTCTTTCACAAAGTTATAGCACTTTGAAATTTTATGGCAAAATGGAGAATTTCGTGGCCCCGCCCCTCTGACATAGTAAATCAAAAAGTTATGATTTTGATAACTTTCCTCGTCAAAGCCTCATGAACCCATGTGCCAAGTTTCAAAAGGATCGGACGAAAGCCCTAGGAGGAGTTCGTTCAAATACGACCCCTGGAAATGACCAAAAAATCACAAAAACGTGAACTTTGACCCAAAATGGCCGCCGTACCCTTTACCAAAACCCGGGTCGCCAAGAGACTTTTTGGTGCGTCTCGGTATGTTTCATACACCCTCCAAATCCCATCCGCGTGGATGAAACCGTGTCCGGGGGCTCCTCCGACAACCGAAACCTAGTGGCGCCGTAGAGCCATTTCTTGTACGCGGTGCGTGAGACCCCCAGAATACGAAATTTTACGCCCGACTTTGGGGGGGTACGCAAATTTTCATGAGTTTTTGGGGATATTAAAGCCTTGAAAAAGGCAATTTATTTGGGGGAATAATAATAAAAAAAAAAATAATAAACATTTGAAATACAATAGGGCTTCGCACGGTTTCCGTGCTCGGGCCCTAACTAGACAATGCTTGTTTACCATAATGCCCCTCATTTAAACGTTATTACCTCTCAACAGCTTGCTGTCTGATGCCTGCAGTCAAAGCACAAAAATCACAAAAGCACAAACTGAGTCAATCTCCAACAGACTAAACAAAACAAAAACTATATCTTTTATTTCATTTTTTTCCCACTCTCCGCATGCTGGCATGCAATAATTACACAAAGAATGTTAATAATTTGCATAAAAAAATGTGTCACTATTCTCAAAATGCTATATTTACACCCCAATACTGTACAAATTATAGACAACTGTATTGCTACAGACAACTATAGAAACAAGACACATTAGCTACAGACATGTGAGTGGTGTCAAACTTCTCATCTCATTCTCAGTATGGAAGGGGAACTAATTAGAACTGATCATTTCACACAACTAATGAGCAAAATGAACAGAGCATGTCATGTTAGTGAAGTTATTTCACTTCTGAATTTGCCTCAACACACGTCTCTAGTGGGATCTGTAATAATGTGCCCCAGACAGACATGAGCCAGACAAAGCACCTCCCTGCCAGCCGGACAGAATGAGACAGAGGTGTGCAGACGGCTGTGATGGATTGAAGATGGAGCCAGGACAAGGCTGCTGCTGCTGCTGCTGCAGGTCTGCACTCTGCTTCAGCTCACAGTCAATCGCAGCCCTCGCTGTGCTCTAAACCTCGGAGGCACGGAAGATGGCCCAGGGTGTGAAACTCAAGCCATAACTGAGTCGACTGGGCTTTTGTTTCATGGCTAATTACCGCTGACTCCTGGCTCTCCTCCCCCCCCCTTTGCTTTGTCTTCCCTCCATCACCCCTCTGCCTGCTCCGTCTTGCTGTTCACCAGTGGAAAAGGTATTACTAATGACAGAAGAAGGTTACCCAATTTATCTTCGGGCAAAACCTTTCAGAGCCAGCTCTCGTTGTGTCCCTGCAGAGCGCAGATTGCCAGTGGAAAAAAGAAAACGCACATACATAACAAACAGCAACAGCTGCAACCGGAGACCTTCCAGTCTGACTATGATTTAAATTGAGAAAATCATATAGTTTTCAGTTTAAACCACTTTTTTCTCCACATTTTTTATTCTGTCTGCAAACAGCTGCACCCTGAAGACCATCAGGTATCACCTGAAACTTATTTTTAAATTCTATACTACAATTTTACATGCTATGGGCAAAGAAATTTCCATTTTCTGGAAAACCTTAACTTCTTTAAGGTGGCTCCCGCATCCAGGTGGTGTGCTTTTCAATCCAGATGGTGTGATTTATCACAGAGGATGAGAAGAAAGACCGGAGGGGAAACAGCAGCTTGAAGAGAGCTTTGTGGTTTTGACCCTCTGATGCAGTTTGATTTGTGAAAGTCTTTTTTGGCATTGTGAGTAATCGGCCCGTCGGATTACATCGAAAAGTCTCTGCGCTTGCAGCATTGGATGACACCAGACTCTCTTGCAGTCATAGCACGTCACCAAAGTGAAACCCGTTAAAGTGGCTCTTCCCTTTTTTCTCAGGGGGTACTTTTGTACCTTAAGTACTCTTGAGTACGTTGCTTAACGCCACCTAAGCTGTTTAATGGCCATTAGTAAAGTACTGACTGTAAAGTCACAGATGTGACTGCATATAAGCTTAGAAAGATTAGTCCTATGTTTACACACTACAGAGGAGGTGAATCAAGGTAAAAGCTATCACAAAGAAGATGTAGACAAAACAGAAGGGCCTTTAAGATTTTAGACAGGTGAAATAATTGTTGCCACTTTGCACATTATAGCAAGGAAGCAGCATGCAAGCCTTCCTTTAACATGCAGTATTTGATAGCTTTTTTCTTTTTTAAGATTATTTTTTTGGCCTTTTATGCCTTTAATGATAGGAAAGCTGAAGATAGACAGGAAGCAGGGGGCAGAGAGAGGGGGAGTGGCACGCAGTACTTGGCCATCCGATGCGGGATTCGAGCTGGAACCGGGGCCAGCTGCAGCGAGGACTGTGGCCTCCACACACGGGGCGGCCGCTTAACCCACTACTCCACCGACCGCCCCTATTTTATAGCTTTTGATAGAGCCAGAGTAGCTGTCCCCCCTGCTTCTAGTCTTGCTAAGGTAAGCAAAGCATGCTTTAGCTCCAGAATTAATGTACAAATATGAGAATGGTATCAATCTTCTCGTCTAATTCTCAACAAAAAAGAAGGGAGAAAGACAGAATCTGGCACTGCTGCAAATCGCAGCTTCCATTGATCTGTTTTGGCGGTGCAGCCCAACGTCACACTGTGGCCACCAATCAGACGATCAGATCGGTCCACATCAGCCTGCTGAAACTAAGACTATCCAGGTGGATTCATGGACTAAACTCGAAAAAAACTACCTGTGTGTTTGTTTATTTCATGAACCAGCTTCTAAATCTGAGCCGGGCTCACAATTTACTCTACAAAATAGTGACACGAAGAAGTTTAATTTAGTCTGCGGCCAGCAGGAGAGCGAGAAAGCGAGTGTCGGCCAAGAGACATAGACAGTGAATGAGAGTGAGTGAGTGCCGGAATCGATAAAGCCGGTTAATCTGCAAAATAAAAAGTTATTTCCTGATTGTTTCACAGCGGGTTATGTTCTGCACAAACAGACATGCCCCCCGGCAGCTCACCTCACATCCTCCACCCACACTGGAGCACAACCTTGCATTAATTCGCCGCAGCGCCTGATCCTGTCTGAATGTACCCTTGTAGCAGAGAGCATGCGTGGGGAAAAAAAGAGACTGTAAGACATAGAGGCTATAAAACAAGCGGTGAAATGCAAGGAGGAAGTGACTGACGTGTCTGTGCTAAATAAATGAGGAGCAGGATGTCCACAGCTGTTACCGACTAAACCCTGATTAAACAGTTATTAATCAGCTGAGGCTGAAGGAGTCACTCCAACATTCATCAGGTTTTATCTGCTCTGCAAAGGCCAAAGAACCACTAAGACAACCGGATTAGAAAAGATGGACCAAGAGGTAACGGTATTAGAGATTATTTTCAACAAGTATGTCCTGACGGTGATCAGGATTAAGTGAAGAAGAAACATTTCTGCTCCATGAGGATGTTACACAAAGAAGGGATATCAGATTTGTCAGCTGAGGGAGATTTTTACCGATCCCCCGCCGTCATCACCTCCTCCATCATCGCTGGGCTCCTGCCTCATAGCTGCCAGAAATGCCAAACTATTCAGTAACACAATTTATCATGATACTCTCCATGTTCTCCGTGGCGACTGCGCCTCTTCTGTCACCGCACCGGGGGCGAGCTGTCAGTTTGAAACCCACCCCCTGTTTTGACCTTTGTGATATTCATCTTATTAATTTCTCCACCCATTCCTTGTGAAGGTACACAAACAGCTGCCAGTTACCTCTGCGGCGTCCGCAAAAGACATAAAGAAAAATACAGAAGAAGATTTATGGCTGCGCGGACGTTTTAGCTGAAAACACTGACTGCTTGTAGCAGTTTGTCGTGATGCCACAGTAAAAATCATGAAAACCCTGTGACATATGGAAATAAACATCCGCCGCTTAGTGTTGCTGGTTTTACAAGGGTTTGAGGCTTGTGTGAAAGATCTATGAAATGTGACCGGGCCAATATGGATCTGTCCATAAAAAATATACTGAGTGAAATTAATTTATGTAAATGGTGGGTGAAGCTAAGGTTTAGGGTCCCTTGAGATGTGGCATTTCATTAATTTTTTCCCCAGTGCTTTGACATAATTGCGAGCTCTAAATCTAGGATCGGCTCGCGCCAGCCCAAAACCAACGTTGGCGTTTGACATTTATGGAGGGCCACCTTCTGAAGTGTGGAAAAAAAATGAAATCTAATTTTGACCTGCTCAAGAAAGCAGGTGAGGATTAGCCAGAGCGCGTGAAATGTACAGAAAATTACAGGTTGAAGTGTACGGTCATATGAAACTGAAGGAGCGTTTAATTAGAGGCTTTGCTATTGATTAAGCAGAGGTGGATTTTTCATGAGCTGCTTGAGCTTTTGTGGAGCAATTTATTTTCCAGCCGGCAGCAGGTAGAGTGGATCCATCCTGCAGAGAAATGAAGCTGTTGGATGAAGGAACTTTAGATAAGAGAGGGAGGAAGTGGAGGAGATGGGATTGAGACAGACATATACACATAGATTTTACACAAGCGGAGGGGTTAAAGGTCCAGTTCATCGGTTGGAAATGAACCCAGGCTGCTGTGGTAAGGAATCAACCTTTAGTACATGGAGTACGCATTGCACTAAGTGAACTCCTGGACCACCCCGTGGAGCTTTAATTTAAATTGACAGCCTGCAGAAGGGTTAAAGACATGCAATGGGAAACAGGAGAATCAATAGAACTCAACAGAGACGAGCAGAGAGCAGAATAATACGCTGAAATACGAGGGATGGTGCAAGAGATCAGCAAGGCAGACTATAAGGCAATGTATGTGTGTGTGTTTGCAAAGAGCGGAGGGTATGATCATCTTGGCAGAGCAGTCTTAACAGCTGCACTGTCTGTGAGCAGAAGCAGCAGCATCAGCAGCAGCAGCAGCGGCTGCAACATCTGTCTCTGCTGCTGTGCCCTTTAGTCGGCTGCAGATTTGCTCACCTCTCCACCACAAGTGTCCCTCTGACGAGCTCCAATCTGAGCTGTGTACAAAAACAAACACTGTGATTTAAAAAGAAAGAAGTGATGCTTGAATGACATGAATTTATTCTGATGTACTGTAGGGTTTTTCAGTAGTAAATTATATTTATTTTTCATAACAACATGTCTGATTTTTTAATTTGTGTGGACTTCCCTTCGTTGTGATCCCCTTTATAGAATTTGAGGTTATTCTATCTTTTGGGTGAAAGTCCCAAGGTGGCATTGTCAATTTTTCATTTAACATCTTAGCCGAGGCCTCTTTTGGAGCGGTTATACATATTTACATATTTAGAAGCCTACTTAGAAGCACATAAACCAAGGAAAAATGACCAAATCTAAGCAAGAAAAAAAAGTGTGGTGGGCAAAACATGAAGCTGCCATGTGGAGAATGATCCAATACAGCATTGCAGCTGCAACGTGACAAAGATGTGCCCAGTGGGGTTTTGGTGATTTGTGCCAGAGGGTTTGAATATTTTATTGTAATTGCGGTAGATTAAGATTCTGAATGGACGTTAATCAAGAAGGTACATGGTAATTAAGTTCTTAAGTTCTTATGAGTGAAAAGCAGAGCAGAGCATGTAGAAATAGCTAGTTTATTTGTTGCTTATTAAGATGTCAGTAGGAAAAAAAGCAGATGAAGAAAGAGAAACGATAGATATACAAAGACTGTGATAATCTTGTCATTTTTTTATATATGTGACATCATTGCGCAACCAAACTTTTCGAGAAAGTAGGAATAAAATGCAAAGAAAAAGTATAAACCTCGGTTATTCTTTGTTTCATTTTATCGATGTGGAAAATGTGTGTGTATTGTAAATATTGAGAAATCTGAGAAAGTATAGAAACCCTGTGCACAGACAGCACCCACGCGAAAAGAGAAACTCGGCGCGAGGAGAGAGAAACTTTGCACACAACTTGCACTTGCACATGCAGAACCTATAGAAGAGAGAAAAGTTTGGTGTTAGGCGTGCTGAATTCGGAGAACTCGCTGTAGTTTTGTCACCTTTTTGACAGCACGTTCGTATGAGTGGGAAAGAACAGGCAGCATCAGACTGTATAACACATTACTGTCGCCTTATAATGTGACTCTTCACAAGGTCACAGGTACTTGTCAACCTCCTAGACTATTAGCCAAGTTTCAAATGCTATTCTAATAATAGAAATATACTGATTTTTTAGAGTGTTAATGATGAGTGTTTTTTTTTTTTTTAGCAAAGCCAGCACATATAAGGAACGAGTGATTCTGTTAGATGGTGTCTCACTGGCACTACTTGGCCTTGGCCCTTGCTTGCTTTCTCAATTTGCATAAATATGAGGAGTGTGAAATGAAGCCACCTGATGAACTCATCCCGGTTTAGCTCAGAGTCCATTAAGTTTATTAGGCTGGCAGCGAGCACAGGCCACCGCTCGAGGTTAAGCACGTGAGAGCATGCCGTCTTGCATATGGCGGATAGCCGAACAAACAGGATCCACACAGTCATGTGGACACATACAAATGTGTAAATGTGCTTATTTGCAGACATAAATAGACCTGGTTGCATGTGTTAGTGTAAATACACAAAGGGTTTTGTCAGATTAGTGAATAAAAGTGGATTTTTTTTTAATGCTCTCATCCCATCGTATTAAAACCGGATATTCGTAATTAGCGCATCTGGCGAAATGGTTAATCTGCACATTCATGGATGTTCAGTGCAGAAACAGGAACTTGTACATTCCATTAGATGAAATTATTTATTATTTGGAGCATCTGGAACTTGCAAAGCGTCATTAAACTGCTTAACTTCCTTTGACTATTATATAATTATGTCATTTAAAACCCCCATGTGTTCATTCCTTTCTAAATAACTGCATGTAGACTGCAAGTTGAGCCAATGGCAAAATATTAGATTTTCTTTTTTCTCTACTGTCCTTTCTTCCGTTCTCCGTGCTTCCATTGTTTAAGTCCCTGTCTCCACGAGCAGGGGTGGAAATGGGTCGGGACTCACCCCAAAGGAGTTCCGGCAGTAAAATTCGAGCAGGAACAGTGCCCTGTTAAGGGACTAGCTCAGTAAAGGGGATTTGAGCCTCTCAGGCGGCGCTTACTCACAGGTTAGGATTATAGCCATTGTTGGGGCTTTTGGGTCTGCCAATCCTGGCAGGAGGCTGGGAGGAAGTGCTGCCTGGGAGGCTCAGCTCATGTCAGCAAGTTCCTTTAATACCAGCAAAGCTGAGTTAGCTTGCTTGGCACAATGAATGTGACTTGATTGAGGCACCTAACAAAAAAAATCTTTGTTTAGTGTATGATTTAAATGTTGAAAATCAAACTTGTCATTTAACTCAGATGTTAATTAGAAATGGGTAATGTCAGCTAAATGGTTTCTGACCAGGAGTAAACCTGTGGGTGACATCACAGATACAGTCGTCCCTCGCTATATCGCGCTATATTCACTTTTCGCGGACTCGCTGTTTCGCAGATTTTTTTAGTTTAATTTTGCATGCTTTATTTTTACAGCGTACTGTAACAGTATGAACGCGCATTGTGTTCTGCGTCCTGATTGGCTAAGTGAGAACCGCACGTGTGTTCTGCGTCCTGACTAATTAAGGGAGTACTGTACAAAATGCGTGTAAAAAGGTGTATAAAAGTGTGTGGTTAGGGGTTTTACGGCCTTAAAACATGTATAATAATTGTAAAACTTACTTTGCGGATTTCGTTTATTGCGGGTTATTTTTAGAACGTATCCCCCGCGATAAACGAGGGACCACTGTACTTCGTCTATGTTTTATACTGTCTATGTTTCTGATAAACTGCGCACTGACCTGTGTAAAACATTGGCAACTAGCACATTTTCTACAGAATAATACGGTGAAACTATATATCACTTCACTAATCTCTTCAAGTTTCAAGATCTTTCAAAAGTTTTGCTGCTCTGTGAGGTTGTACTGACTATTTGTTTTACAAGCATTTAATAATAATCCAAAGTATTTGAATTGAAATTTTGACCACAAAGTCGAGAAGGCCATCTGCAGAGCCGTGCAGCTAGTAATCTCTTAGGAATCTCTGTGTATTGAGACTTCATTTTGATCCAGAAAAGGAACGATCAAGTAGCAGAGCAAAGTACACACCAGAAATCAACTTCTGTTCCAGAAAAACATACAAAACACACTTGAACCAATTCCATTGGACTATATGAAAAATCATTGATCTACTACTAATCTACAGGGGGCTGTGCAGGGTGCACATTTTGCTTTTTGAAATGGTTAGTGAATGTTGAAATTTTTCCAGCCACTCAAAAGATTACCGTGGTTTTCTTTTGGCTGTTCCGTAAAGCAAATCTACCAGCCACTTGCATATTTTACCAGTATTTGGCTGATGGATAATGCTAACGACTGATCAAGATCTTTTATCTAGTGTACCAAACATGATTAATATTGCTTATACTATACATAAGCCTGGTTGAATCATTTTCTAGACAGTCTTAAATGTACACACATGCAAACATTGCATCCATAAAAAGAGGTTACTGCTTTAAAATAACTTAAGCCAGTAAAATATCTGCAAGGGTGCAGAGTTATCTTAGCAGAGTCTTGCCTTACTTGAAAAATTCTGATGGGATTAAGGAAAAACATGCACCCATGACATAATTGCTCTCATAACAGTCTCCAGCTAGACCTTTCTCCTGTGCTGGCACTGTGTGCAGACTTTTCTGCCAAAACATCCTGTTATATCTCCAAATATTTTGAATTATAGAAGCAAGACACTTTCAGACTATGATTTTCTTGCAACTTTAACCAACTCCAGAAATTGTCTGGAGCTGGACCTAGATCACAGCATCACTATTACAGGTGTGATGCAGACAGTCTATCTATAAGTTCCTCTCTGGAGTCTTGTTTTTTTTTTTTTACTGTTTCTCGCTGCCATGACAGACAGCTGTGCTGCAGACAAAATCAATTTGAAATTGTTGTGCTGACATGGATGAAGGGTAGAATTTCTTCTCATGTAACATTTTTTCAAAAGTTGCTCTATAGTTTCACACAGAAGACATCCAGCCACCCACTGATCGACAGGCACACACACACACAGACAATCTCTAGTTTGATGTGTGCGATGCAGTGTTGGAGGTAGTGTTGGAGTGAGTAAACATCACTACGCGTGAAGCCTGAAAAATACATCAAGACTGAGATACAATCCGGTCAACAAGGAGATAGAGAACACTCCTGTGACTCCCGAGTGAGAGTACAGTGCAACATCCACGAGATGTAGTCTACAAACAGCGGGAGAGGAGGTGTGGAACGTAGGAAAATGCTTGGTTGGTTTATGATGCCTGCTCGCCTGCTCTGAGGGACGGGGCGTTACGTTTGATCTCACGAGGAACTTCACACGGGAAAGATAACTCTACAACGCATCGCACTAGGGCTCTTCACTGTTCCACAACCGCCGTGCATCCCCCTCTCCTCTCAGCCGAGAGAGCTGATACAAACAAAGAGGGAGGGTGAAGATGGAAAGAGGGGATGAACAAACGGTGAAGTATGATTTATGAACGCTCTCTCGTGCTCCTGTTTTTCCCTGCTTCCCTGTTGCGGGGTAAACAATGCTGATTCCTCTGAGGGAATGTGTGTATAGTCCTTTCTGCCTATCTCACTCATGCACACAAACACAGTGGGAGACGAGAGCCCTCCTCTGTCTATACCTTACCCCTCCTTCCTCCTCCTCCTCCAGAGATCTATTTGTGCTGACTTCTTAAAAGGCCTTCAGGGGTGTCACTTGGACACACTGGATGGACCTAATTGCATTTAGCAAAGTGGAAGCAGATCTGTACGAGCGTAAATGGATTGAATGTTTTTTTTTGTTTTTTTTTACCCCCCCCTCTCTCTTCATTCATTCCCTTCGTTCCCTGTAATGCACCTCTGTCACTTTGTGTGCTTTCAACAGTTCGTTCCATTTAAGCCAGTAAAAACATGTATCACATCCACCAGCAAACGCTGACAGTCAAAACAATCCTCGCAGGCCATTTAGGGAGCGCCGCGAACTCCCCGAACTCGAGCATTTAGCAGTTAGCTAACAGCATTTTCACATTTTCTATTTAATGAGTAAGACCGTCATTCATTTCACAGCGAGTGGTAAATCATTATGCCTCATTATGACTTTACTTCCACAACCAGCAGTATGGGATTGTATGCAGAGCAGCACGTGAGTCTTGTTTAGTGCTTTTCATAAAGGAAATCGATGTGCTTGATGGTCATAAACTGTATTTGATGATCATATAATTTCATCTCGATAGCTGCTCAAATCTAATCAGCTCTCAAACTGGGGCTCTTTGTTCTAATAGTTCGATATCAAATGTATGGCTTGTGTGGCAGCTGTCCCGGGTGGTGCAGCTTATCCATCAGCTGGTTACACAGTATTGAGAGGTCGTGTGTCGAATATGGGCTTTGTGCCTCCTTGCCTACAGTCAATCTGAAATGGCAAGAGCTGCTAAATCTGTGGTGTGAGGGTGTAACACAAAGCTATTATCAATATCTGAATCCATATTAGGGACCGTATGGGGCCTACTGCTAATACAGTGTGTATATGTTTAAGTTCAGGTGCTAATAGATGATACAAAATAACAATATTTTAATCAATATGAGTCATATTGCATGGTTTTATTTCAAAAAGAAGTTGGTCTGAGCTCTGTATTATACAAAATTACTAAACTAATGAGAAAGACTATAACAGCTTATTTAGTGTAGTTGTTTTTGTTTTTTTTGTTTTACCGTAATAAAAGTACAAAATGATGTACTCGTGAGAAAAAAACAACAACAAATTAGTTTACGAAAAAATCTCACCAAAATAAATAATCCAAACACACATCTCACGTTAAAGTTTTTTGGGGGGTAATATTGCATTTTCTTTAATAAACAGAAGGTTGTGCATGCAATGAGAAGGTGAGGACGTGTCCTCTTTGAAGAAGAAAAAAATCAAACCTCCTTATAAGGTGCAGTGTGCAAATTTTAGGATGATGCATTAGCAGCAATGGAAAATAACAGCAGTCAAAGGGCTCTACAGAGTGCATGTCACTAATCTGAGCTTTTATTAGTATGCAGAACAGCTAGAGTCAACAAATACACCACACAATGTAGATAGATAGATAGATAGATAGATAGATAGATAGATAGATAATCATCAAGGGTTGAAAGAGCAGCTGGAACGGATGTGGAAGGTCAAGGGTAGCGTGGTCCCCGTGGTAGTGGGGTCACTTGGGACAGTAACACCCAAACTGGGAGAGTGGCTCCAGCAAATCCCAGGAACAACATCTGAAGCCTCAGTCCAGAAGAGTGCAGTCCTAGAAACATCAAAGATACTGCGCAGAACCCTCAAACTCCCAGGACCCGAGCTTGAAGATAACACGGATACCACCCCCTACCAGGGTGAGAAGGAGAGTTTTTTTTTTTTTTTATATACTATAGTTGAGTATCTAGCTAAATACATGCGTGACAATGACCTCTTTTTGCACTTGAAGGCCACCATAGCTTCTTCTAAGCAATTGGAATTGGAGAGGTAAGCGGGGGGACGGTTGAATCTGCAATCTTACCATTAGATGCCAAATTAGATACTAAATCTAAAACACACTGTACCTTTAAGTATTGTGCATGCACTTTTTAGACAGTTCCCAGCTTCAGCTCGTCTTTTCCCCCGCAACATGCCAGGGTTCAAATATCTCCACCTCTGTGTTGTAGCCCATTTGTTTACAGTTTTACAAATGTGCCTTTGCAGATGTGTTTGTTCCCATCCATTACTTCCCCACAGTAATGCTGCCATTCCTCACCTGTCCACCAGCCATCACTACTGAGTTTTCTATATCAGCCCCATCGCCTGCCTAACCACCTGCTCCTCATGTGCAGTCGCCCTCACTTTATCGAGGACAGATGTTTTGAGGACCATCTGCCACCCTTGGCCCTCTGGATTCATTCCCTGCTCCGGCTACTTTCTCATTTGCAACTGCAATCATGCCTCTCGACCTATAAAGACTGTTTTCACCTCACCTGCTTTGCCTCTCGAGTCTGAATCACAGAGCCGGTGCCCCAAAAAAGAAAGAGAGAGACAGTGTTACACTTCCTTGTCCTGTCTACCTCTCTCTATCTCCCCTCCTGTGTGACCTTTCAATAGCTTGCCTTGGCAGTTTCCTTCTTGGGGGGTGCCATACCCCCTTGTGAGGGTGATAATGACTGTTATCGTGAATGTGCGGAGGCAGAGGCAGACGGTGGGCATATATTACAGAGAGCGGTGCGAAAAGAGGAACAGCATACCTTCACAGCACACATACATAGAAAGGGAATGCTGGTTAAATATAACTGTCAGCATGTGGCATTTTAAAGGCTTCCTACCGCCTTGTCCAGCTTTACCAGTTATCGACAGAGTCCTTATACAATGGCTAACAGTGTGTGACAGGAAAGGTTTTACCCGATGTCTTGGATTTCATAGAACTGTCCTTTGAAAGCAGCAAAAATCTGATGTGTGCTTTAAAAAAAAGTTTCCTTTCATGCAAGTATCACGTATCAGCAGCAACAAAAACCGCCGAAGGAAGTTAAATGACGACTGTGTGAACAAAGTCTTAAATGAGGCTGTAATAGTGGTACAGAAACTCTTTGCAAATAGTCCATTATCCTGTTCGGTTCACTCCATGTGAACCGTCTGGATCCGCCCCGTCTCTCCTGCGACGTTTTCAATGTCAAACCCATTCATTGCTCTTAGATCATCAGAGCGCACCTGCGTGCTCATGTGACTGACAGTCTTGTGAGTATAATTATAACACAGAATTACTGCTCGCTCATCCTTGAATCAATACCCTTCCCCTCTTGAAACACATTCATCTCTGTAAAAAGCAATTAAACACTGACAGATCAAAGAGTACATTCCATGATACACCCTGCCTGAGAATCCTGCAGCGAGAGGTCAAACACCGAGCGACATGAAAGATTAAATGTATCAATAATACATTCAGGCAGAATGATTCAGTGGGGGGACATAAATGAGGCGTCACTGCCTTGTCACATTGGGGAACAGGTGTGCCGCTGCAGAAGCTCCTGTACCGCCGCATAAGGCGCGTATATTTGGCATGTCAAATGAGCAGGTGTTGTGTATAATTCATCTTTGTTCCATATTTCATGTAGATGAGCAGCAGAGTGGGTTTTGGAGTCTGCTGGGGGGCCTTTCTGGAAAAAAAAAAAAAAAAAAGGCTGCCAGCCTTCTGGCTCAGTGTGATGCACCTCCTCAGGAGGTCTCTCCAGTCTCTGGGAAATGTGTGTGTTTTCTGTGTATGTGAATATGTGCATGTATGTGTTATGTATTTCTGACTAATGTTTGGACCCAAGTTGTCTTGTCCAAGGACTTTTTTTTTTTTTTGTCAGAGCGATCCGCAAAGCCCCCCCAAACTGGAATCTGCTCGTAAATAAAAGACACGCTTCTCTATTAATCAACTGTCAAATGTATTTTTCATCCAATCTCAAAAGGAACCGCAAAAGCCAAAAAAGATGAACATGAAGTAGAATACTGGATTAATCCACAGAGGCGAGGGGAATGTCCGTGAATTCACTGCCAAACCCAGTTTTCAATTAGCTCTTTTCATCAAAATATTTCACTGTCAAATCACGACAAACCTGCACTTTCAAAAATGAGATGCTGTGTTAAAACATAAATTTGCTCGAGTGAGACAAAAAACATCCCTTTATTTGAATCAGATTAAGTACATAATCTTTTTGTTTTCATGTAATGGGCAATGTCTCCTTTAATGGCAATAAAGACTCATTGATCTGTCAGTCAGACGGCTGGAAGGAATTCTGAGCCATAATTGTTCCAACTTGGTTGTAATTTTTTTTCTGTAAAGCTAATGTCGGGTTTTTTCCATGGCTGTCAGTTGGTTTTCAGTCAAGGTCTGGCTTTGTGACAGACAGAATTCAGCAGCGTAAAAATGGTCAAATGTATTTTTCATTTGTGTGTCGGAGCAGCGCTAAAGCAGAAATCTTTGATGTTTAGTTCAGTGTGTTGGAATGTAGATTTTAAAATTTATGATTTTAAGCAGTCAAAACATCGACTATTGAACATATATGCTTCTAACAGCGTTTCAAAAATATCTATGGCTAGAATTACAACCACTAGATGGTATAAAAAATGGACAGCGTATGCCTGATGTCAGCCACAGGTTTCTGAATTGCCATTTTGAAGCTCCAGATCTGTGGCTCTGGCCACGGCCATGTTGGCTGTCCTGCCTCTTCCGCCTCCCGGCTAGTCTAAAAATCAACACGTGGCTCACTGGCAGAAATTATCTATAGGGACCAAAACTGTGTCACTTCACAGACACAAAGGTTGTTGCTTGATTACAACGCTGGAAATAGTTGAAGTGTCAGACATATCGATATAGATCTAACATATATGGAGAGAATCTGCTGAAGCTCTCTCTTCATCCGTTCATGACATATTCAAGTGGCTAAAAAAATGACTCCAATGAATGATGATGTTGTACTGTGTCTACCGGATGTGAAATAAACTGTTTGCCAACCTGTCCACCCGCCCATCCATTTTCCATAACCGCGTATCCTTATCACGGTCGTGGAACCATTGAAGCAGATGAAGTCGCCAGTTCATCACAGGGCTGACACATAGAGACTAACAACCATTCATCAGTCACCAATTAACCTGTTAACCTGCATGTCCTTTGACTGAGCAAGGATACAGGAAGATCAAACCAGAAAGTGCTAACCACTTTATAACGTGACATTGTGTGTCAGTGTTTACAGCACGATGGACTGCCTCGAATGGCCAAAAACACATCTCACGACAGATTTCAGTCAAATTCGGATTAGATGGAGAGTGAGTAAGTTGCTCGGTGAAGGGCTGATGGTACACATAATGACCAGCAGCTGTGGTAATTGGCTGAAATGCTAAAAATCCACATTTCAGGCATGTGTGTTTATTTCCTGGTGTCAAAGTAATTGATTGAAAAGCCTAACAAATGGAACTGGCATTTCTTAACACTGGCTGAGTTAGCGAGTGTCATCATTACCCACATTGCTTTGTCCAAAATTTGCACTCTCTATAAACCACTACACTCAGAAACACTTGGAGCAGCTTATTGTGAATTGTGGTTGGTTTTGTGGAAAAAGAAAAACAAATTTGTGCTGTAAATTTGCTCTGCAAAATGTCTTGCTCGCTCAACAAACCCAAATTTACAGAGAGTTTATAATCATTATGTCTTTATGTTAACTCTATTCGTACAGAAACCTGCAATTCCATTTCGAGAGGATATACTTTGAAAATCCCTTATTATGCCACTTAAACGCCTTTATGTTGTGCAGATCGCACAGTGTGATTTAAATGGGATCCGACAGTTACACAAACAACAATTAAAAGCTTGGTTAAGTTTGTTCTTCTTGATTACCAGTGACGTTGTATCCTGCATACAAAGCAGCGTCTCCGCAACAAAGGTCTGTTGATATGAATTTGTGATGATCAAGGTTTCACTTAAAAGCTGCCTCCGTCCCTCCCACAACACAAGACACTCTTAACCAAGGCATTTATGAATAAGGCATGTCTGTCTTTACAAAGACAGATGACAATAGTCTAGTCTGTCAGGGAGAGGCAGAACCATGTCTTTTTAGCTCTCTGTTGCTCAGTCAACAATATACAGTCAAATGAGGTGATGCATTTTGATTGGTAGACATAAGGAACATCAAAGGCCTGCCAGGGATGTAACACATCATCTGTACAGGAAGACAAACATGAGGCCTTCGACAGTCACCGTCATCTTTCATGGTTCTGGGTGAGCTGGGGCATTGTGATTGCCTTGCGAGGTGGTGGTGATGAAGACAAATGGAAAACCACAATATGTTGTGGTTAGCGCAGAGCAACACCCTGACTGTAACAGGCAGAAGTCAGTATAAATGTCAAGCAAGATGGAAGGTCTTCTGAACGACATATTTCCCCACGGCTGCTGGTAAAACTGTCAACACAACTTACAAATAGTTTGTTTCTCATGGGATTCTACTGTTAAATGAATGATTTAAAATGGAAGGTATATTTAAAAGGTATTTTGGAACCATTGACAGTATAAAGAATGGACGTTATATCCATGATGTCAACCAAAAGTTTCTAATGAGCTTTTTTGAAGCTCAAAATCTGTGGTGATGGCCACTGTCATGTTGCCAGTCCTGGCTCTTATGCTTCCCGGCTAATCTAAAAATTGGCAAAGACGTGGATCATCAGTAGACCTGAGCTCAACAAGCCACCTGTAATGGCACCCACCTGTGAATCAAAGCAGCCACGCTGTTAATTATGCATAACTTTAAGCCATATTATCATTTGAAAATGTGAGTTTAAAAAAAATCTGACTAAGTACAGTTGTCATAAACAGGGAAATTAGCTATAGAGACCAAAACTGTTTTTTTGTACCAGGCTGTAAACATGTTTATTTCTGCTGTGAAGTTAGACATTTTCCCATGGAGACTGACTCGTTCTGTAGCCAGTCTCAAGTGGTCGTTTGAGGAACTACTCGTTCTGTAGCCAGTCTCAAGTGGTCGTTTGAGGAACTGCATTGAATGAACTTGATTAAAAGCCTGGGAATAGTTAAAATGTCAGACAGGATACATTTTTAAGAGCGGATGTGTTGTCGCTCTCTGTTGATCTGGAAAATGTTGATTTCTTTTTCTTGTGTCCGTACTTCCTGCTGTTATCTAATGTCATTAATATTTCATCATATATCTCATCATTCATGACTTAAAGTCACATGACATGATATCAGAACATTGATCGATCAATTTATTGATCCTCAGTATTTCACTATATATCTATACCACTAACTGAGAAGTTATACAATTAGTTTTCTTTATAGCTGTGTGTGTCCACAATTGTATATTCCGTGTTGAATTGTCCCGGAGACACTGAGCCCCTTCTTGCTTACTCATTATAACCAATGCTGGGTAAAAATGTCAGCTTACTATCTAAAATGTAAATATGCAGTGGGAGATAAAAAATGCCGCAATAATCCAATAAAGGTAATATCAATGGTTGTCATAACAACCTACACACTACCTTTAATGCAATGCCAAAACACAGAAGCATTTATAAGATCCTGTTTCAGCTAATATCAAGTATGCAGTGTTTTGTTACGTTCGAGTGTGGGATGTTTTGCACTGATTTGTTTTAAACAATGAGATGTAGTCCGCTCTGTTGCCTGTAAACTGTTCATTAGCTCAGGCAGTGACCCTGGGCCCGGTTTTGCCTGTGACTCATCTATCTGAAATCATAAACAGTGCACAACACCATTCCCACAGGGAAGAGAATAAAAAAAAAACAACAACTTGTGAATCCTAATAAATGCCTCTTCGCCAAGCTTTTCAATCTCCCTCAGATATTGTCCTGAATGTGCATTGTTCGGCTGTTATGTGGAAATATTGCTGACATATCACTGGAAGGCTTGGGATACTATATTAAACAAACAATGCTATCCAATTTCTCGAAATGGTACACTGATCACTCTGTGCGTGGTCAGAATTGAATTTTTCTGAAATGTGATATTTGAACTGACTACATCTCAGTGAAGAGAGAGTGAAGGAAAGAGCCGTTCATAAATCATTCCTTGACATTGCTGCTTCATTACCCCAAACTCACTTTCTCCCAGCCTCTCTCTGTCTCTCATCAAAACTCCATAATCCCTGTCAAAGCTGTTTGGATTGTAGGTTAAAAGTGATCCACAAACAGGGGGAGAGAGAATGAGAGAGGATGGAGGGGAGACGGAGGGATGGAGAGGACTATAATCTCCTCTACATGAAGCTCTGTTCCACACAGTCTTATGATAATTACCTCTTGCTAGCTTTCATTGGCTCCATACATTTTTTTTTATAGGTGCTGAGAGCGTGCAAATGGATCTAGCTTGTAATTATAATGCTCCGAGTGCAGAGAATCGTGCCCTCTGTGAGCACACGGGAGAGCTGATCATTGGGTTTTTGAAGCTGCCACCGGGCCTCTGTTTTTGCCAGAAATGTCCGCTTGATGGATTTAAGTCAAGGTTAAATTTGAAAGCTCTGATTAAAAACTGAGCGGCGTTATGGATCAAATGTTCGGAGAGCAAAAGCAAAACAGAGTGCAGCAGAGGAGAGTACAGCACCACTTCCAAGCACGGCAGCCTAAGACCATGTAAAATGGTTTTTGGTCAGCAGTAAACTATGTCAAGCACAGGGGTTTTGGATCCAGTGGGTGGTGGACATGAACAGATATTACCTGAAGCTGATCAACCCTCATTGCATCAGATGAATAAAATACCAAGCTAAGCAACAAGGAAGTATTAGTTATTACAAATATGCAAAAACTGAGACACAGATGACAGAATTTAGAAGTCGGAACGTAAAAAATACTGGGGCTGCAGATAGTTCACTAATATTCATTTGCCTACATCAGTATTGTTCAGGACTGGATTAACCCACTAGAGAGTACTGTAGCAAATATGAGCTGTGGGCTAGAGACACTTGTTTGCTGCAAGTTTATGATAACTTGATATATAATATATAATTTGGGTATGTGGTATCTTTCTTCTCATTTAACTCTTGATAAGAAAGCTAATAGGCCTGTTTACAGATTTTGCTTGCTATGCTGGTCACAGTGACATAATAGTAGAAGGGTGCTAATTCAATACAAACAGAGTTCCAGTTTTCAAGCCTCATCTCTAATCAAGTGTTGTGCACCTCCTATATGTAGGAGTCAAAAAGCATTAATCTACTTATATCCTACACTAATCTTGACTTGATATAGGGGAATTTGCATCAACTCACATCTGGCTGGTTCACCAAAACTAAGCAGTATCTGCTTTACGTCCAATCAGCTGTAGGGATTTGTTAGTAGTAGTAATGGGGTAAAAGAAATGAGTCGAGTGAGTTTTTAAGGTCATGGTAAGCTCCAAGGGGCAAACATGTATCACCGCCCATACTATTAAAAGCTACTTTGTCACAGCGTAGAGTGAGTTTGTAACACTTAATTAAGATTGCAGTGCTTCCATTGCAATGTAGTGGATGCTATAAATAGGCGGTAGGATGCATGTTGCTGTCAGACTCAGGATGACAAGCTGTATCTAATAAAAACAACACCACTGCAGATCTGGTAAGGCACATAAAGAGGTCAAGAATGAATCAATACAAATGAGTTATTCACTCATTTTGCAGGGTACTACTGATAAATGGAGAAAAGTTTGAGAAAAGTAGTTAAAAAAGAAACACAGAATGGAGAACTTGTGAAAGAATTTCCTATTATAGTGACATCTCAAACCAGTGTGCTTATCCAGTACTGGCTTTGCCGGATATAAGTGATTCATCTCCTGGAGATAAAAGCAAACAAATGTTGCCTGGAGAGATGTCTGATGGTAGCTGTCCATGATGCTGAATTTACCCTTGGCTGCTTTCTCCCTCTCTCTTTTCCCCTCACCCTCTGTCGCTCTTTCAGCCTGTCTGTGTCCATCTGCCCTGGGCTTGTGTGTAAGCACGCATTGCCAATGTCACACGAGACCGTCAAAGCAAGGCTGCGGCAGCCACCTCCGCCACACAGCGGCTATAATGTCTCAGACAGGTGAAATATAGGCAATCACTGTGTGCATAGTGTCAGCGGTTGCAGTCAATATGTCCTTTTTACTGTTTCAATATAAGCCCTAAATGTCTCCTGGCAGAAGACCTACAACAACATAGCCATGACCCATTCAGAGAGGTGTCAACTCCATTCACACTAACACTGGCCTTTCCTATCAAAGACACAAATCAAGCCTTTGAACATCTTCATAGGAGCGGAGGAGCTGATGTGATTGTGTGTGTGTGAAAGCTGCAGATTCTGCTGTTGTGCAGTTAAAGACACAAGCTGATTGACAGCCTGGCACTGTAGCAATCTGGGAGATATACTGTTTCCAGAAAAGACTTCCATCTCTTTCAACAAGGGAAACATTCCCTTCTCTTCCTCCAGTCAAACCGAAGACTGAGCAAAAGACTCACGTGTACCGACACAGAAACATTTCTCATCATGTACGCACACTCGCAGACATGTACATTTCATAAACAGAAATAATGTGCTTGCGCAGACATTTATAACGAGACTAAGAGTCTACAACCATGCTCTCAGCTCTGGAAGGGTACATTCAGACAGAATCAGGCGCTACAATGAATCACAGCAGGGTTGTGCGGAGGGTGAAGGATGAAGGAGGGTCTATATGTGGTGAATGTAACCGCTGTGAAACAATCAGGAAATAACTTTTTATTTTGCTGATTAACTGGCTTTATCGATGCCGGTGCTCACTCACTCTCATTCACTGTCTATGTCGCTCAACCAATCCTCGATTTCTCCCTCTCTCTCTCGCTCTCAAATCATCGAACAAAAACCAATCCCTCTCTCTCTCGCTCTCAAATCATCGAACAAAAACCAAATTAAACTTTTTCGTGTCACTATTTTGCAGTGTAAATTGTGAGCCAGACACAGATTTAGAAGCAGGATACATGAAATAAACATAAGTCGGAACACAACAGGTAGAGTTCAGTCCATGAATCCACCTGGATAGTCTCAGTTTAAGAGACATTTCAGGCTGACTGTCGAGGGGATCTGATTGGCAGTCGCAGCGTAACTTTTCCAGAAGTTGGATTCGGCCTTTTGTCTGCCTTGCACTACCCCCAACAAAAAAAGAAATAGAGGCTGCTTGCAAACAAATTAACGGATCGAGGCAACAATAGATCAACAACTGCCATGTTCTGAGGTAAAATTATTGTTTTTGTCAATGGAGTTTGGTGGCTTTAAACACAGTGTTAAAGCAGCTGTTTTTGGAAAGATGATCTTCCTCTTCTAACGCAGTCTAACACAGTGAGGTTCTTTCCATCATGGTGTCAGACACTCATAATAACAATCTGGCAAAAACAAGAACTTTTAGTGGATTTATTTTTACGGTGCACAGTTGCCCTTAAGGTATATTGTGTTCCCTTCTGTCAGCGCTTTCATTCAATACACGACCAATTTCGAAAAAATTGTTGTCCCCATTAGTTACTTAGACACAAAAACGTGAAAATAGCATCCAGGTTAAAATACTTCATTCCTTTTCTTTTCTTCATAACACTGTAAAATTGATGGAATCTTTTTAAAATATCTACCACACTATAATGCATTTTTCCATGATTGCATATTGTCTTTTTTTCCCTCCCCTTTTCATAATTGAATTTTACGTACTCGGTGAGTACACATCCAGTGTTGATTTTATCCATACTAGTTCATTAATTCGTCAAAAGCTCTACTCTTTCATCTTCCGCGGTTCTGAAGCAAAAGTGGTCCTTTGTTATTTCTCAGAAAATAATCCTTTGTATTCATGGCATGGATGAACAATCATAACTAATGAAGTATTACTTCACAAGAAAGAAAAGAGGGGGATGATTTTAATTTAGGACATGTCAACAGTTTTTGAGAAGCATGTCAAAATGCTGTAGCGGTTTAGAAATTAACTCTTTTGGAGAGCTTTGCCGTTTTCTTATGAAAGAAGAAGCTGTCACCTTATTATTAAATACTTCTGATCCATGTTCAGCGTCATAGAAAACATTGATCTCTCCTTGAATATGATGATTTTTAAATCCATTACTGTTTCTACTAGTAATTCAATTTCATATTGCTCTAATAAGGACATTTTCTGCCTTTATATAATATTCATTTCACACATTTAAGAGAGGCCCAAGGCTCACGTCTGTTTCGCTGATTCCTAACGTGAGTTTCACAGTTTAGAATTCTAATTCTAGTTTTCAGTCGGGTAATTTAATCCTAAAATGTCCCTCTGGTATATCAACCAACATCAATTAAAGATGGCTGAAAGTTCTGCACTCTCTGTGTTGGGTTATATGAGCCAGGATTGTCCGGGAGGGGGTTAAATGGGCCCAGTAGTGCTTTTCTATAGGGGGCTCACAGATTTCTTGATAACACAAGCAATTAAAATTATGAAGCTGTAAAAATGTCAAGGATAAAAACAGGATGAGAGAGTTCTCTTCTGTTATATTAAATTTACCCATAACCTTTATTACTTATAGAAAACAAGACCAATGCTAATACTTACTTGATTGGCATACCCAATATTACTTTTTATTATTAGATTTCAGTGGCATTATACTTTCTTGTGGTAATGTTGTCATTAATAAAATAAAGTCACGTCAGACAGATAAAGCTGAACATATCAGCTGCCATCTTCCTTTTTGCTGCTGAGTTAAAGTTAGCTAACGTTATCTAAAATTTTCCCGTTTACGGTGCCCAATCTTTCTTTTTTTCGCTGCTAAGCTAACGTTAACTGATGTCATTTCACAGACAAACAGAACAAACTGCTCTTTATCTCTGCATGTCCAGAAAACCGATAATGATCATTTAAATATCAATGTGATCTACTAAAAGTAGAACGGAGTAGAACCAGCTAGCTGGTTAACAAGTGCTATCTAGCTAACGGGACTGGAAAATTACATTACACAAATTAATTATTGCTAGTTATGCTAACTCTGGACGGTTTCTTGACGGTTTCTTGACCAACAATCATTGGTATATAGCCAAATGACACATAGTTCATTTTACTCCATCTTTGGCTAAGCTTATAGGACATTGCCCTACAATATGCTCAATTTTATGGTATAGCTAGCTTAAAAGACAAAACAAATATTGATACAACTAATAACGCAAGAAGGTTGTAGTGATGGAAATTTTTATTGCGCTGTGGTTCAAACACACGCCCAACAGGATAACTGACAGTATTATCTACTTATTCTATTATTAAATTATTCACTAATCTTACTTTTTGCTATCATATTCTTTTAAGGTAACATTTCCTCATTGAATAATTTAATAAACTTTAATGCTTGTACTGTGAGGAAACATTTTTTCAGAGAAGCAGCATGAAATTCATCAACAGCCTCATAGTACAAGTCTCTCACAAACAATAAGCTTGGAGTGCCGTCTCTTTCTCTCGCTTTCCTTTTTCATTCTTCCCTCTCTCTCATACGACTTTCATATTCCCTTTCATGAATAGCCTTTGCAATAAATTGGAAAAAAAGGGCTTTTTTTCTGAGAATGCTTTTCTTCCCTAAGTCCCTTTAGGTAATATGAGAAATCAGCAAGAAGAATGAGCTCAATTCAATTATCTTCCTCTGTACTCTGGGGTGCCAAAGAGCCTTTAACAAATTGAAGATGGCTAGAGTTGATTCAGGTAAATGGACTGAATCTCACTCAAGTATTTAGAGGGCAGGGAATAGTAGGAGGAAGACCATGTATTGGTGTTGAAAAGATGAAGATATAATTTACCACTGAAGAGAATAAAGCTTGAAAGGCCACAACAGCTTTGAAGCACCCTTCCACCTAACGTTGGGAGCAAGAACGAGTCCAGCGTTCGAATTTGTTCCACTCACCTGGCTTTGCCTTCTTTGTTCACAATGCAAGACGACAGCTTTGATGTTGGGCTTGTCTTCTTCCGATATACTACCTCTGCCTTTAATGTAGAACCAATGCTTTTGTCACGGTGAATCACAAACATTTTGTAATGGTTGGCTTTCCTGTTGCCTCTGAACCTTAAGCAAAGGAGCCTATGATTTTTCATGCAACCCCCCCATCCCCCCTCACTAGTTGGGCTAGATCATTTAGCATGTGGCTGGGACCCTATTCATTCTAGTCAGTGTTGTGACCTCAATAAAATGAGTGGGCGCTGAGCTACAATATATTTTGTAGGTGACAATATATCTTTTTGTGTTGTACTCCAGTTGCACATCTATGTTTTATTTTAAGGACGCATTTGTTTGTGTGTTTGTTTGTGCGGATGGACATGTAAGGGAAGACTAGAATAAATAGATAATAAGATTAAATTAACATTTCATATGTGCAAAGATGAATTAAAACAACAGAAAGGCACTAAAGCAGGTAACACTATATCATGTCAGATCCAGTTTGGTGTCCCGGTGCCCTGGTCCTGTGGGGAGCAATTTGCTTGTTTTCCTCCAGGTTCCAGCAGCAGTGGCAATACCGACACCTCCTCCACCCCCAAAATGAAGAGGCCTCTACTAGGGAAATCACCTCTCAGTTTGGCCTCTCCACTCCTAGATCCCTCATCTCCTGTGCCGCAACCTCTGAAAGCACCTGCCGTGCGGCCATTACCCAGGCACTGGGGCTTTAAGCAGGGGAAGATGGATCTAGAGGGTGTCCCCAGCCAAAGCTCCACACATCCCTCCTCTGTATTCCACACCATTACTTGTCTAGGCGCCTGCCGAGTTTTCCTGTCTCCCCTTTCTCCCTCACTGCTTTATTTTTTTTTTTCCTGCTTCTTTTTTTTGCTTTTGTTTTGTTAGCCACTACAGTACATGGCTGTAAAAAGATATAAATATCTGCAGGCATGAGCCACATCCAATAAAACAAACTGATGTGAAGGGCTGTGACAGGCGATCACACCATTTGAGAAGTGTGACGGCGATTTATTTGCTCAGTGAATGCTGGTAAGGCCTTAAAGCAGTCCACTGGAACCAGAAGACAAATGGACATACATCTTGGTGAACCATTGTACTGGGGGTAAAAGATTGCCCTGTGACCGATATTCAAGGACGACAATCAGTCGAATGTATAGACCAAGGTTGTGCCAGAAGAGATGGTTTACTTACCCAGGTGTGACATACAGAATAACTTCTGTCACTGGCTCAAGTCAGTCAGCATCTAATTCCATGAAATCTGTCGCCTGCACATAAATTAACTGCTAATTATATGAAACCTCAGCAACACAAAGCGTTGATGCCGTGCTTTGATCTGCCATGTAGGGCTCTGTTTGGAGGACCCAGCAGGTGGCCCGAAACAAACCTGAAAGGAAATCGCTGCACTAGCTGCTCCCCATCGTGCATTCAAAACCCTCTCTGCCTCCTCTTATCTCCTGGACCTCACAAAACAGCCACTTTTTTTTCTATGTGTGCGACACATCAAAACGGCATGTTTAAAAAGGCGGTGTCGTTTAAAGAGCTCAAACGACTGAGAATTTCATGCTGCGAAGTTGTGCTTCTCATGTATTTTTTGAGTCAGAACACAGTGTAAGATGCTGCAACTTGGGGATAACAAGAGTTGTACTCCTTGAATGTCAACACATCAATTATTATGGCTTAACAGGATTATTCATTTGTTTGGGGATGGATGTTTGAGTGTAATCGCTTATACCGCGCCCATAATTGACGCTGACTGGCAACTATTTCAAATGCACATATCTCAGCTCATATTGGCTTCTTTCCCATCACAACGACAGGACACGTCATTGTCGGACGTTGCTAGAATTTGAATCAAGCATAAGTGGACCATTGGGAATGATCATAATTGCTGCAATCCAGGATCATTCAGCAACTCACACAAAGGATCAATAGAAATACAGACTATAAACGAGCAGGCACAGAGTCCTGCTGTTGATTGTATAGATTTATATTGAGTTTACTCAGTGATGCAGCATTTCTGTAATTTAAACTTTTTCCCCTCATGCACTGCTATTTATCGGTGATTACAAAGATGTCCTGTTCTTTTTCTTAAATGGTGTTGCCGATATTCCAGAACGTAAACGTTAATGTGCTGTCGAGACTCAGGGTGCTCACAGCACAGTGGCACAAAGAAGCTTAAGACAAAGAGATGGAGCTGACTAAATAGTTAAGTGGTTCTCACAAGGCTCAAACAAAGTGAAGGAATCGATTAAAAATTATACTTTGTTCGCAAAAAAATTATAGGCATCATTCTGGATGAGTGTGCTACAGTAACACACAGGCAATGTGAACAATCAGACAGGATCGGTCGCTAACATAACATACGTTTTTATTACAAATATTTACTGATTAACCAACTAAATTGATGCCGGCGCTCGCTCACTATCATTCACTGTCTATGTCGCTCAACGCCCGGTTTCTACCTCGCTCTCTCTGAAACCATCTTTGTGTCACTATTTTGCAGTGTAAATTGTGAGCGAGTATCAGAGTTTAGTCCATGAATGCACCTGGATAATCTCAGTTTCAGAGACATTTCAGGTTTGACCAATCTGGTGGCTGCAACTTGACATCGGGGTGCGTTTTTTTTCCAAAAGTTGGAGTTGGCTCAACTTCTCCTCTACAGGAAGCTGCGTTTTTTTGGCGGACACCCCTGCAGCCTTCACCCACCACTGCAGCCAAAACACACTACTCTCACTGATGCACCATTTGCCTGTATTATCATTAATTTTGGGTTTAGTAAAAGGTATTTGTAGCACTGTATGTGTGTAGCTATGTTTAACAGCTCAACATAATATGACCTTTCAAAGGGTTTTGTATTCTCAGCAATGTTTTTTTCCCCAAAGTCAAATGTTCAGTGTATGACTTTAGACCTTCTCCACAGGAGCTAAATGAATTTTTACCATTCCATCTACATTTGAGATGTCCATCTCACTTAGTTCTTTTCTTATTTGAACTGCAAAAATAGCCCATACCAGCCTCTTAAAATGTTTATTGGTCATATGTAGGTTAACTCAGGTACACAGTCCACGGTACAATGAAATGTGTTGGACGAGAAAAACAGGTCAGCTCTGCATTAGGAGCGCTAGTATGCAATAGCAGTGCTAGACACAGAAGATGAGATAAAGAAAAGAAAATTTCAGCAAGAGACACACATGCCTGGAAACTTAGGATCCTGGGAACATAGGGCTGAGCCTGTCATCTCCCACTCTGTCTCTTTTATTCTCTTCTCTACTGGAAGATGGATGAAATAAAGAACCTATCATTAATCAAAACTAACTAAAGAGCCACAGTATTTAGTCTTTGGAGAAATCTAAATGACTTCAATAAAAAGACAAAGAGTCTATGGCCATGCCTGCAGCTCTGTGAGGCTGCACAACAGTGCTTTGAGTTACATGCTATCATCGGCATGCTAACTTGCAGATACTGTTTTCCATGGTGAGGCAGCACAGCAGTGCACAGTGGGTTCGGCTTCTTCCCACAGTCCAAGGACATGCAGGTCAATTAGTGAAGCTAAACTGCCCGTAGGTGTGAATATGAATATGGTTGTTTGTCAGCTTTATGATTAACTGGCAACTTGTCCTGAGAGTACCCGCCTCTTACTCATGCCCAGAAGTCAGCAGATGCATCGGATGCATCGTCTTGGCAACATTCCGGTAATCCATTGAGTAGTTGTTGGGGTTGCAAAAGAGTGGAAAAGTTCCGGTAACTTTCCAGAATTCAGATGGGGAATTTTGGAAATATTCCAAATCAGAAACTGCCTATGGGGGTTTATGGGAGTTTGGGGGTAATTTAGTAATTGGGTTAAGCTAGTATCATGGTAAGATAGCATCTTCATTTCAGCCATCAATCTACAGTATGAATACATTTTCATGAGCTATTTGCAAGTTAAACATTAAACCCATGCATCAAATATTTTTACCCCATATCATCATCATATCATATCATCAAAACTTACTTCACTTTACGTACTATTTTGTAAATTCCCGGTTTATTCCCGTTAATTTCAAATTGGCAGGCCGACATCCCTAGAAATAAGAAGCCAGCATGGCTAAGAGCCCACAATATTAGATCTGTGACTTCCTCTAGGTCAGGTGCTTGGCAACCTTACGGTCCTTTCATGAGCTGAGGTTCACACCAAGAGTGTATGGGAAAGACGCAGACGCGTTGAGGAGCCTCAAAGCTGCAGACAAAAACACTAATGAAAGAAGTCAGGTGGAAAATGTAAGCACAGTACTACTAATTGACCTGACAGACACCTCCAGTGTGAGAGAAGTGGTGGCAGGCCCCCACATGGCAGTGTGTGGCACTCCTTTTGTCTCTTGCCTGTTTCATAGTCTAAAGCCCACATGTATATATTTTCCCATTCCCTCTGTTTCGCACCCTTGCACTCTCTAAATATTGCCTCACCCCCTTTGTGTCCTTTGCCTGTCCATTCATCTGTCATTCAGTGCAGCCCCACTTTCTTTTTTAAACATACTCTGCCGCCGCTGCTACTCACACACATACATACACTCGTACATCGTTCCATTTCAGAGGTTACCACTCAGACCCAATCCCAGTAGTGCTGTCCCCAAAAAGCCTCCTCCATCAGCGTAACACAGTGCATCTAAGTGCTGGAGCGGATATCACAGCGTGTTGGTTGACCCTCTAAAGTGACAAAAAGCACAGTGGCAGCACATAAAAACAACATCAGCAGTCTGGGCAACACTAAAGCAATTCGTTCACGAACCTGAAAGCAAAAAGCACTGAGAGGCTGTGACACAGCAGCGCCTGTTGAAGATATCTTAATTGAACAAGATTAAAGTTTGTGTCACGTCCATGCATTTTGAAATACGCAATCTGTCCCCTCCATTTTTACTTTGCATATTAGAAGATTTCTCCTCTCAACACAGAAACACTGAGGGATTACATACTTATGCGTTTGCGTCAGACACATCTTGGGGCACGAGGGCAAGAAGCTGGCAGTAATTGGGTTTGATTTAATGCAGCAATGTATCCAACGCAGCTGTCATGCTAAACAAGCTTGCGCATACCATCTATTTACCTCTGGCGTGAATGCATTACCTCAAACACACTGCCTCGTGCTCTCAATTAAAAGCTCCAGAGTGCAGGAGTCATTTGTTTTATTTAATTCTATATCATTAACATCCAACCTATTCATAAATTAAGTTTTTGCAAGTGTAGCCTCTTAGTCAGGACATGCTATGTAATGTAAAAGATGCTGCACGGGAGCGAATGTAGGTTTCTGTTTGGTTAAGCTGAAGTGTCCTTGATGTATCTAACAAGACACTAAAAGAGTCTTAATACCTTGTGGATCACAGGGGAGTATATGGTAAATAAAACACATCTCATATTTTATTAAAGTTTTCAAAGTGTACTCATCTGCTGTTTTGTTCCAGACTGTTGTAAGTTTCACGAGGAAACACACAAACTCATTTGGGAATCCCACCAACTTCTCGCTTTTTCTAAAAATGTAGGCCACCGCTGAAATAATTGTTTAATTAATCATTGACTAGAAAATTCAAATTTTTATGAAAAAGAGCATGCAGGTGGTATGTGATTATAGCAGATATGGAGCAGCTTGTCAACTAGAATAACATCATCCATGGCCATCCAGAACCATTAGGAAGTCAAAACCCATCTGTGCCTCTCCCCTGTGAGCTGCCATGTTAAAGAATACATGTCTCCGACACAGCGCACTGTCATGTCAGAGCAGATTTTGGCATCAGAGGGCGAAATGGAGTAAAGTGGGAGTACACAGCCACACAAATAGATACAAAATAAATACATGCAGTTTTCTTGTGTAGTAGTGACCACAAAATGCTATATATGCAAATGTTACTAATCTTACCTTACTTAAAGTTTGTGTAAAGTAAGAATAAACATGTGTTCTGAGTTTCTCAGACCGAAGAAGAAAGTGTTATTAACCATGCAGCCAAATTTGAATGATTAAAAATATCAAGTTTATGAAATTAGGTTTCAAAATTGGGTAAAAATGAAGCCACGCCCACTCGTGGGAGCAGTCAAGCAGCAATTTTGAAGCAACTGAAAATGACATGAATAACTTTGAAACACTCTGAGCAAGATTAATTAATCTCTATCTCTCTGTTAGGGGTGCAGGTGTATGCTCAGGGTGGCCTCAGCGTGTCATCAAACCACCCTTTAGGACCGCCCACAAAATCCTGGAGTAATATATCGTTCAAAGTCATTTCACATGTTTTCAGCAACTATTTTCCAACATATTTTAAGTATTTTCAAAGAAATCTCAGAATTACCTTTACAAAGACTTTAACATGATGCAGGATCAAACATGCTACAAGCAGCCGAGATGCATGTTACTACACACAAACTCAAAGTATGTACTTATCCAGCAACTCCCCGACCGGGCAGCTCAATACCTGCTCAACCTTGTAAATCAATTCATGAACAGAATTTCATTTTCATATTTCACGTTTCGATCGGCTAGGTGCCCCAAAGCACAAACAGTTCTCATCTAACTCACAAAACAGGTGCATAAATCAAGCAGTGACCTTTTTTTTTTTTTTGTTTGTAGTGGAACAAGCAGAGGACAGGCAGTAGCTTTGGTTTTCCCCAGGCGAACGTGTGGTTGATGTGTGTTAATCTGACCACACACTATGGGGGGGCTCTATGAAGTTTGATCAATGTAGATGACTGTGTTTTTATATCAACATTTTATTGCACATATATAAATATATATATATTATATTCTCTTATATTTATATTATCTTATTTATATTATATTCTATATATATATATAAAAGAAAGAAAAAAGAAAAATAAATACAGTTCTGACCTTGCCCGTATTAATGGTATCCATCTGTGGGTTATGACTTCAACCAGGGAGCTGTAATTGTTTTGTTTGTTTGTTTTTTGCTATTAAAAGTAGTAAGGTAAGCAGTTCTCAGTAAGGAAATCGAGTTCTTGTCTACTATAATGTCAGGAGCTAAACTCAATATGTACAGTGCTGGATCTAAAGTAAAGTCAACACCCAAAACATGTTTAATTTCCTTTTGAATATTCATCCAGAAATCGAAAATCTTTGGGCAATCCCAAAATATGTCCCCCACCAACCCACTACCCCTCCACCACATCTCAGAAGTATTACTATAGTTTGAGGTGATAGATGGAATATTAAAATACCTTGTTTTGATCTGCCAATCAAATCCCCTCCATGTTGGAATGCTAATTAACTTATGTATTCTGCTCTTCCCATTGTTCATCTGTTATTATGATTATATAACTCCCATTTTTCTTTGAGATTCAAATTGTTATTGTTAGATTCGTGTTGTACCGCTTTATACAATTTAAATATAACTCCTTTCTTTGTCTCTCCCTCTGTAAATGCCATTAATAATTCTTGTAGTTGAGATGAACACTATATGCAAAATGTGACATTACTTTACTTACTAACACATTTTTGTTTGAGTTCTCTGCGTAAACATCCAGACTTCACTCTAGAGTTATAATAAATGCCTTTATTGACTAAAAGAATCCAGAAATGCCGCTGGCCAAGCAAAATCTATGCTGCAATGACACTATACAAACAGTAAGCCATAGCTACAATTTGCCCTTTAAATCCAGGCTGACATTTTAAAAAAGAAGAAAATTGAACACTTTCCCTCTTTCACACGGACAGTTGAATTCATTAGCAGTAAAGCTTTTGGGGCTTTTGTTGCTGAAGCCTTACTTGGCCTGAGCAGCTCATGGTGGCTAATGTTAGCAGAATTTAAATAAGATAAATTGAGATAAATTGACTGACATAGACTGACATTGCTAAGTCAGAGCTGAATTCATGAATATTCTCTAGCTGATGTAATGTTACTGTCGGTTTTAGCTCACCATTAACCCATTATTACCAGTCATTGCTGGTTTAAGTGACAGAGCCCTAATTATAATTCCTGTTTGACGAGAGCAAAGGATGAAGTAGATGATGTTATCATAGTGTGACAAAGTCATGGACATTATCACAAGGGAGGAGGTTAGGTTGGATGGATGGATCAACGAATAGTTGGACCCTGAGACTGGTCGTTTCCTGTTTGTCTGTTTCGCTCTGATATTATTTTTCCTTTCCTGCACACTTTAATCTGTTTAATCTATCATTTTGTATTTAGCATGTTAAAAAACATGCAATAACCTCTCTGAAATCAACAACACACTGAAATCACCATCCAACATACACAGGACAAATCATTTCATCCAGGCCTCTCACACTACACTACAGTAGAAAATTAGAAACACCATAAATTTGACTCTTTACACAAGTCGCACCCAAATATCAATAACCTTGAGACAGTATTAAAACGTCCTCTGGGTATGATTTAGAGGATCTAGTGGCAAGGCTGCAGATTGCAATCCCCTCGTCTCACCTTGCTCTTTCAAATCGCTCAGGAGACAGTAAAAAAAAAAAGACCCTATCTACTGCAGAAACCTGGTGGATTTCGTAGAAGAGGAGCCTCTTACTATAAACACAAAATGATCTGGCATAGAGCGAGTAGAGTTTTGGTTATATAAAATGGGATTCTTTTATTTGTCTTCATCTGTACTGAATCAGATGAGAAGAAGGTGAGGTGAAGGTTACATATTTCTGCGTACCAATCAGAATTCAGCAATGTTGTAGCTGGGTCACTGAGTGTTTAACTGAATAAACAAACAAGCTTCAACTTTAAATGTCGTTTATTTTTTTAGTTTAAAACTACATTTTCAGGGATTATATGAACTCTGATTTTTTTATGAATGTCTTGAGAGTGTTATCTAATGTTATTCTCTCTCTTCTTATCTCCACGTCATGGCATTAGTTCAAAGATGCATATTTGCTTGTGTTCAAAGAGAGAAACTACAAAACTTCCCCTTTGTGTTCACAGAAAGTATAAAGTTAAGATTGCATCTATACATATTAATTATGGTTATTCATGTTTTCCTCCGAGTCATTTTCGCTTTGATGCACATTCACTGCAGATTCATTATCTGTCCCGATCATCAATCATCATCATCAAAGCCTTTGATAAATCAAGAGTTTAAGACAATGCAGCACAATCAGGCTGACGTAAGCGCCGGGCTGCTGTTCACTCACAACACGGCAATGGAAATAGCTAATTCTCCCCTGCTGATTATGTAAATACCACTAGATCCTAATCCCAAAACACCATTAATCATGTCCGTATGGTTTGACTGTGTGTTACTTCAATTGCCTTGTGAAGGGCTCATTGGAGAAGCAAAGCTAATCAATTGTGTCTCATTATCACTGCATAGATCTATGTCTGTGACACTGCACTCAACGCTGATATTGACAAAAGACTGATACTTAAATAGTTCGGTGCTAAGGGAAAACATCAGCGGTTTGGAATACTGCTGCGCTTATGTGACTTTGATGACAATGAATATTAAGGTTTTCTCCAGCTAAAGCTAATTATTAATGGAAAACCAAGCAGCAACCTCCGTGGCTGTGAAGTAAAGTCTATGCAGAAGTGCCAAAAACTGCATTCCATTCTTTATACTGCCATTGTGGCCATCTAGCCTCAACAGGTTATATTAACATGCTCACAAAGACAGTGCCACCATGCTGTTGTTAACAGGTGTTGTTTATCTTGTTCACAGTATTGGTAAGTGTGCCAATAATACTGTTTTGCTAAGAGTCAGATTTTAAATTCAAAATATTGGAGCCTCGGAAAACAGCTATACAGTGCCACATTAACGTACTATAATAAACATGCACATTTTATTGACCATGATGTAATTGCAGTTATTTGTAATTAAAGAAATACATTTTTGAGAGTACTGTCACTGTCTCTAAACACTCAACCTTGAGCACACGCACACAATATGCAGGCCTACATAAATACACAAGTACATAAATCATAAAGTGGCTGTTCAAATTAGTGGAGGAAATAAACAGCACGCGACACCAATACTAATGAGACTTTCACCTCTCACTCGCGCTGGTGTTTTAATTATAAATTGTTGTGCAGCATGCTTTTAATGACTCGGTTTTAATAGAAAGCACAAATTAATTGTGTACATCTTGATGCCGCGCCACATTGAAATGGTCCCGGGAATTGAAATAATGAAGAATCAATGGAGCAACATATTGGATGTAGATGTTCATCAATATGGTTGTAACCAAGGAATGACCTTGCTGCTTGTGGATTCATGTCATGGCTAAGGAGTTAAGGGCCAATGTGTGTGTGTGTGAGTGTACAGTATATATGTGTATCCTCCTTAGAAGTGTGTGTATGTGAGCCCTTTCCAAATTCATTATATCAGAAGTTTTTTACTTTTTCGGATGCATAATAAACAAGACCCCTTCTGAAGTTAGTGACCTATGGACATATTCAAAACAAACCAGAGGCTCAGCACAGATATACTGTTATTAAAAAGTGTACTGCAGCTTAAAAGTCAAGAACAGCGAAGCGTCTATACTCTCACTAAGTGAAACTCTGAGATTATTTGCATTTTTCTGTCACCGGGCCCCGGCAGCAGACACATTTGGGGCTTCTCTGCCAGACGTGTCTACCCCGTTCCTTGGCTCCAATTGCTTTCCATCCACTATCTCTCATGAGGGACAGTGATTCCACATTTGAATTAACATGCATTCCACTTCCTTCTATGAAAATAACACGAGAGGCGAAGATGGGGGAGACAGACTAATTTAAAAGCAGAAGAAAAAAAAAGCAATTGGTGACACTGATGGAGGAAGCGGGAGTTTGAGTGGAGGGCGGGGAAGAAAAGAAAGGGAGAAGGGGGCCCTTTGAAAAACATGTAGCGGGTGGGAGTGGATCCGGTCTTTGTAGTGTGCATCCATATGAGTCATGTAAAAACAGGAAAGGCTCCTCTGCTTATCAAGGTGTGCCATCCTCCTGGTCCCTATTTCTCCCTTCCAACAGACTGTGAAAGATCATATTAGTGGACGTCTGCTGCCTCTCATTTCACACCACAACCTGTGCAGCGATTGGATTTTGTGGTACTTAAGAGTGAGGAAGTGGTCAGATGGTGAGACAGTAGGGGAGTCTGCAACAGTGTAGTTGGTGCTATTTGGATATGTGATCTGACAGGCGTAAAAGGTTATAAAAATAAATAAATAAATAAAAAAGCGTGCTTGTGTTTCTACGTGTGTTCAGGATGCGACAGCCTGTGCGCTTAACTCGTGGGCATATGATCATGCTCCCGCTGTTGACAAGGTGTGTGTTGCCAACAGCTACACAGCTGCAGAGGCGTGTGGCGTGATGGGAGCTGGCTTACAAGCCGTGGGTGACCAAGCATCAAGAGAGAAACCTTGCAGCAGGCAGACATTATCAGCGTGCAGGCAAAAAGCAAAGATCCAATTGGATTCCTGAAGTTTGTGGTTGAGCATGTGCTGAAAGTGGAAAGCTGTCAATTATGTCAGTGTGGCACTGATCCTGGCTTTGACAGGAAGTTTATTTTTTATTTTTTTAGGAGAAAGCACTATATCAAGCAAAATAAATCACATAAAAAGTCAGCATGACTATAAGTAGTTGTCCTGAAATAAAGGTTGTGGTTTGCATGTTTGCTGATGTGCTCTTAATCCTGTTTCATGCTCTCCTGGAGAGGAGTCGCACCATCATCCCCAGGCATGACAATCCCACCTACAGGAGTGTATCAGCAACCACCGCGAAACACCAGTATGACTGATGTGCTTACGCATTCTCTTATCATATTTACCCCTCGGTATCCTCACTATAGACTAGTCGACATGATTCGAAAAACCATCAAGAACAGTGGTGCATTATTTGAAAACGTGGGGGCAGCTGCTGCTGCAACATTATTCTTCATATAGCAGCATATTGACTCTAAAGCTCCATCCAGGCTGTGAGGAAATGACAATAATCTAATTTGAGGAATGCATGGTGCAATTTTGAAGAGTCAACTTACTTCTCCCACAGAGGGCCTAAATACCCCAATAAGGAGACGGTGAAATCGAGAAATAAATGGCAGTGTGGTAGTCATCCCTTACCCCCGTGATAAGTGTGACTTTCAGTCCTACTCGATAGCCCAAAAAAATGTACAGCGGAGAGGTCAGCCTTCAGAAAGAGACAAAATGATTCAGGAGATATCAGTGACAGTCGAGGTGATGCTCTCGCTCTCTTTCTCGGTGCTGATGTATGCCGTTGCCGTGGAAGAAAGATAGAAAGAAGACGAGATGGAAGGAGGGTGAGATAAAAAAAAAAAGAAAAAAGAAAAAGCTGTCTATTGATACTGCTGCAAATTTTTCCCCCAGCCAGCTCTGACAAAAATGGATGATTTTTATTAAGAGCCTTGGCTTTGTATCTTCCATCTCATATATCTCTCCTAACAGAGGAAGGCCATCTTTGTACCGGTCATGCAGAGAGAGTGTTGCATTGCTCTTATTTTCAGGAGGTTATCTGCGGTTTGAAATTTGGGGAACTGAACTAAAATTTGAATCTTTTATCTTTTTATAGGAAATATAATGACACTGAAACTATAGGATAAAAGCATATTTGGATATATTAGGAAACATCTTAGCTTTTTACCATCTGTAATAGTATTAAGGACTGTTTTTTTCTAGGAGACATGCCTTCAACTTTTACAGTGTGGTACTGAATATAGTACGTTATAACCATTTAGCACTCATTCCTGCTACTTTTAGTTCCTGTTATTTCATCAACCGCTGAGTTGCTGTCACTCTCCTAAACATTTAGTTTTGCGTTTGTCCCATATTACACAAAATGTAGCAAGATGCACAAAATGCTCAAATCACAAATGGGAATAATAACAGCTATCCGTCCTTGTGGCTACTAGAACTGAAGTGATATTATTAGAAATTATTTCACCCTGATCAAAATAATATACAGAAATTCTCGGCCAGTACCACAAATCTATGCCCACAGCTGAAAATATCTAAAATACATAATGATAAGCATATTTTTATTTATATAGCATCTCTACAAATAAAGTGCTTTTACAGACTAGCACAAACGGGATACAAAATAACAGAGAGCCAGACACTGAGGCCAAACAAAAGCAAGACTAAATTAAAATCTAAAAACGGTAAGGGGATACAATGAAAGAAGGACGATGAGAGCAATAGCTAATTACGAAACACACGACAATATAAGAAACATGTGACAGTGGAGGGCATAAATAAAGCAAAATAAAGGAATGAATAAATGAGACAAAAATAAAAGAATATAAAAAGTGCTATGTATGTTTGTTTCAAAGCCCAAGGTAACCTGATGGCAAAAGCACATAAAAAGAGCATCTAGATATACTTATTATTAATACACAAATCAAAACACAAAACATTTCTAAGAATTAATATTCCCAGTAATTATATTTTGAGTTGATAAGTACGTCAAAACAAACGCACAAAAAATACATATTGATGGAAAAAAACAATCGATTTTATTTGAACTTATTATAAAACAATTTCAGCAGAACACTATATAACATGATATGGACCTGAGCTAATACTGCATGTGCATGTGCTGTTTTGTACTTTTGAATGTACTCATGAGTATTTTTGGCAGCAGGTTAGACTGAGTTCAAAGAAACTACAGTGCCCATGTGTTCGTCATAATGCAGGAACATGTCTCCTTGAGTTTTCGGATAACAATGAAGGTTCATGGCCCAGATAAATACCCGTTTTTCTTTTTATCCTCTGCTCAACCCATTAGTATGTGGAAGTATCGACTCCCACAACCAGCACGACTCGCACAAACTCCACTCCACTCTCTTTCTTTCACCCTTGAATCCAAGCCCTAGATTGTTGTACTCACAGCCTGCGACCTCTGACCTCCGCCCCCCACACACACCCACACACCGCCGCATCCCCTCCATCCCTGGGGAGTCTCTTGGCATGGCTTTTCTTTGTGGTACACGCTCCTCCACATCCCAATGACAGGCCCCATAAACCACCGTCGAACAAGATAGCCCAGCGCTGTGCTCCCTGGAAGGCCTGTGGGATTGCCATCAGAGAACTTACAAGGGGACAAGTCGGGTCTTGTGTTGATCAATAATGTACTCTCTCTGCCATCACGCTATCTGTCACCTCCATTTCTGAGAAAACAACAGAATAAATAGCAGAGCCTGGATTTGTTGCTTCCAATGATGGATAATGGGTGATAACGTTGCCTTGGCAACTGTTCTGCGGCGTACACACACCATAAGGGTCTCCAGCACTAGCCATTCTTACTCTAAGCCCGACTGTCTATTCCCTTATTGGCAGACTGTCACTGTAAACATCCTCCTATAGCTCAAACTGACAATGAAATGAAATGAAATGCCTCATTTCTCCAAACACAACAAATGCCATGTACAGCTGCCACTGTCAACATAAGTGATCATCCGCAAATAGAAAAATAAATAAATTAATGTCTGAGGCTTTGATTGGATGAATGTACATAAGTACTTTTCCTACATTCGGGCTGATTTGTGCAGCTGTTTGCCGCGTGAACCATTGTGCCCCTCTGGCCACCATCTGCTAAACAGATGACACCTGCATAAACCAAACATATCATCTGTATTTTAAAAGTTTTGAGTAACTGCATGGATTTTCAGGCAGTATTATCAGTATCAGTTTTTCAAGACAGAAAATGTACTTTACTGTAGTGAAACAAGCCAGGAGAAAGGTCATCTAAAAATAAGTTCTATCCCCATCACCTGTGCTGCTTCCTCTGTCCTTTAGTGGCGTTTATTGAGTGTAAACAACTGCGGCTAACAGCGAATACAAAGACAGCAAAAGACAAAATGTCAAACAGCCGTACATCTAGAGCAAATCAAAACGGACGAGCCAAAGCAGAACATTTAGCCTCCCATGGCTCTGCCTGCCTCCGAGAAATCAGTCACGGCCAACTACGGTAATGCTTGAGGGACTGCCTGCTGTCAGCCCGAGATGAGCACTCAGAGAGTTTGGACCGAGGGTTTCCATGTGTTCTGACTTGCTGTACCTAAAATGAGCTTTTAGCCGACTGCCTGCCTGTCGGACGGAAAAGAGGAGACCAGAACACCCTGTTTGGAGCTGACAAAAAAAAAAAACAGGCCCGTTGAGCAGGAGAGGAGAGTGCTGGAATAGAAATCTGGACAGTAATGATCCTGATACAGATGAATCCTTCAAAGGGTACCGGAAAGAACATTGTGTTATAACCCCATATATATAAAAAAAACATTTTATATGTGAGTCATATATCATGGTAAATGTCCGATATGACTGCTACAAAAATGATCTGCCACATGTGTTGTTGTAGTTTGGTTATTTTTAGGTAACTGAGTGCTTGGTTACGGTTATGGAAAGATCGTGGTCATAGTCACAAAGTTTTAACGTCAGTATACCAACATTTCTGATGTTCAGCAGGTATGTCATTGGTTTTGCAGGTACATAGAAATTAAGGGATTACCAAAGTTGTTACAGTTAATCTTAATAAGACTGTCAAAACCTAATTTCATGACAATTATTGTAAAAATGCGCAGAATTTGTCGCCTCCAGGTTCAACCCCATAATAAGTTGGGGCCTTTCTGTGTGTCTGCGTTGGTTCTCTCTCGGTGCTCCGGCTTCCTCCCACAGTCCAAACACATGCAGGTTAATTGATGACTCCAAATTGCCTGTAGGTGTGAATGTGAGAATAAATGGTAGTCTGTCTGAACTGTGACAGAACTGTGATGAACTGGTGACATCTCCAGAGGTGTGCCCCATCTCTCACTGTTATTGGCTCGAACCCCCTGTAACCCCAATACGAATAAACTGCTATGGAAGATGGATGGATGCATGGCTGTCTCTCTGAACCTGAAAAAAAAAAAATCAGGCAATTTACAAATTCTTCCGATTCATCCTCTGGGGATCATGAACGCATGTAAAAATGTGATAGCAAATTGGTGCATAGTTGTTTTTGTATTTCAGCCAGTACTTTGTGACCTCCTTCACCACGCTGTATTTGCTTTAGCTTCTGAAAGAGGTCAGGATTTGTTTCATCTATGCAACTATGATGAAGTATGATGATAATGCATATTGTCTTTTATTATTCTACATCTGTGTACTGAAGTTGCCTTTGTTGTTTTTTAACATTAACAAAGATAGCACTGCTGTGAGTGTGATGTGAATGTATTAATAGTGACTTCTGTGTTGCATATTGCGACTGTAAAGCACTTTGTGACTTATGTCTGAAAAGCACAATTCAAATAAGTTTTACTTCCTGTTAAACATTAAACCATTAAATATCATGCACTCCAGTACAACATCACCACCCAGTATGACCCCAATAATAAACATAAAGTAGAGTTATTCTGGTCAACACTGAAACATTACTTACCAGTATAAAGCAGGTAAAAACAATACATTTTCAGACTAACTCACTCCAACACACCTTAATGAGAAAAGCGGATTCAACTGTGCTGAACATTTTACAAAACATGCGCTCTGGAACAAGACATTCTCAGAGTGACTCATAAAAGTATTTAATTATTGAATATCCCTCATATGTATTCTTCAAACAGCTGCACTGAATTCACACAAGCTTAAGACAATGTCTTTGCCGACAATTTCATTATTTTAATCAGGACCTCTTCAAATTAATTAGCAAGGATTAAAAACAATGACGGCAGAAGCAGAGACTGGAACCCCTGTTGTTTTTAATAAAAGCCAAGTTGTACTGAATTCATTCTAATGAAGGCAAAAAAAAGAACAAGCGTCTGTTCTCTTTGTGATGTGCATGAAAATAGCTTGCACACTTCCACTAACAAAAGTCTGGCGTATAATTAATGACAAAAAAAAAAAAGTGCTCCCTTTTTTTCTTTTTCTGCCTTTCATGACAGTTGAAATGGTTTTTAAAAGTACTGGTAATGAGCTCTAAATGGCCAATGAGGCCATTCGGAGAAGAGGAAAAAGAAATAATTAAAAAAAAAAAGTCACTGACATGGCCGGTCAACGCCGCCAGGTAAAAGCCTCTAGGACCAATTACTGAGCAGGTCACCTCACAGCAAGACACACATGGAGGAAAAAAATAAGTCACACACACATACACACACAAGTATGAGCACATCCTGCCTTTAGCTTAGGGGGCCCTTTAGTGTTTTTTTTTTTGGTTTTTGTTTTTGTGCTGCTGTGTGGCCAAAGTGCCAGAAGCACTGTTTCTGCAGGCGATAATGTGCAGCGCTCAGATCTGGTGCGAGCAGGAATTATGGAGCCAAATGGCCACCAAAAATATCTTCAAAACTAGATGATAAGGAGGCTTCGGGTCACAGCGTGGAGAGAGAGAATATTTATGCTCCCTAATTGGGCTGCGGTGGTTGAATTCGCAATGTGCGGATTGCTTTTAATATAATCTATTCCTGCTTTACAGTTTTAGCAGTGTTTTGTAAACAACTCTTTTTTTTTTTTTTAATGGTGCATTTCTTCCGAGGCTTATGTGACAACACCCAGCACCACCAACCCCTCTGCCTTCGTTTTGCTCAAGGACAACAGGGAATAAGATAAAGCGGGACACAAAAAAAGGACAGAAACAATGATGGCTTGAAAACCAAAAGGGTAGAAGGGGGCTCAGAAGAGGGAATGAAAAATGTAGAGAGTTAATAGAGGTTGAGAGGAGGGATTAGGCGAGAACAGAGGAGAACAAATGAATTCCACACTGTCCATTATACTAGCCGCTATGTGGTGTAGTGCCACAAGCCAAGTGCCCTATTTATTCCAGGCATAATTACACAGCAATGAGGCCTTGCTGATGCCCAATGTGAGGTTAAGTCGATAGGTGACCCAGATTTAAAGCAGCCGTGTCCTGTAATGGCATCTACAGTCAAAGAGGCTTGCCTGGATTCCAATAACCCATCTCATCTGTCATAATAAAAATTTAGCTTTAGCAATTTTCTGCTGCCCACACTGTCCTTCGCTTCCCGCCTCCCATGTTTCCTCTCTCCCTGATTCTCACTTTGTCCCCTACACACTGTATGGACACACACACACACACACAGAGTGGTAATACTCCGTTCACTGGGTGTCGATCGATTACAGTATCCACCGATTTAATTACCCATGCTGCATATAAAATACCCCCACCAACCAATCATTATGCTCTATGCAACATGAGCCAGTGAGGCTTGAGGTTTCTTGCCTAACAATCCTGTTAAAGCATAAAGCTTTTAGTGCTCTTGACCACACTCCAGAACGGCTGAATCCTTGACCCCTTGTCTTTTTTTTTATTATTATTTTAGTATTTTTTTTACTCTTGGTCCACTCTTCCTTTTAACTGGACACCCTTCTGTGCTCGCACCCAACTTTCTGTCCACCCAACCATTTGTTTTATTTATTTTTTAAATCTTAAAAGGTGCACCGATTCTGGCTGTGAACATCATTTGTCAACAGTTGTATATGTGCTCTACAGATGGCTTTCTAAAGTCTGCGTTAAATACTCTGATGATATAATAACAAAACACACATTGGAGTTGCATTGTGGGAATTGTAGGATCTAGTGTTAGTGATATTTTTGTCTCTGATAATCAATTTTCTAGGCACTCGGGGTAAAAATCTACACTTACAGAGTTATAAGGTGTTACAACAGAAATGTTTTGTTTTCTTCATGTTTCAAATGTTGCTTTAAATACTTAAAAATGCTTTTTTAGCTTTTTAAATGGGCACTCCACTAATTTTACATATGAATATTAGTTCAATTGTCCCAAATATTGCCATTCCACCTATGAAGACAGTTGTGTATGTTCTCTGTGGCTCTAAAGAGAGCTTTCTGAAGTCTGAAATGTCATCAGGGTCACCTCAGATTGGACTTCAATTTCTTTACCAAAAAAAATTGTGTTAGAACTTGGAGTGTGAAGGTTGAAAGACATTGACACTTAAAAAAAGATAAAGAGGGTATAACAAAAGATGCCTTGCATTATGGGAATTGTATTGCTCTTTAAAGCTTTATCCATATTAGAGACTTCAGGTCAGAATATCTCAGCCACTGCTGCTTTGATTTGAACCATTCCTTTTTAAATCTGTCACTTTTGAGTCCCCTAACTCAATTATAGTGCAATGCTAAATTGCTGAAGTGTCCCTTTAAAAGTTCACAAAACTCCAACACAGCGTAGACATAAAATCCATTTATTCAGTCTTTTGACACTTTATACTCAAAAAAAGTAATTTTGGGTGGAGTATCATTTCAAACTGTGACAAATGGGAATCATAGTCTTGAGTTATTTCTGTCATTTTGACTTGATTTTTTAAGATCTATTTCAGAGTTCAGATTTTTAGTTGATCAAATTGCATTAATGATGGGCACTTTTCTGCTGTCACTCTTTTGTGGCTGGATGGTTTAAAAAAAAGATCACGGAACAAAGCTCTGAGAAAATTATGTAAGAAAACAAACTCCTTATGCAACTGGGAGGAGACTCTAGCCTACAGTAGTTGGTACAAAGAACAACAAATCCTAAACATTACCTGAAACAAACCACTTATTTTTTGTTCTTGTATATTTTCCCTGACACTGTGACTTCATCCCTGAGGTGATGGCTGTGCAGTCTGTCAGCGTGTTTGAGATGAAATATAACAAAGTGACATTTGCGCTGGTGTTTTTCATTTTTGTTTAATGAGTTGACCCCTCTGTCTCCATTTGAATATTATGTGAAGGCAGACCGCCTCCAGGGCCAGACAAAATGAAAGTAATCAAAGTTATTTATGTTACTTTCCATCAGTTATAACCTGCCACGCCTTCTGTGATATGAAACTGGATATCATCTGGGTCTTTTGGTTGTGTTATTGTAATTGAAAAAATGTAATATAATAATTGAAATATAATTAGTGGTTATATTACTATCATCACACTGATTGATGATTTAAACATACACAAATTAGGTCTCTTGAAGGGTTGAGGCTCATCTTTCCACCTGACTCACCTAATATGAAATAATTATATTACCTCAGATGTTACTACCACAATTTGTAATTGAAATACTCAAGCTACTGCAGCAAATCACATAATGATCACTCAGTTTTACCTTTAATCCCATTTTTTTCAGGTAGCTATGATCATTAAAAGATGCAGTGATGCTTACTGTATTAAGGAATGTCTGAACTAACAAGTTCATTTAAAATGGGAATGCTAGATATTCTAAATTGAGATAAAACACTGTCCCTCGTCAGAGCCAGCACTTTATCCTGAATTTTGGAGCTTCGTGGCAACTGTTTTGGTTCAGTCTCACTGTTTCCAGAACCGGGCAGCCTAAAAAAGTTCTGATAAACCCACAGTACACTAGATACCCATCACCTAATGGCGCACAGACAAAGTTAGCAACTAGTTGGTGTACATAGCTGGGCAGCTATCGGGCCAGATATATCTCTAGGAGTAATTATGAAGTGAAGATAAGACTAACATCCATCTGGTGGCCAGACAAGACTCCAACTGAATGATTATGAGTCTTGCTCTTGGTCTGCTGGATGTGTAAATTCACAAATATTTGCTAGCAAGTTCCCCGTATCAAATTAAAATGTGATAATATGTCATTGTTGTGTTTACAACTTGTTTCCAGAGTTGCAAACAGAATCGGTTACTGCAGACTTAATGCTGCTGTTAAATGGTCAGAAGCAAAGCATGGTATTTTTAAATGCAGGCCGGTTACTCACAAGAATTACTGTGGTTCTGTAAACTGTACAAAACACAGAGTTTCATATAATAGTCTAACAGGTACCAGGTCCAGGAACACTTAGCTTCAGTCAGCCATTTATTGTCATTTGACATCTGACAACCTTGTTCGTCTCAGTCAGGGTAAGATGCGAAGTCATCACTGGCTAATGGTGCAAATACTGCAAATTGTTAGAAAGCCCATTATGATCAGGTGAAGAATGTGGACAGCGAGCATTCACAGAGTTAGCCAAGCTGTGTTTGCGAAAATCATCCACATCCATCTCTCCTCAAACTCTACAGTACGTGGTAACGATTGCAGCGGCGGCTCGAGCGAAAGAGAAAGAGAGAGAGAGAGCGAGAGAAAGAAAATGAGAAGTGCAACCATTAGGAGAAAGGAGGTCTGGGATTTTGTCCAATTAACATTTAACCTGGGTGCGATCAACTGGAGGTGGAGAACCTCCAAGAAGGGAGGAGGAATGTGAAGTGGATTAGCCTCACTCAACCTTCAGAGGCTGGTACTTGGAAGTGATTTAACTGACACATTTCTGATGTCCAACACAGCTTTTCTGGCCTCTACTACAGTCTGTACATGTAGGTATGTCATATATGCATAGGTTTACAATACAACAGGTATATATGCTGTAATTTTGCACAACACAGGCCTGTAGGTTCAAGCAAACAATCGAGGAATGCATTCTGAGGTACAACCCAGACTTAAGACAGGATGTCAGCAACACAGAGAGCTAACCTGACAATCAAAAGTGAAGAATAATTTCCCTCCCTCTGTCTCTCTCTCAGCAGTAAGCTGTCTCCATCAGTACCCATGCGGCGCAAGAGAAGTCGTTGTTTGTACCCATTATAAAAGTTCAGGGCCTCGCTAAAGGAGTCAGGGAAACAAGGCTCTTCAAGCTTGACAGAAAATCTTTACTAAAAGCATATAATAGGAAACTTTCTTCCCCCCCCCTGCACAAATGCCAACATTATGCCGTACGCATGAGTAATGAAGGCAGGCCCATGCCACTCGATGCTTTGATCAAATAAATATTAAAAACGGTTGCCAAAGTAACAGAATGCTTAATTGCGTCATGTTGAATGATAAATAGGGCGGTGTGTTCTCTTTAAAACATGGGTTAATTGGCCTGTCAGACCCCGGTGTTGACTTTGCTCTAAAGCAAAGTTTCTGCTGAGTAACGCCAGGCTGAAAAGGGAATATTCGCTTTACTCCCCATTGAATCTTTAACCTTTAAATCTGCACACAAACTACGATTACAAATTGGCATCGTAGCGTGATTCTTTTAATCTAAAACAAACACTCCCTCAGTCAGTCGTTCTTGACAAAGCAAGCCATTTCACCTCGCACATCCTTCTCTGCCTGTTCAGCATGTGAGGAGGGGGGGACGGCGATAAATCAAATACCCCATTCTTGCTGTAGTGCTCCACAGGTCCGGGAGGACAGTGTCCACTTCCTTACATTAATCTTTTAATGGACTCTCCTCCCTTCTCTTTGGCAGCTGCACTTCCCCCGACAGGTCAGCAACGATTGGCGGGGTCATTAGTCCTCCGATAGGCTGAAGGATAAGATCAGCAACAATAGGGACAAGGTGTGAGAATAGACGGAGCTGAGCAAGCGACACGGCTCTGGGTTAAAGAGGAGAGTCGTCTTTGCAAGGTCATTCTGAGAGGGGGAGAGAGGGAGAGAAAGCTGGAGTCAATTTAGCTCTGAAGAGCAGTGGTTAGGGTTGTGATGCAGTGCTGATACTTCACTGTAGAGAGACTGAACTGCAGGTAGTCTTTTTATAACAGTTGTGTCACCAGTATTAAATGCATTAAATTAGACCGAACTCTTCTTCGCAGAGAACCTAAAGCCTTGTTTCAATGTAGTGACTTTTTGCTCTTTATAAATATTAAAGTTCTGAAAGCAGAGTGGGCTTAAGGCCCTTCGGCGTGCTGCAGAATGCTTAATTTTGGGCCAAACTTCTCAAATGTTTTTTTTTTTTTTAACGCAGAGCTAGCCTGGAGATCAAGGTTGACTTTGAATTGTATGACTGAATTCTCTGGTTGAGATCACAGCGGATAAGGCTCTGAAAAAAAGAAGCATTCTCTCTTAATGAGCCCATAGGCGAGGATGTCATAAAACAAAAAAAGGATGAGATAAGAGGGATGATGTGTGTTCTCCAGGAAAAGCTTTTGGCCACCGTCCTCTGATGCAGTTTTCACAGCCGGCCGCATCCCGATTAAAATTAACTACAGACAAAAACAGTTCAATCAGTGTTGTCCGAGGGGAACAAATGGGTTGGAGTTGATGGGTTGATAGTGGGTAAATGTATTTCTTAATCTACATTGGGGTGTAAGGGTAACTGGGTAAATGTGGCCAACTACTCACAACAAGTCCCTTGAGAGATTATACCAATTGCCATTTCAGAAATGAATTCAGTGACCTACAGTAATGTGAATTTCATTTGCACACTATTTGCCACCAGACAATTGTGTGTGTGTGTGTGTGTGTTTCCACCTTTCACCACAATAGCAGTTTAAATATAAGCATGATAAAATATTCAAAACGGACACATGACAGCCAACCAGAGTCTCAGCATGATCTATGACTCCCTGAAGTCCCAGAAGAGAAGTTTTGTGGTGGAATGTAACGAACCTCTATGAACAGATATCTGCATATTAACCTGTAGTCAAGGGACCAAGATTGTGGCATTGGAAGTATTGACTAATCATGTCTGAGTGTGCTTTGGTTGCAACAGTCTATGTGGGGAGCAAAAGAGCATGTGGCAACCTCTGAGGCTGTGAAATGAAACCAAAAACCAAAAACTGCAGTTCCTTAAATGGCCACTTGAGGCTGGTTACAGAACAAGTCAGTCTCCATAAGCCCCCATGTTAAAATGTCCAACTTCACAGCAGAAATAAACATGTTTACAGCCTGGTACAAAAAGCAGGTGTTTATAGCTAATTTCCCCGTTCATGACAACTGCACTGAGTCTGAATTTATGTTTAACTCATCAGTTCAAATTATTAATGCAGTGCAGCCACTCTGATTGACAGTTGGGTGATGTTACCGATGGCTTGTCTGAGCACCCAGGCGTCATTCGGCCTATCTTAGTCTGCTGATTGCCCATTTTTAGATTAGCCGGGAGGTGGAAAGGGCAGCACTACCAGCATGGTGGTAGCCAGAGCCTCAGACTCTTTAGAAACCTGTGGGTGATGTCACACACACACCATCCATTCTTTATACTGTCAGTGGACAGAACACAATACCTGTGAAGCAATCTTGGAACCCATCGGCTATCGTCCAATGATCATTTCAATTATTATTTGCGTTTTTAAAGTTATCTGCGATCATATGCAGATAAAGAGATTAGTAGATGTGATGGTAGATGTGTCTTTCTCGTCATTCTGGCGTATCAGTTGCTAATCGGACTGCAGAGGAAGTCTTGATTCAGATATCTGTTATCCGTTTTCCCAGATATCCGCTGGCTACACCGTCAGACAATAGCGTCATCTAAGATTACATCAGGTGCAATTCAGACTTCTTTCTTTCCTCTTTAAAAACCTCCTATTGTATTTCCACCTGGACCAACTATTTATTTACAGAGTTTCTTTCAGGGTTAGAAAAAAATGATTGTGTTTTATTATTTGATTAATTTCAATACACGGTCAAAATGTGTTGTTGTGATTTTAGTAAACAGCTAAATATATCACATAAAGAATATGAATGGCAGAAGAAAACAATTTAACACAGGAAATGAAGCAATCTAGAGAATTTTAAAGCCCCTGCACACTTCCAGTGTGTGAATGCAGATATTTTTGTAGTTAGAGATCATAGTTTTGTGTTACCCCCCTACTTGCAACATGAATATTCACTTCAGATTGATTTGTTAACGCTTATTAAAACTCTAAATTCTGAAATCAGCTAGCTCGCCTCCAATTCCTGACTGTATCCAATCAAGACTGTGCAGGATTTAACTATATTAAGTAATTTCTTGCTCCCAGATTGGGAGAGAAGCAAAACGCTACCTAAACAATCTGTGTCTCTTTTTAACACGAAATAACATTTATTAAGATATATCATCAGAGGAGTCCTACAATGTGCTTTCTTTTGCTAAGTAATTATATTCTAGCCGCTAATCAAATTAGGCCACGGTTTGCATAACAGCAACCCCACACACAAAACGCAACATGGAAGTCAAAATTAGTGAGCAGCGTGGGCTGTTGAACCCACACTTAGCGCAACAGCCTTCTCTCATGTTATTATTTTAGAAGACACAAAAACACTTGGACTGATTAGTTCTGGGAATAAATGATCTCTAATTAGGCTAAGTGCTTCAGAGGGAATATTTTAGAAGAGTCGCCCTGAATGGCTACACAGAAAAAAATAGGAAAACGCAGAAGTACGTTCTGCTTCTTCTGATAGCGAGAGGCAGAGAGAGAGGCTGGGTGTGTGATGTGACTTGTGTAGTACCCAAATTAGCAGCATTGCTCTTCTCTCATAATTTAATTAATAAACCATGAACCACTATGCTTAAAAACACATTTTAAAAGTGTGGGATCAGAGAGAGGAAAGTGTTTGAGAATGTGAACATCAGAAATTATGTTATCTGACGTCAGTCAACTGCACCAAGCTCACATGTTCACTAGAATATTAAAAGTTTTACAAGGCAAGTTGATAACCCACGAGGGAGACCGGCTTTCTCTAGACAGAGCGATTAGTCATTTGAGTTTATGAGACAGATTGTATTTCATTCACACAATAATGATCTCTGATGTAATCATAGAAATCAATGGCCAGGAAGAGTGGTCTAACATATATTGAGTTTATTACAGCTTTTACATTGACTGTATTGGTGAAAACTCCTCTGGTACACTGGAAGTGGTGTGTTTAACAAGCAAGAACACTGGTGTAGAGGTACTGCTTGTGGTTATTGGCGGTAATGAAAGAACAGAAAACAAATGCTGTTTTGCCTCCTGCAGTTTCTTTTGGTTCGACATTACATACTTTAACCGTACAGCTGAGACTGATCCTCTCTCAGCAACTCTCTTAAACAGCTGCTTCCTGAACACGAGCGCTAATTAATCCACTGCACACTATTTATCTAGAAAACAAAAACGGCAGACAAGCTAGCGACTAGGTAGCATCTGTTTAATTTCGGATATTTCTACACTGTGTACATCCTGGCATAGTGCGCTAATTTCGTCTGGGTAGTATTGTCTCAGTTCTATTACTGCCAATGTGCACTCACCGTAAATGTTGATTGCAACATTTTCTACTTCTGGGAATTTCAACCATGCGGAGCATTAGGGCCAACATTTGACTGCCAAAATATAAATATATACAACATATGTACAGCTCATATTTACATGTTGTTGTATTCACTGCAACCATTTCAGCTGCCATTTTCACAATGGCAACCACTGAGGACGTCCAGTCCTGAAGTGTCGTGTCCACACTCATTCAACATTATATTTTGCCGTAATAGACCTTTTTCATGGCAGCCATTTTGACAGAAAATAGTAGGTAAACACAGGTGTTGCCATTGGAAACAAAGTAACAAAGTACTGAGGCTGACTGGAATGTGATGTGTTTTGTGGGTATTAGCCAAGTGTTGGACAAACTGAATCAAGGAATCAATCAAATATCTAGCGAGCTAAAGATGCAGAGATTTTTTTCAGGACTTGATGGCCAAACCTGAGCTAAAATTTGATTAATATATTAACAACAGCAACAGCAAACATTCTGACCAGTCACGGCAGAAAAAGCACAGGTGTAGCTGATTTCCCCTGGCTTTGCTGTCTCAATGATGCTGCTGCTCCTTCACGAGACTTTACACCTGTGCTTTTCCTGCCAGTCTGAATGTCTGCAGTGAGAAAGCTTGTGGGGCCTACCTTTCTGTTACCTTGTTTTTAAAGTTTCTCTGTCTTAAACTACCAATAATTTGATTACTGTAGCTTTATATATCTATACTATCTGTATCTACCTATACTAACAGGTTTAAATATTCACAGCAACCAGGAATTTGTTGCACAGTTACAAAGAAAGTTATTGATTGAGTTTATTGGTTAATGTTGGTCAAACTACTACACTATAGGGACCAACGTTTTGTGAGGCAATCTCACTTTGTGATTTAGGCTGATGAGAACGGCGTCACAACTCCTGTCTGATGGAGCTTCATGACAAGGAAGGTCTAGACTAATACAAGGTCAATATTATCATAATTATAATCTTAAACTCAAGATGTGCTTAATAAAATCTGTCTCTATAATCACTCATCGAAATGACTTCACTGACAGGTCGTGTGCAGCAGCTGAAAAAATTAAAAACATATTTTTTGTAACATCTCATAGTCTGTATTATCTTCCACCGGTGTAATCAATGTGTTTGACCTCTATGAGAAAAGTACAACTTCTGATAACACAAGGAAGATGAGTTATTAAAGAGGGACACTTCAGCGCAAAATTCATATTTCTCTCTCTTAACAGTTTTAAAAATAACAACTGAGATGTCTGCCTTCTCACGACTGTAATGGCAGTACAAGGCACTCATCTCGTGGTGCTCAAAGCACCAAAAATATATCCCGAAATCATGACCCGCTTACTCAGAATAATCCACAGACCTTGTTGTGAGCAGTTTTCTTTCTACCAAACTACATCTGCCAAACATACAAACGTATTTAAAGTGTCCGTAAAGGCAATTCTGAGATTAATTTAAAATACATTAAATATGTTGGAAAATAGACTCTGAAAACATGTTAAAAAAACGATAAAAAGGTGGCTCGATGACACGCTGAGGTCACCCTGAGCATACCCCTGCACCCCTAGCAGAGAGATAGAGATCAATTCATCTCGCTTAGAGTGTTTCAAAGTTAGTCATGTCATTTTCGGAACTTATCTGACACATTTCAGTCACTTCAAAATTGCTGCTCGACTGCTCCCACGAGTGGGAGTGTGTCTTCAGCACTTTCAGCAGACACGCCCCCACAGTCCTGGAGCTGAGAGTACTGCACATTTTTACCTGATTTTGACACCTAATAAATAAACTTGATATTTTTAATCATTTAAATTAGGCTGGGTGGTTAATAACAGGGAAATTTACATTACAGGGTATTTAAAATATTTGTACAGTAATGTCATGCAGTTGGTTTTTGGAACTTTGAGCACCACAAGAGTGCATTTCTAGTTCCAGTAGATTTGAGAGAAGGCAGACATCTCTATGACAACTTACACCAAACCAGTCTAGCTGGATAAGAAGCATGACAGGTAAGAGGAAAAAATATGTATTTCTTGGAAAGTCTCCTTTGAATGTTAATGCTATGAACTAAAGTTTTCTAAGCTACTTTATTAACTAAGCCGCATTATTACGACGGTTGTCAGTAATGCAAATTACACGCTGAATAGAAATGCAGCTGGTAAAGACTTGAATGCCTTACCAAGAGTTTTCATTTTGTGTGCAATGCGATTGCTTCTCTCAAGGACAAGTGCTAGAAGCTGTTGCTGACAGAAAAGGACATGTCATATAATCATATAATCAGCTCATTCTGTGCTGAAAGGTCAGGGTCTGCCGTAGCACAAGACGTGGACATTGTAGTGAGCAAGAATCTGAAATCCGACAGAGTGAGTGCTTGCTGTCACAGCCTTCAAACCCAGGCCTCTCGGTAGAAGTACCGTCCCCCTCAATTACAACGGCAGCATGCTGCAGTTAAGTGCCATACATCAACGAACCTCTGTCGAATGCAGCAAGAGTCAATAAATGACATGTACGAAGGCTCAGTCCTTACCGCAGCAGCCCAGGGTTCGAACCCAACCCACTTTGCTGCATGTCATTCCCCATCTCTCTCTCTCCATATTCCTGTCACTCTACAGCTGTCTCTATGCAATAAAGCTTGAAAAGGCCAAAAAATATAAATAAATAAATGAATGAATGACCTCCAGTGTTTTTATCTGTATAAAAAAAACCTGCCTAAGACTCCTTTTACATTGATTGGGTCATACAAGAGTCTAAAAACACAGATTGCATCCCACTCTGCTGGAGCAACACTAAAAGCTTTTCCTGCCAGGCTCTTACAGGACATGTTGAAAATAGCTGTCTCAGCGAACCGTGTCTGTGATTTCTAAGGATGGTTCCACAACACATCAAAGCAAGCGAGGGCGGTTTATTTATCTTGTAAACACATGCGCATTACTAATTACGCCACATATCACCTTAAAAGAATTCCACCTCCATCAAAGTCACGACTGTTCGATAGAGAACGATTTTTCCTCTTTTCTTCTATTCTCTCGCCAGGACGGGATTAAAAGCTGGTTATCGTTCAATTCCTTTAATGTCGCCTCTCTTCCCCCCGCCGTTTCAAGCTAATTAAATTTCTTCCGGGGCGATGCTGTATTGGCTGGCTGACAGGTAACATTATAAAGCGTGACCTTCCTCGCGCTGTTATCCTTCTGACAGCTCAGAGATCCTGCTTGGTGGGGAAGCTGTGGGGTGAAGGCAAGACAGTCCCCCAACTTTTCATGCGGCAAGACACACTTGTCAAGACGTGTCAGTGCAAACCCATTTGTTAAGCAAAATTCAGGCAAATGAATAAATTCACTGTGCGAAATATATTTTTGGATGCATTCTCTCAAGTATCACATAAACACTAACATAGGAGAAAATCCCATCAGCAATGAGGTATTTCTAGACTGCAGAACACAAATCTATGGTTGACTCATCTTGTTGAGTAGGAGGAGAGAGGAGCTGCTGTAACCAGCCAGGTGTGTGTGTGTATATATTGTTGGTCCATGATGAGGTTCCGGTGAGGCATTCAAAATTGTGAATATACCTAAAGCGTATGTACTTTTAACCCTCTAAAAACAGATTAAGAGAAGTTTATAATGAAACCTTTGATGCATCCATGCCACTTGCCTCTGGGTTTGTACAGCAATCTTTTTCCTGCCTAGTCTGTGAGTGTATGTGCGTGTGTGTTTATGTGTGAGTATAAAGTGTGAGGACAAGCAAGCACTATGTTCAATTGTCCGTTCACTGAGCTCAGCAGGGTGTGAGGACCCTCTGGCCAGACAGCCCAACACTCTGACTGGTTGTCAGGTTTCATTTCAGATCCTCGAATAATGTCTTCTTGTGCTGCTGTGGCACAAAAAAAAAAAAAAAAAAAAAAAAAAAAAAGCAGCATTTGTAGAATCACTTTTTAGGTGCAATATTTGAACACGAATACAACAAAAGACTGCTGACATGAGGTAGAGTTTGTTAGAATAGCATTTAGTAGTTAGAGCTTTTCTTAACTTTTACCCTAAAGTATCACAGAAATCCAAGATTTTAGTGGTCCGGTGTGTCTGGGTCTGTGATTTAGGGAGCTCTATATTCAGATTATGGCAGAAATGGAATATGATATGCCTAGGTATGTTTTGATTAGTGCATAATCACATAAAAATAAGAATTGTTATGTTTTTGTTATCTTAGAATGAGACTTTTATATCTACAGACACCATCTATAGTAGTCAAGAAGCTAAACACTGGCTCTGCATAGGGCCTTTTATAGGGAGGAGAGGGTGAGGGAATTGCAATCAACAACTACAATGGTAGATGGCACCAAAGTCTACACACTGCTTCTTTAATATAAGATCTTATATTTCCCACAATACATATAAAAGCTTCTGAGCATGTCTTATTGGTTGAACTGGGCAAGCATTATGTAGTTGGTTTAAAGAGCAACAGCTGAAAATCTTGTTTTTGTGATGTAGATCTGTACTCTAGGGTGCCACGGTACACTGTGACATCACGGATGGGTGTGGCTATAGCTGTAACAGAGCACTTCCACATCAAGAGGTGAAACTTTAAAACAAGACTGTATCAAACACGCTTTTACAATCAAGGTTAGCCTTTAGCTGCTTTTAATACTAAGAACTATAAACATATAAACAAACTGAATGCCAGTTAGCAGCATCATAGGCTACAGGGTAAAAGAGCTGTAGCAATTAGTGTTCAGATGTGTTGGTTAACAGGTCTTTTAAAAAGGTCAAGCATCCAACAACAAGAAGTGCAGAATTATTTGATATATCAAGAGGAAATAAAGTCACATCTGTTGCACACAAAGTTATTCACAAAATGCCCAAGCAACTGAGCAAGAATTGGGTAGTTGGCATGAGCGACAACAGGCACCGCTGTGACTGAAACAGACAGTCAGACACAAATTCAAATTTCTCAAAATGCTGGGGAAAAAGATGGCTTATTCTTGGCCACGCAGTTTGATTGCTTGATTGATCTCTGGGAAATGCAATTACCAAAGATGTCAGAAACATTTAAAAGCTGTTAGAACTAAGTGATTTATTCATACCAATGTGTTGCCTCTTTGAAAGAAGGTTCAAGATATATTTCAGAGATATATGCAGATTCGTGAAGGAATATAAGTGTGCTGCCCTCAATAAGTAACTCCTTTTGATGGTTTTGAACTCTGAAAAACTGTAAAACGAGGTGAATGCTTCAGTGGAGCTTGTTAAAGGAGCTCGCATACCTGATAACGGCATGAAATGTGACTGCAGGATGGAGAAATGTATGAAGAGAGAAGGAAAAGGACAGAAAAATTCACAATGACGCAAATACATGGTGGAAAAATAGAAAAAAGGGAGGATGACAAGCAATCTGACAGATAAGTTTGCCAGGATTGTTTTCCCACTAACCATTTGTGCCTGTGAACACATTAGAAACAGAATGTGCCAAAAGCTTTTCAGCCAACCTCTCTAGGCTGGCAAAGAGAAATGTAGATGGAAGTATGAAATTGTCTTCATGCTAAATTGCACATGGTTTCTCAAACCTCACAGCCCATACTGCCTTTGAAAATGACATTCTCAGGGCTTAGCCAGGCATATTTTAATCTTTTCTCAGCTGTTGTGAGTTCATATTTAAAAGACTTTTGGTCCATAATGAGATTTAGAAAAGATGATACCATGATCAACAGACCAAAATTTAAACAAATCATGATTTCCCAAGAATAGGAAGCAATTTAAACCCTTGGGTGATGACACAACACCATTAATTCACCTTTATCTCTGTGCTTTATGAAAATAGGAAATCTTCCAAATATTTTGTACAGTTCAGCATCTAAGCGGCGTTGAAGGAGCTCCTGTCCTACTGCAGCCAATAAAGCACTCAACCGATTTATGGGATCATTCTCCGTGACCTCTGGTGGCAAAATACAAAACATGGAATAACTGACCTTGACACTGACCTTTTTGAGCTACTGATTTTTAGATGTACCCATAACATTTCAGTGCTACACACCAATGGTGTTACGTTATTGGCTGCTGATAATGATTTCCCGGCCAACTTTACTCAATCAAAAAAGAAACAAGGTGACTTTGGCCAGCAGAGACACATGTTTATTCAGATGTAGAAAATTAGCACCCCAAGAAACTAATATTTTTTGGGTTTGTGGTGCCCCTTAAAGCTGCACTAATCAATATTTTCTTTTTCCTATTAACGATAGCTTGCAATGGAAAAGGGCTGCTTGTAGTGATGAATCCACAGAGATGTAGCCTGACTCTGCAGTTGGCCTCAGCTCTATCCAAAGCTTTTTATGCCTTTATTTTTCAGAAGTGACAGCAAAAGGCTGGAACTGAACCCAGACGGCTGTGGCAGGGACTCAGACCTTAGTACAATATGTGCACACTCTATCAGGTGAGCTACTATGGCACCTCTCTATGTAACGCTTTTGCATCTTTAAGCTCATTGTTTTGGTTTTCATGTTCTGTAACTATAATGTTTGTGTATACAGTACAGTAGCTATGTTAGCATCTACCTGGTGAATATTGTGGAGCATTTAGCAGGAAGAGAGAAAGATATTTCCTCCGAGGTTGGTACAGAAAAGAACAGTACATTCACCAGGTTACTCAAAACAAGTAGCTAACACGCTTATATTGGCACTTGTTGCACTGCTGCCAAGTGTACAAAAAAAAGAGAGAAATGAATTAATGCAGATTCAAAGGCACGGGCCGGCACGTACTCTGTATGTACACTGCCTCCTAAATGAAGAATTAATTGTGCTGAGTATTCACACTGAAGTATATTCAAGCCATACATCTTCTTATGCTGACACAGTGCTGTAGAGATACATTAGGTCTGACTATGCAAGACCAATCACAACGTTACATCCGAGCTAATTAATTAGAATTTATGATTACAAATGTGAAACCTTACCTCTTCCACTCAATGCATTATTCTAAGACAAAATAAAGAAAAAGGAGGAGGTGCTTTTGAAAAAGCACAAAGAATTAAGGTAACAATGTTAGCAGCTACCATCTATATATTTCACTAAGACAGTGCTGAGCTGAGGAGGTGACTACCAGTGAGTAAAGTCAGGAGGAGGAAAACTTCTTCTCTTCTTAGGTTTACCTAAAGCAGCACTTAGCTTAACAGAATAAATATAATACAGTATTAAGTAAGAAGTAAGTTTAGTGATGAAATAGCATACGAAACTTGAAATCTAGTAGCCTAAATATCCAGTTCTTTGTGTACACAAAATTCACATGATATACAGTTGAAAGTCACTACATATAAAATCTGACGTCATACTTCATTTAGATCAGGGGTGTCAAACTCATTTTGGTCCAGGGGCCGCATACAACTATATATGAGCTCAAGGGGGCCGGAGCACAAACATCACTGCATAAATTTGAAAATCTAAAAAAAAAAATATAGATTTAAAAAAGTGCTAAAAACAAGTGCAATACAAAATCTTTTTTATTTAAAGATTTTTTCTTCAATAAAATAAAAAGTAACAACCTGAGGCTTTAAAAGTAAGTGCAATTTCAAGTTGTGCAGTAACACATCACAATAGTTCACAAAACATGTGCAAAAAAGCTCAAACAGTGTTTGTCATATCTCACAGCAGAGCTCATAGCAGAGCAAGCTGATGACATGGAAGACATGAGCTTGGATTATTTTAACAAGATAGCTTTGAACAATTAAAAAAAAAAAAATGTAAGAAATGTTCCAAGTTACATCAGTGACAGAAATCAAAGCCAAGTTAGACCTCCAGTTTAACCAGGAAAACATGGCCACTCCCATGACAACTTGCTGAATAAAGTCAACACCTTAATAAATTCAACTCTTGTGTAAACTTATGAACATAATGTGAAATTAAATTGAAAAATAATAACAAAACATACACATGTGATGTGTACTTTTCCTGATTTAGATATTTCGTTGGTATACAAAAAAATTAATATCTGTCAACTATGTCAAAAGATGGGGGCTTATGGGGATTGACTCGTTCTGTAACCAGCCTCAAGTGGCCGTCCGAGGAACTGCAGTTTTTGGCACTTCCACATTGGCAGTTCAGACACAAAGGTTACCGCTTGGTTGAAACCCAGATCAAAAAATGTTGTAATTTATGTTTAGATTATATAAACTAAAATGTATAAAATAATTTGAATTTTTCATCAAACCTTCATACCCTAGAGTAGTACCAAGAGTAGTATTCTATTTTTGTCTCCCGGTGCTGGAAAAACAAGAGTTAGCTCCAGTTTACTTTGTTGTTTCCATGTTTGTTACATCATGCTGATTTCTCAGACATCAAAACATAATACACCAGGAATGTATTCTGTTTTTCTCAGGAATATGTCATTATAGAAGCTAAAGTTGCTAAAGTTTTAGAAAATATTATGACAAATACTAAATTGCATTCCAAATGAGTCAGAGTTTAGCTGCTGTTAAATTGAAAAAGCATGTGGTAGACTCAAATATGAATAATCTTTCCTTGAAGTGAGAGAACTGTGAGTAGAAACACTTAAATCTTATTTGTCATAGTCTTGCTTTGTTGAAGCATAATATGACTATTGGCAAAATATCAGCATGGGTGGGAAGAACATATTGTAATGCTGTGTACTCACAGCTCACCCACTCTGGAGATTTGTTCATTTAAAAAAGGAGGAGAGGGCCGAGGCTGTGTTTTTGTTGCCGTTTTTGATCTTGCTTGCTGTGTTCGCCTGGTACCCCCAACAGATTTGGCTTTCACTTGCAGTCCTCTGTATATTTCTCAAGTTGGCATGATGTTTGCTAATTAAACAGATAGGTAACACTGGCTTGAAAACCGATGCTAAAAAGGAGTCCTCGGCACAGGAGTGGCCCCCCGATGCTCGCTGCAGTCTGTCCCTCTGAGAGCTGCACGAGGAAGCAATAACAGCTAAGTAAACAATGTTGGGATTCATTAAAATAAAAATAAAAAAAAGAGTCGAGAGATAGACTTTGTAAGTGTGTGACACAGAGATATGGCTTATACTACATCCCACTACTTTTCAAGATATGGTTCCTGTGTCTGCCCCTTTGAAATCAAAGCCTGAATGAGATTTTCAGTACCATATAATGTCAGCGCCTGCACACATTCTAAGGAAACACATTCAGCAGTACATGGTTTGCTGTAGATAACTGTACAAAAATAATGCCAGAGACACCGTGCTGTGCTTGTTTCTCTTTTATTTGACCGTCATATTCGGAGGCACTTCGGCTGACCTCACACACAAACTCACACACCGGCCTCCCTGTTTTGCACGTAATGCTGTGCACTAAAACCCACAGAAAATCATTACCTTGGGGGTCTTACTATTTATAGTTGACTCTCTAACCCTTTCCTAACCCTCCTGCTAGTCTTGCAATACATAGCACCATGCTGCTCGCCTCTCCCTCTCCGTCTCTTTCTTCCACTCTACCTATCTGCACGATGGAAACATATTTCTGGCAGTGAGCTCCTGAAACACAATTCCTCCCGTGTCGATCTCCTGCCGCCTCCCTCACACCTCGATCCATCTGTCTCTCTCCTTCTCCCATGTCTCTCTCTTCCGGGCCAAGACTCCCCTTGCATTGTGCAGCCACAGTCAGCACCTTACCCATTCCTCCTCCCCGGGTCCATCTTCATTCTGGGCAATTTCCTTCGCTCTCTGCAGGGAGGGTCTCTAATGTCGTTTGTAGTGTGAATCGTTCTCACCTTGCAGCCCTCCCTCCCTGTCCTCCCCTTCCTCCTTACCCATGTCATTGTGTTACCGCCTGTCCCTTCCTTTCCTGCACTCCTTTTCTCTCTGTTTTTCACACCATCTCATCCTGTCAGGTGGAGACGGCGCCTTCAAATCTCTTACAAGGATGTTTTTTTTTCCGTTAAGTGTTAACATGGAAGGCTAAACACTTATTCGCTCACTCACACACACTTTGTACACTCTTGGGTGACACCACACAACACGCACCAAAAAGCTATTGACTGGTGACAATGGCAATAATCACCTACACTAATCCATTTAGAGCCTTTGTCATTGGTGCTAGCATGGAAGAGGGATTGAGTGGGATTGCAGTGGCTCTTCTCAATGTGATAAATTCTCGGCGGAGCAGACAAGATGTGTCAAAGTCAGCCTCAGAAACCTTGTTAAACAAAGCTAATCTGACTGCGGATTGATCCGAGGCAAGGAAACACAAACAACCTCTAAAGACACTGACCTGGTGTGACCTGACCTTCTACTGCCAGAAGCAGTGTGATGTCAAGTCTGACCTTCAAGATTTAAAAATGATGTAAGGGTACAAAAACACACACACAAAAAAAAAAAACGATGTTGTGAAAATGGTACGACTACAAACATGAACATATCCAATAAAACCTGGCTGCTCTAACATGCACCTGCTGCTCTGGCAGTGTTACAATAAGGCTTTCTCCCAGATCATTTTTTAATGAGGCAGTTTCCAAACAATGCCGACAATCTTTGTTAGATTTAGGCAATCTGAGCAGAATTGACCGAGCAAAAATCAATTGGATTTATTTTTGATAAGCAGCTATTTTATGCAGACATGTTCTCACGCATGAACATGCATCTGCGTGCTTTTTAGGGCCTGGACTCAGCAGGGACTCTCTGGCATGTACTCACAGTCCGGTGTTAACCCATGTAACAAAACATAAAGCTAGTTTCTTTAGCCTCCTAGCTGCCACATAAATATCCCTATGTAAATGGTAACAATAGATAATTCAGCCTAACTGTGATAAATGAATGTTATGGCACAAGGCGCCACAAGACGGGTCGAGACGAGAGCCTTTAATGATAAGAACTGATTCATAAATAAGAACTATACAGAAAGTCATGAAGTCATGCTGGTGTTAGAGAGTCTGACAGCTGTTGGAATGAAGGACCTTTAGTAGCGCTCCTTCCTACATGGTAGGAGTAGCAGCAGTAGCATGAAATGTAGGTGTGTTTGGAAAGTTCTACGAAGATGTATAATGATTTGTCCGAGTCACACTTCCTGAGACGAGAGTAGCTAGGAAATGAAGCCAATGCAGAAGTGCGAAAAACTGTAATTCCTTGAGTGGCCACTTGAGACGGTCTACAGAAGTGAATCAATCTCCATAAACCCCTATGTAAAAATGTCCAACTTCACAGCAGAAATAAACATGTTTACAGCCTGGTACAAAAATCAGGTTTGGTTTCTAAAACTAATTTACTGTTGATGACAACTGTACTCAGGGTGAATGTCTATTTAACTCACTCAAATTATAATAAGGCTTAAAGTTTGCCGATATCTAGATTAGTGGGAGGCAGTAGCAGTACATCCAACATAGTGGCAGCCAGTGCTTCAGAAACCTACAGATGACATCAATATACTCAGTCTTTTATACTGTCATTGGTTGAATGTTTTCATTAATCTTCCATATGCTACATACATTGAACAGTAGACTAGATACAACGCGGTGACACTCGGCTTCACTTGGGGTATTATAATATTGGTCTTCAGTTTCTAAATCAATTACCTCACTCTCCTTCCTGCCCCGTCTCTTTTCAATGCTGCCTCTGTACGTTTGATCAATGGACTGCCACGGGCTTTGTATTCATCAACAAATAACCATGCAAATAAAAATCAATGGCCCAACAACAGGAAATCACTGGCTCACCAATTAAAGCCTGGCACCTTTAAAGCCTGCCTGTATGGACCACAGGCACTTTCGGAAAAGGTGCTAGGACTACAATAAAAAACGGAGACAAGTCTTGCCACTGGCAAATGGTAGGCTGTGTCTTATTGCCAAGCATATTTGAATCCCGATCATAACATTTCAAGAATTAGAATATGATTGAAGGAATCAGAGCATAAAAACATGCAAATGATTGTTTGGCTGCAGGTGAAATATGAGGCACTTCTCTGTGCAGACAGGCTGTTGTTTTTTTTTTTGGAAGCCCTTATCTGTCAGCATAATCATTATCCTCATAATCCAAACACACTCAGTCATTGACCTTCTTTCAATTGGTTTACTGTTTGAACAAATTATACAGCTCATACCCTTTCAAGAGGTTTTGAGCCATCGGGGAAACCCTCAAACAATCCGACAGTTACAGTCATGCAGACAAATGGTGGACAGCGCGCACACACACACCTATACACGCATACATATAGGCGGTTGTGAGCACCTCTTTGATTCAACCTGTTACCCTGGCAACCACATGAAAAATTGCCACTGAGGCCTGTCATTTACGAAGCTCTGTGAAAGGTGATGACTGAAAGGCGGTGGTGACAAAGAGTTAAAACACAACACAGAGCATGTATATGAGCTCATATTTCAACAACAGAGAATATATCTTTCTTTAGAAATGTTAAAACGGATTGCATGGACCATTTTATTCCATTGACAAGCGGCAAGAAAATACAGTATTTTACAAGCAAAATTAGGTAAATGGAGCAGCAGACTTTCTAAATGTGACATACTATGTGAGAATTTACACCCAGCAATTTATTCACATATCCCACAATGCTTCTACGACCAATGAAAACACGCAAAAGATGTGGCGCCATGTAAGGTGTTTTCCCATAATTCAGTGAACTGATTGTGACATGCTTTCAGCTCCAAAAGATGCAAAAACAGCAAAAAAAAGAGATTAAAATAGCACTTCCTCCCCCGTCAGCGTGTACCCCCAGCCGGCTGGAGATTTGAGATGGGTCTCAGAGATGGACTAGCTGCGGGGTCTTCACCTCCCTCTTGCATTAATCACTGTAAAGATCCTCTCAGATAGGAGACCGCAGGTCGAGGCTGGGGAAAGGGGGGAAGTGAAGGTGAAGGCTATAGGGCCAAGATGATGGAACTTAGGAAGGACGATGCTAAAAGGAAAGAGAAAAGGAGGGGGAAAGGTGGGCTTTGCTACTGAATTACATGATAAGTAATGAGGACTGGATGGCAAGATGGTTTAGAGGGTTGGGGCCCATGGTGCTTGAATGCCCAGGGGTCCTTGACCTATTTTTAATAAGACGTGGGAGCAGGTCAGAGGCGTGAACGGAAAATGAAGTATAGATTTCTCTCTGTCCACTTTATCAAACATTCTCTCTGTGACCTACACACTGCTTTGTTATGTTACAGCTCAGCTCTTTGTGCTTGATGTTCACAATTAACTTTTTTTTAAAGAAATTAGAGAACAAATCTCTTCACCACTTTGAAAGAAGGTCAACTTAAAAGGTGATGTCATAGGTCCTAGGTCCAGCTTTGCCCTAAGTAGGTGTAAGAGTTTAAATGTCACGTAGATGACGATTACATGTGAATATTAGATGCTCTAATCAATATTAGAACCTACTTGCAGTGCATTTAAAATATATTGCTAACTGGTCAGTCTATAATGCCCCATACATTACCATACATAAACAAGACCATCAGCGAGAAGATTGGCTATTTCTTTATTGTTATTCTCAAGTGCCTTTAGTTCAGACTACCCTCAGAATCAGCTGAAACAAGGCATTGGAAGCAACACCACTTTAACAATGAATCACATAAATATTTTGATGTGAAAGAGGTTGGCTGCAGTGACGAAATCCACAGACTTTTACGGCGAAACCCATTTCCATCACGTCACAGTTGCAACGCTGTTTTGGTCCATTCTCCATGCAAGTGTTTTGCCAGCCAGATTTGGTCATTTTTTTCCTGGTTTATGTGCTTCTAAATGTGTAAACATGCTACATAGTTAAACTGTTTCCCTTTTGGCCTTTTTTTTAACAATTGAAAATTTGTTTTATTTTGAAAATCAACTGGATTCTCTATGCCATTTCTGTGTCTTGACTTCTGGCCAGCTCAAGTTGCATTGCAGATTGACAAGGGCTGCTCGCAACGTTTGGCTTAAATACAGGTAGAAGAGCTTGGCTGAGCCCCGCTTCTGTGACACTTTTGAAACAGACCTCAGTTATTCCGGTGGGGTTTGAGACATTGGCTAAAACATGGCCAATGGTTACCTCCAGTGGCCGCGGTGCACAGAAAGCGTCACATCCATGTGCCGTAGAATTTAGCCTTTAGGTTCCCTTCGGCTCTACAGAGCTCTATAGTGACTCTAAGTTTCATTCTTTTGGATTTACATTCATCTGGAGGCCCATATCAACTTAAAGGTGACAATATATCAATGTTGTGTTCACAGCTTTGTTTGTGCTGCCCCCAACTGGTAAAAAATAATAATAAATCAATTATTGTAGGTTTAATGACTTTAGTTGTAGACAAAACAATTAAACAGCTGGTAACTTTGAACTTTTATTAAGGTGTGTCTGTGGCATCAGGTCCACTGATAAATGTGCTGTATGGGATAATGAGTATTTAATGCAACAATGCATTACAGTGGCCATAGGGGTATTTGTCTGCTTGTAGTTTATTTAATGCTTTCTAAAAAATGATGTGTTTAGGGAATGGAAGTATTCTATTTCAGTTTTCCCATTATGACCATTAAAAAGTAATAACTGTATTGCAAATTTAACAGTTTCTTGAACTCTTTCTTCTGGTGTGTCTAGTGAAAAACAGGCAACGTTGACAAGCAGTACAAAGAACCAAAAGTGAATATGTCCAGTAAGTCTTAAAAGTGGATATGAGTTCTAGTTACTGAAAAAGCTCCGGAGTAGATCTGTTTTCTTGGCCTCTGGGCAAACACACACACACACACACACACCAACGGCTGGGTCATATTTCATAGCTTTAATGAATAGCTGCGGCCGCTACTGACAATCCCCCCAGTGCAGAGAGAGAATAATAAGCTCTGCATAATAACTGTCCCTCATCAGCGTTCACTCATCATGGCACTGCATAGCGCACTCATTCCCTTCCTTCCCTCCTCATCTCCCCCTTCACACTTCTGTGAAGGAGGGGGTTAGTAAAGCAGAGCGAGGCGAGCAACGAGGCTCCCATGGGAGCTGGCTACACGATAGAGCCATTATGGGGAAATAGGCTCGCGCATTTCAGGGGCCAAAAGGGGGCATGCTTAAGTAAAGAATCCCCACTATTCACTTTCATAGCGGAGCTGCAGCCACGGAGCACTGAGAAGTCTTTAACAATGTCTCATGCACACAAAAACACACATAAGCACAGACTGTATGCATTCAAACGGCACACTGAAAGCATTGAAATTGCACCCTGCACGAACATGCAAATTCGTATGAAGGTTTGCAGACATACAATCTATGGAGGACAAAACAGACCCTAAATACATGCCAAGGTGTTTCACAATCAGTAACTTGCTTTATTCAGTGGCAAATTACCATCTACTTCCACTGCACATTCCGCTCCTGTTTCAGGAGTGAATGGATCTGTTGGGTAAAGGCATTTTCATTATTCAATTCTGTTACAGATTCCGAAAATGCTCCTGTGAGAATATTATAATGACATTGCTGCTCCATTCTTGCTCTCAAACTGCATCGCTCTCAAGACCTATTGCCAACATGGAAGGTTTGTTGTATTTCAAAATGAGGATTAAGATTGAATAATTTATACAAATGTCTCAACAGCTCTTTACAACAAAACAAATCCACCCACACACAACTCACTTCACCACAGTTCCTCTTTTTTCCCCCCTTTACCGTTCCGCTCACTGGCTGCAATCTCTGACACAAAATGAACCAAATTATTGCTACTTTACAGTTCACTATGTTATATTGGAACCACATATATCATACATTTACTCTGACATGATGGGCAATAATAAAGTCGTGATCTACTGGGAGTAATGAGGCACTCTGAGGGTAGCCACAGTTGGCTGGGTTCATTACTAAATAACCTGATGATATTCCGGCTACATTCTCGATGAAAACATATGGTGTATTTACTGTGACTCTGTACCCAAATACAGTCGATATACTGTTGGCTCTGATCATTTGAATATGAGAGTATGTAATGTCCCCGATAACATGCAGGGTCCGAATCTTGGCCACACGTTATTAAAAGACACAAATGCAGCCTGAAATTATTATTACTAGTCTGCTCTCATTTATCTGCATATGTTGTTTATTGTGGTTTAGTTTTCTCATGTGTCAGACATGATTTATATATTCTATATAAATGTGCTTGCTTTCTATGTCCATGCCTCCACTTTGCATGTGTTAGTTAGCATCTTATTTAGTCCATATTAACATTAATATCCCTCATTTTATAGTTTTGTATGCACATTAGCACGATGAGCTTCTGTGTTGAATGTTTTCATGAATTATGTTTCTACTCACATTGTGTTATTTTCTTTTTTATTAATGGATATGTTTATATGTGAGCTCAATAACTCTAATTTCAATCATGTGTTCTATTTTTAGGGTCAATTTGTGAAACTGTCCACAGGCTACTGATGAAAAATAGCCTCTTGGCTAACTCTGCCACCTTTACAGATTTTTTTTTTTATTAATGTGCACTGTCCCTGTGAAATAAACCAGAAATAAAATTGCACCTCTTGGTAGTTGTCTAAAAAATGCCAGTTGTAAAAAAAAATAAAAAATAGTAACAGAATACAGTAAACATTATTTGTAATGCACAACATGTTCAACAAGGGATATCCAATCTGCCAGCAACCGTTCCACACTGAAATTCATCAGCACACAGAGTGAATGCTCCATATAAAATATCACATGAAGCCATTAAAGGAAAGCTGTGATACAAAATTATCTTGTGAGGGCAAAGCTATTCACTGTTCACACTCATTTAAAAGCAGTATTTGCAGTTTTTATTGTTGTTTTGTCCTTAGCCAAATGGGGGCAGTGAGACAAGATATAAACACAATATTGAGATAGTATCATCTTTTAAAAGGTGTTGCTCTTGCTAACATATTAGCAAACAGTTGCCTATTTACACATCAAGCAGACATGGAGCAATGGTAGCATTATTTGTAGCAAGTGTAAACCTATCGTGATGTCACCCATTGGTTTGTGGACGACCGTTGTGAAGCCTCAAGTGTGGTATCACAGATTACAGATGTTGCCATTTTGGATTGTCTTAGATTGTCTCCTCCTTCTCTACGTCACATCTGTGAGTTATGTATATTATATTCCATTTCTGCCAATAAACCACCCTAAATGTTACACACTGTACCTTTAAGAAAGAACAGATACTGGATCAGGTTGAGTATCAACAGATTATCAAAGAATCGCAGTGGGATTGCAGGAGGCAAAAAAGGCATCAGGACATACAGTGTATACCATATGCTGTTTGTAAAGAGCTATATTCAGACATCAAATGACCCAAAGACTATTTCCTTTTCCCAAGAAAGAAGGACCGGGAAAGAGTATGCAAAGAGTCAAGGACATGGTTTTTAGCCTGAAAGTTTTCCTACCACATCTCAGGCAAATTCGCCTGGAGCGAGGACTTTTCAGTGGAGGTTCATTTGAACCCAGGACATTTTTCCTTGTCAGAAGACAGGAGGCCTATTTTTATCTTCCCTTCTTGTTCTATGAACCCACAGGGAGTTTAGCTGTTCTTCCTTGATCCAGGCGGGATGCTGGGTTTAAAGGAATTCCTGTCCCTTTTCCGCCAAAGCCTGCTACCAACATCAGGGTAACGTTGCAGTTGTCCTTTATGTCTTCTTTAAATACTAGTCTCTTAGATGCTTTGGCCAGTCTTTCTTGTACTGTAAGCTCGGTCCCTTTAAGCTAGTCTCTCTATTTTGTTAAAGAAGAACTGCATTTAGCAGATGATGGTGCTTACTGACATCCACTTCAGATATACTGGAAGAAATGAAAGAAGAAATGAAAAAGAAAGATGCAATTCAGCATCAATAGAATGAAAAAAAATACTTTTGAACAGGAATTACAATATAAAAATACTGCTTCTGGGAGAAAAAGCCCATCTACTGAACCTTAATATGCCATCTCTCACTGTATTTTTTATTCACAAAGGATTTAGTTCACTTTCTCAACTCCCTTCAGTAGTCCTCTATTCCCATTCCTCTTGTCCCCCGTCTCTCTACATTTCTTTTAGTTCTCCCCAAGCTCCAGGGTGTATTGTTCTTCGAGACTGGAATCATACTGGAGATTTAGAAGTTGGTGGATTAGAGGAGGCACTGTTGTCCCTGGTGGCTATTCCCTTTTGTAGACCAGACCCAAAAATAAAGGTCCAAAACTGCCCGAGGATAAAAGAAACAATCCATCATACAGGTTGAAAAACCCCACTTGCGGTCAGTTAAGATGATCGTGTATCTGTATGTGTACTGCGTGTTGGTGTTCACGTGTGCAAGCATGCATCCGTGGACTCAGCCGATACAAAATACAACTTCTGGTATTTTGCGCAATATGCTATATGCATCTCAGAGGACTTACAGGAGCACAGCTCTGGATCCTCCGAGAATTAGAGGGAAATTCTGTCTTATGAATCAATAAGATCCACACCACAGGGATCATGGTAACACAAGCTGTTTTCGTTTCTTGCTGTGATCTTCATTCAGCTAAAAGAGTTGTGCAGAATACATTTTTATAGTAAAAAGAAAACAATGCAGTTCAAGAGACTCACAAGAATGCTGCATTTCTTATTTAAAAAACACTTTTTAATATTTCAACAAAGCTATCAGTTTGCATTCTGTACACTTTTTTTTGTTTTGTTAAACATCCATATATCCCAAACCTAGATGTGAAGAATTTATTACTTTTACATTTTTAAAAAAAAGAGGCATTCATAAATAACAGCTACTTTTGGTCAAAAGACACACTGTCTATTTTCAAAAAATAATGTTTTATTCACTAAGCCATACAAATGCGTATTATAAAAAAAGGTTTTGTTAAGACAAGTCAAGGCCAGAGTTCATAAATACTACTGCTTCTTCAGTCGTAAAACACAAGGACACTCACTCACCTTGCAGGAGTCTATCAGTACACAGTAAAGAAATATGATGCTTCACGGATTTGAAGTGGATGTCAAAGAAGACGTTTGTTTCCATTTTTATGGACTCGAGGGGAGGTAGACTCTGTGTGCTTGGTGCTAAAACAAAGTCAACGTTGATGGACAATGTTTCCCAGATGATGAGTTTTTAACGTTAAGATGTCGACCATCAACGCTGTCTTTTCACATTCCCCCAGGAGCAAACAGAACTATTACTTTCTGGGTGTATTTGTGTATATGTATTTACATTTAGTCATTTAGCTGATGCTTTTACCAAAATGACTGAAAAAAAAAAATCAGTAAGTACATCAGTACAGTGCAACAAGGACATCTTAGTGCAGCAAAAAGTACTACCCACATCGAATCAAGTGACAGTTCTAGAGGAAGATAGATCTAGCATGTACAGTTGTTGGTAGTTTTGGAGAGGAGGCACTCTCTGAAGAGCTGGATCTTCAGGAGTTTTGATCTCGCCCCTGATCTAAAGGGAACTTTTAGTATGTCCCCCAATGGGGAACAACAGACAAGAAAAGTTTGGAATGCCCTGGAATGCAACGGTTGGAAAGTACCATATGACTGTATAAGGGTGTTCAAGTAGGTGGGTGCAGAACCAGAGACTTCTTTGTGTTCAGGAGTCTCTGATGTCTTATGCTGTAATATTTATTGACGCTTGGCCAAAGAGAATTAGAGACACTCTCAAAAGTACATCAGAAGTGCCTGAATCAGTCTCACATTCTGACGACCTCGTGATGGTGGATAGACTTTAAACCCCAAGATAACACCATAAATATTATACACCAGAGTTAGTCAAAGAGAATGTATTTACCTATGGAGGTGTTATTGTCAACGTACTCTAGTCTGAAGACACAGATGTCTGTTTACGCAGATTGGAACGTCAACGGCAAGCTATGTATTATGTCTAGGAAGGCAGCAATAGGTCTCTTTGACCCTGGCCACCACAATGTTGAGACAGACTGACACCTACTGTTCTCAACCAAAGCAAAACAATTAATACTGCCAAGGAACTCAAGGCCCACACGTGACCTCATGTAAGGATAGAAAATTCCATAACACTTTGTAGTCAGCATTAGTGATTTGAATTTAGTGCATGTGGCTACAGGTAGCCAGTGGTGCTCGATAAGCTCAATGTAATGTGCCTTTTTTGGGTTGTTGAAGACCAGGCGCACCGCTGCATTCTTGATCTGAAAAGGGTTTCACTGTGCAGGCTGGGAGGCCCGCCAGGAAGGTATTACAGTAATCGAGTCGCGGGATGACCTGATTTTTCTTATGTTGTAAAATGCAAAGTGGCACGGCAAACAAGGCAGCTATTCAGAGAAGGTTAGTTGGTCATTGATCATGACTCCTTTATACAGTATGTAAAGCAATAACTGTATATGTTGTTTTATTTTATTCTATTCTAAATGTAAACATTTGTATGTGTGTTTTATGTGTGTGTAGCATGCTGGAGCTACAGCTTTCATTTCATTGTGCAACCGTGTGTTGTAAAATAAATAAATTACCTTGATATTTTCGAATGCGTCACATGGGATGTACAGTCTAAAATAAGCTTCTCACCATTCCATCTGCTCACCCATCACAACATCACATGGAAAATATCACAGCACCCACATGCAACTACTGAGACATTTATGTGTTTGTCTCCAAACATATACAGTGCTATATTAGACCTTTATTTACTTAACATAACTACAATAGATATTAGGCATCTCATTTTTGATGGGGGATTTCTGCCTCCTCAGCTGCCTGCAACTATTTCAACACACATCACACCCAACGGCTGCCTCAAGTAACCAGAGTCATCTCCTGTCTCCTGCGACTAAGCAGCTTTTCTGTAGCAGTCAGGGATTAAGCACCTTGCTTAAGGCCACTTCAACATATGATGTCTATGGTTGTTACTCAGAAAGCAGAGAGCATTACTCATTTACTTTTCTGACTGGTCTGAAGATTCACACTGGCAACCATCCAGCATCCTGCCAACTTCTTTGGACTACTACTATTCAACAGTCACTGGGCGAGAAGAGGCTGAAACGTCAGGTGTGAAAACTAATTTTTAGACACACTAGCAGAAGTCCAATATTGGACAAATTGAAATGGTGTCTCACAGTTTGTTAAATATCATGGCTGACTCATTGGTGGTGTAATTGCATTTTAAAGCAGCACTTTTACAAACCGCACGTTTGGTGTCGTGCAGTATGAAGTTGAAGTTTTGAGAGGAAGGAATGGACATTTAAATAAACACCATCAGATTTCTGATTATGTGTGATTTCTCACAGCAGGGTGACCTCTGCAGAGGAAATTGTGTCTAAAATGGAATGTCTGGGAAGAACGGGTATATAATGTGCAGCACTGTTTCAGGGAACATGCACGACTTAGATAAACAGACAGACTGTAAACTGACAGATGCATTATGAAGTTAGAGTACAAAAATAGTATAAAAATAATCTCTATAGCTAATTAACAGCGTGGCCGCTTTGATTGACAGGTAAATGCCGTTATAGATGGTTGTTTTAAGCACCCAGGCATCATTGAGCCTGCCTCAGGTCCACCGATGATCCAAGTCGCTGGGAAGAGGCAGGACTACAAACATGACGATGGCCAGAACCACAGATTTTGAACTTCACCTGTGGGTGATGTCACGCATATACTTTCCGTTCTTTGCGCCGCCAGTGCTCATATCAGGTCCAGTCTAGTGCAATATGATTTAAACGTGCACCAAGTACTTGGGCTGTTGAATGATGTGGACAAAGGAGCATAAAAGTCACTCAATCACAATCTTTTTGTCGAGCCAACATTAAGCGGTTTAACATTTCAAAAGATACACAAAAGACACACACAAAAAGACTTACTTAGCAGCCCTTTATGCAAATCAGATGATCTGCAGCTGGGCTTATTTACTGCTATATTCTGAGTAAACACCTAGATAAATAAAAAAATAAAAAATTGCGTTGCCGCAAAATTTTGTCCCCCTATGGTAATTATGCAGCAGGCTTAGTAAATATCCCCCTTCATCTTATTTAGACATACTGTACAGAATGTATCTAGTACAACAATCTGATGCCACACCAGGAAAATATATAAATAAAACAGGCCTACTGACCCACTTAGAGTACTCCATTTCCTAATTTCAATATCAGATCAAAATGTTTTTTTTATACGTTTCTGTTACTGTACAGCAAATCTAGTTCCAACACAAATCCCTGAAGGACTATTTTTCACCCCCGAATACCTGGCACATCCGAGAGACAGACAGAGAGAGAGGTGTACACAAATATGCAAACAAACACAGGCGAAACCAACTTGAGGTGGCAGACAGTGCACCACAGGAAATGTAAGCACTGTACGCAGGGGACAGTGTCATTCAAAAAAAGGCATGAGGGGAAAGCATGAATTTAAAGAGAACATAGTTGTACCTCTGAAAATACAGGCAACCCTGCAGACATCACCACACCCACACACGCTTCCCGCTGACACATGCACACCCACAACGCGCGAGGATAAACCAATGGAAACCAGCCGAAAACGCGGTTTGTAGCAGCGTGGCAATGAGTAATGCATGTTGAAGGCTGTCTTTTGGAAGCCCTTGGTAGGATGGATGGGCGGCAGCTTGAGGACTGGTGATCAGTCTTCCACTGTCGAGACTTATAAATACCTGAGATCTGACAGGGAGGACAGCTCCTGGATACAGACAATGGCCATGTACGACAAAAACGCGCATGTGCGTGCGCGACGCAAAAAAGAACACACCTGTGCTCACACACAAACAGGGCAAAAGAAGTGTAAATACATACAAGAAACACCTGCGCACAAATGCCGCAGAGACGTTCGGCTCAGAGGCAATTTTTATTTTAAGACCACATGCTTTGAGACAATTTTTCAGAGGAGATAGAGTTCAGTCATTGCAAATTGACTGATCAATCTTCATAACTGCCCTTGGTACAAAAACAGATGGGTTTTTTTCACCCCTCCTCCTCTCCACACATTAAAACCAGTCCATCCTTATTCTGCAGCAGCTGTACTCGGAGTCATTTGTTCTTTTTTTAAAGTATAAGTTTGGGTCAGAACAGTCAAAGTCGACAGTCTTTTTCCAACGGCGCTGATCGCCGGTTGATCTAAACTAATGATGTGGCACAAATTAAGAGAAATAACCACCTCCCCTCCTCCCCCTCCTCCTCCTACTCTGCCCAGTTTTTGCTCTCAATGTGTCAAAGCGGTGGCCTAGTTGTCTCATCAGTGCCAACGTCAGTGTGTGATGGAGGTTGTTCTTAAGTGTTTAAAGTACGAGGGAGGGATATTTGGAGAGGGCTGAAGTAAGCTGACCAAAATGTGGTGCTTGAATCAAATCCATAGCATACCATCAAACTGCTCTCAGGCTTCCAGCCATGTAGGGACTGATCCACATAATTGGCAGGCAACAACACACTGTGGGCTGACAGTTTGAGTGGTCGGATGCATGTGAAAGCAGATTAAACTGCTATATATTTTTTTTAAATGTAGGCTTAAATCATCCTTGATCCTCTCCGATTTAAAAAATATCTGCACTGAAATAGATGACAAGCCTAAATTAAAAAAACGCATAGAAGAAGAAGAAGACAGAGGCAACACAGCAGGCAGGCAGGCAGCCTAAACACACCTGACATTTCAAAGAGCCGCCTTCTTCGTTTTGTCCCACATAGCATATGCTTCCTCATTTAGAGCGTGTGTGGTATTTCTGCTGTTCGAATTCAAGCCATCATGCCAGCACTGCTGTGTTCCTGTTCGTGCCTGTGTTCCCAGCTGGCCTATACTTGTACTAAAAGAGTTTCATTTAAAAATAAAAAAAATACAGGTCTGTGTGTGTGCTGACTCGGCATTTTCATGCAATTACAAGAACTGTAGCCTTGAAATACATCAAGGTCAAGCTTGATCTTTATCCAGAAGAGAGGCTGCAGTAATTTGGTGTTCTCTCACTGTAGGTTATCATCAAAATGTGTGACCACAGAGAGACAGAAGAAGACCATACATATCACTGCCCATTTCAGCGGTCACAAAAATGTTATAAAGATGACTTATAGCAGGCTTTCTAAAGGAAAGTTAGATGACAAAATCAATACCACTCCCATATATGATTGTGTTTAATATAAAGCTACAGCCAACAGCTTTATTCAAGTCATCTTCACAAAGCCGAGAAGCAGTCCGGCATCTATCAGTCACCATAAAATGTGAGCGTTACTGGGAAACCCACACCTGCATGTTTTGGCAGCGATGCTGTTTTGGTCTGTTCTCCACGCAACTTCAAACCCCACCAGGAGCGTTTCACCCTGTTTACGGTCTTTATGCCAAGCTAATATAACCAGCTGGCTGTAGCCTTATATTTACCCTACAGACATAAGAGTGGTACTAATCTTCTCGTTTTACTTTCCGCAAAAAGCTTATTTCCAAAAAAAAGTCTCACTATAGACTTAACTTCAAAACTTCAGATGCCATTCATCTCCTGGCTAATGGCTCCAAACTTAAACATACAGATATGTGAATAGTATTCTCATATAACACACAGTAAAGTGTATTTTCATAAGTGTATTTTTCAAAATGTCAAATTATTTTAGGCGATCAGATTCATTTATGCATTTCATTTTTCAGCAGTTGGATTCATTAGGGTCAAATATTCTTTGACCTACAGACAAGAGAGAGCCATGGATCAAACCACAAACCCTGCACCCATAAGAGTCAACATCACTTTAAGCTGAACTTACTAACAATGTAATTAGCTGTGTTCTGTGCTGCATGTTGTCCTAGAGCCAATGCACCCTGCTCAAATTTGAGAAAGTGCTCCCAAATTCTCCTGCAAATGTGTTGTGTCTGCAACAAATTGCCAGAGGTCTACAGTTTACAGCAATACTCCCTTAAAGAGCGAATGTGGGCAGTTTGAGTGCCATTAAAGGGTGGCAGTAGTGGCCTGCTGAGCTGTGCAGTGGAGTATATGGCCTGGGGGCTTGTGTCAAACCTGTTTAAAAACGGTTTGTTTTATTCACCCTGTCCCCTCCACCATTTGGCCTGGTTGCTTAGAAGCCAAGTGATCTTTCCCCTTTCACTCCACATCTTTCCGTATCACTCTGTCCCCTGCAGTTTATTTTCAATTTCAACCCAGTAGGTGTTCTCTCTCATCTATTATCATTTACTCTTCTTGTGTGGCAAGCTATGAATGCCCTGTTTTCTGTTCAGGAAGCATTAAAAACCCGTTTATTAGGAAACCTGAACAATTTACAGGAGAACTGAAGTGTCCAAACTCCAAGTTTATTCGGGAAAAAAATGCAATAGGAGTGTCTTCACCAGGTCTGCTCAGACTCCATGGCATTTGAAACCTAACAAGACACTTCATGTAGATGTAAACCAGCAGCCAGTGGATTCATATCCAGACTGCATTCACTGATCCACTGCCTTTTAAAGATGGCAAGAACTGCTTTCTTTTTATCTTTGAGCTCGACTATCCAGCAGCACCAACTGTAGCAGTGTTAAAGGATAGAGGATAAAGCATTTAGAAAAGGTCCAGTGTTTCAGATATATTCACAGAATACACCCGAAATGTTGTAGTAGTAGTAGTAGTAGTAGTAGTAGTAGTAGTAGTAGTAGTAGTAATAATAATAATAATAATAAAATAATAACAATAACAACAACAACAACAACAACAACAACAACAACAACAACAACGTTTTCATTAGTGTATAATCCCCTGAAAATAAGAATTGCTATGTTTCTTTTACCTTAGATTGAGCCGGAGCTATACATGGTCGTTCTAGTCAATGTTTCCGTCCTCAAATTTGAGTCTGTCGTTCATTTGTCACATGACAGGCAGCTCAGCCACAGGCCTGTGTGACGAGCAGTACTCACAGCGGTTCATTGATACGGATCGGCCTTTCGTTCATTTGTCACGTGACCGGCCGCTCAGGCTGTGTGACGAGCAGTAAGCACAGTGGTTCGGTCATACGAAACGGTGCTGCACTAGTGAATGAAATAATAGCTCAAAAAAAGATTAGTTCAATTTACCATCAGAGAGTAAGTCATAAAAACTCAAACTTCACAACACTAGCACAGAGCAGCTATTTTGCTGACATTTGCAGAGTATAAACATACAAGTTACATATATGCACACACACATTGATTCATAAAGTTCTCTCCTCGCACCCGCTTCATTTAGCCTCTTTAACTTGCATAGTGCAGTGCAATGTATCCACGGCATCGCGTTAATTAAACTTGGCTACTAAATTGCCTGCCATCTCCCAAGCCATGTGTTCTCGTTACCAGTTGAATACGCTCCAATTTTTAATATGGGGCCCTGGTTCCTCCCAAAATATCAAATATTGACATCTTGCATGAATGCCCAGTTTTTCCCTAGCCTTTATAAATGGTTTTGACACATTCACTACAATGTAGTTGTAAGATCTGACATTTCTTAAGTGTTTATTATATCGGTCAAAGTTATAATTCCTTATTATGAAGTATAAAGCCTAAAATACTTCATAAGACACTGTAGGTTTTCTCATGTTCGTGTATGGAGTCATACATCGAGGAGTGTTAAAGCCATTTAATGAATTATACATTGTGTGCGCTTCATAAAAAGGAGTTCTTAAATTAATAAACACTTCACAATGTGCAGAACAAAACAACCTAGCCTTATCTGATTACAGCTGGCTTTTCATTAAGTTTTTATACACTCATTGTAAATGCTAAATGAAGAGGTTAAAATAAAGAGTTATGGGAAAATCATAAGCAAGGCAAATTAGGCCAAGTGAGAAATTTCACTTGTGATGACAGGTTTGCAAATTGTGCCTGTTTTGTACCATAACTAACACACTTACACCTCCAGGCATCTTATTTACACGTTGACAGCCATCTCAGATGAGCACCATGTGAACCTGTGATATCCTTTCCCAATCACGGAAATTACAGCATACAAACGGATCAAGATTTTCAGCATCAAGTTCATCTAAATCAGTCAACACACACGCGCACACCTATTGTTTCAGGGTGAGATGAGATCTGCAATGTGTGCACACAGGCCCCTCTCATACTAAATATTTCATTGACAATAAACAGTGCTGTGATTGATGTGAGGCTGAGTCAGTCAGGGAGGAGGGAGAAAAGAGAGGAAGATAAAGAGGGAAGGAGAAAGGTCGGGGAATAGAAAAAAAAAAAAAGACGGCGCAGACACAAAGCAACACAACAACATATCTGGATTCAGCTCATCCTGTTGCTACAGTAATAGAGGTTTAGAGATCAATGTATGCTCCAAGTAAGAACACTTCTTTAATTTTACACATTAGGCCCAAGCCTTGTTCGTAATGAGGCCCTATGACTCATAACGCATGCTATGTTAAAGAGGGGCGGACATTGGAGAGCTGGAAATGAAGGCCAAGCTCTCCTCCATTGGGCAATTTAATTACTGCAATCAAAAGATCAGGAGTTACCGAAAACGACTCCAATTACTTCATGATCCCTTCACATATATTAAGAAACATGTCTGATAGCTCTAAAGGGCTCCTTTTCTCAAGGATCATCTTAATAAAGTGCTTCTACCCCCTCCTCTTCTTGCTGTAAACGGGCCAAGAGATTACAGCTCCTCAGACAAAATGAGAGCTTCATGATTTATACCTCTCCTGTTGTCATGGTCAGTCTTCAAATCAAAGCTGAAATTCCCGACAACGAATAGGAATAATAACACGGGAGCCACAACATATTAAACAGAAGCTTCGCGTTCATCTGTGACTCGGAGTCATTCTCCTAAGGCAGGCTTGACGATTAAAGTTTAAATGAATTCTTTCAGGAATAAGCACTTTTAGAACAGCCTGAGGGAGGAACAAACACTGAAAGAAACACGTAGCATGAAGAATGAATGTTTATTATGTGTGAAGAGAGGCTTGCACTGACTCCTGAGAGGAAAGGCACCAGCTAAGGTGTTTGCAATTGACACTTTGCTAAATAAATGTCTCCAGCTAGTTCGTTTAATAAGAAGACTCTAAAAAAACGTTTTAAATATCATAAATGTGGCTACATACCTAAAGAATGCATCACTCACCAGCTAATAAGTAGCATATATCTCATAGAACTATTTAGGATTACAGTACTGTAATATAAATACAAATGTAATAGACATGTTCTAGCATAACTCGTGGATGGTTTGTGGGATTACTACAAAACTCACATTAATTATTCAACATTGACAGCCCATTCAAAGCTGTGCCACCCGATAATGGTGTTATTCAGCATCTCTGCATCCATGTCCTATTCAAAGGCCAGATAGCTCTGTCTGTGGATCAAACATCCATTTAACCTTTTATTGACCTAGCACAGCATGGGAACTTACATCCAATGAGTGCAGCATATTGACTCTTTAAATGGTCCGTAATGACTCGCACGGTATGAAACATACAGCTCAAACTTTGAACAAATATTTCAGCAGCCATGTCATTAATATTATATTTTCTGATTACGAATATTTAAATCAACATTAGTTATTCATAAACTCATGTTGACCAGTGAAATCATATTTTTAAATTTGAATCTAGAGCATATTTTAATTAAGGCTTGTCTATTAATACTGATGGATTAGCATTAAACGAACTATTCCAGGCTCAGCATGTACTCGTGGTCATTAAACACAGGTTTTTAGACATTGCATGCACAAATGAATGAGGTAAGAGCCAGGAATATGATCCGAGTTTAGGTCTGAACCTCGGATCTAATAGCCAATCCTGTGTACCATCATCTATCTCCATCTGCAGCAAACAAGACGAGTATAAGGGCACCGTAATTGAATGTGAAGATGCGCTGGACATCCCCCGGTGTGAAGACACAAGGGGATGAAAGGGGACCACCTCGTCGTAGAGCGAGGCTTTTTTACAGTACGACTGAGTGTATTTCAGCACGCGTGCAGGCAATCTTCACTCGTGTGTGTCCACAGGTATGTGTGTGTTTCCATGTGTGGCGAACACCCCTGACAGATGAGAAAGAGAAGGCTCCAAGACCCACTGGGGACCAATTTCCCCAGTCTGTTCTGAGGGCCTGTTCATTACTGCGAGCAGGAGGGAACAATACTCCACAGCCGGCCAACTTCATTTGCTGCCATATACTCTTATTCTCTGTCTCTCTCTCTCTCTCCTCCTGAAACACAACACTGTGCCACCCTGACTTCCCACAGTGCACCACTGCACGCCTGTGAAGCCGAGATTGGTTGCAGTGGGCTCTCCAAGGTTTCAAAGCTGTCGCCGCCGCCTAGAATGTTTTCTTTCGCTCCCCTCTATTTTTCCATCTGTCATGTTCTGAGAGTGAAAATACACCAGACATCTTGGTTTTAGTTTTTTTTTTTTCCCCCGGTGTTGCATGTGGGGCTCCGACAGTTTCAAGTTGGCACTGAAGAGGCGAGGAGAGACTGAGCGAGACAAAAGACAAAAGCAGAGATGCAGACTGCAATTGAAGGATGCTAATACACCGGGATGGGAGCAAATGGAACTTGAATTAAATATCCAGTCTTGGATTTGTCTTTTAAAGTTTGTTTGCCTGGTTTTGGTACTCATGCATAAATATCTGCACACACAACACGGCATTTCATTTGAAGACACTAAACAAAAGATAAATGATAAACTAAAATAGAGACACAGCAGGGGATGCTATTTGTATATTAGGCGACAGACGTAGCTAAAATTAGACGGGTGATGTACAATAATGATACTATATCATGCCAACGCATGCAGCATATGATGGATCCATGCGGAAAATGAGATCTCATTTCACATTTCTTGCAACACTTATTCTTAGCGCACAGGAATACAGACAAATGCAACCGTCAGATGGAAATTGATCCTTTGCACGAATCAGTTTTACAGGCAGCTCACAGATGGGTATGCTCACAGCGGCATGCTGAATAAATCAGGATTGTAATGGTCTCTACTGCAGGCATGACAAAAATAAAAAATAAAAAAAACTCAGAGGGGCTCTGAGTCCCCCATATGGATTTATGAAGGAACCAGTGACAGGGGCATGTAACTGAGTCTGATGCCGCCTCTTGAAAATGAAGGGCATTTGGTAAGTGAGGCATTTCTCTGCGGAGACAAAATGTTTCCTTCAACTATTTGCTTTCGAGAGTGAATATCAATGACGCGTGGGAATTAGAATTGGCACTAGAAACAAACACGTGTGAAATTGAAATGTTGAATTAAACACTTGTTCACACAGAGGCTGGGGGAAGAAAAAAAAAAAGTTTCTCTTGTCTCAAACATTTTTCATCGGCTTTTCTGACAACGAGATCAAAGCTCCTGAGCTCTCCTCGCTTATTACAAATTGTGTTGCGGATTTAATGTAATATAATTTTAGGAAGTGTTCACCCTGCATGAAATAGACTTGTAAATGTCTGACAGCCCAAAATAGAGCTCAAAGGAGGTTGCACGTCAGCAAAAACATCCGTTTCCAACCCTTTAAATGAGTCAAATTTCAGCAGATATGTAGAATAATCAAGTCTGTGTGCTCACACATGTCAACTGTCCACAATAGTATTTTTGGTCTTGTCCTTCGTCTGCCACAAGCAAGGGTTCTTGAGTTAAATATCTTCTGTGCTGACTGGACGTCTACGATTGGGTCTAGACTTGTTTTTACCTTCCTGCCAAATTACTGTCATTGTGTTGAATGGCAGATATGGGGGAGCTAATACACATCAGGCGAATTAGTATGCCCCCGAAGCGCTCGCTGCACTTTGTCAGGATGAGAGGTGATGTAAGTGGGGATAAATGTTGCAGTTTCCCCCTAACCTGGGGCTCAATACACCCCTACCCCCACCCACTTCACAGTGACATACTGCCCCCTCTGGGCTGGTAATGGAGATTATATACTTTCAACAATTTAAACAGCGCTTTCTTAAAGCGATTAAGACTGGCAGTGATCTGTTATGTTATGAACAGAACACGATGAAACATTAGGTCACATCCCATCACTTATCAGCCAAATTATACCCTGCATGATGTTTAATCTGGGTTTAAATACCAGATGATGATAAAAAAAAATAACTGAAATTTGATTGTCAGCTACTTTTTGCTGCCGTTCGAATTCTCTGTAAATTGAATATTTATGGAATGATTATGGAGCACAACAATTTGAAGAGGTCATCTTTGAATAAATTCTGGCACTTCAACAAAATTCAGGTTTTTCCATTCATTTAAGTAGGGTTAGTGAGTTTTGGCTGTGGCATTGAGGGACGCAGGGGTGTCTGCCAAAAAAAAAAAAAACACAGCAACCCTGCTTGATGCAACTTTTTGAAAAAATGCAACCAACGTCACACTGCAGCTGCCAATGAGATTGGTCCACAGTCAGCCTAAAATGTCTCTGAAACTGTCCAGGTGGATTCATGGACATTCATGTTGTGTTCTGGCTTTGTTTATTTCATGAACCAGATTCTAAATCTGTGTCTGGCTTGCAATTTATGCTGCAAAATAGAGACACAGAAGTTTCCTTTGGTTTGTGTCCGATGGTTTGAGAGAGCGAAAGCAAACATTGGTTGAGAGACATAGACAGTGAATGAGAGTGAGGGAGCAGCGACATTGAGAAAGCCAGTTAATCATTGAAATAAAAAGGTTATTTCCTGATTGTTTCACAGCGAGTGTTCAATGTCATTGCTTAGCTATTCTTGAAACTCCACCTCTTTTAGTCCAACACAACGGCGCTTGTAGCACACTTGTTTTCTCAAAGTTGACGTGTGTCAGGAGGCAGCCGGTGTGAGAGATTTTAAGTAGAAAACGATCAGCATGGGAAAACAAACAGGTTAATTCGCTTCATGCTGACCAAAAAAAAGCTTAGGATGACTCACTTTAGAGATGGCAGCCTGTTAAACAGCCACATTTTAAGTTGCAGCAGCCAAAAACAGAAAGCTCACACCAGTTTGCATTACTACTGCAGTACATCCAGGCGTCCACCCTCTCAAAGTCTCTTTGATCTGTACTCTTCATTTGAAACAGCATGTCTCACTGAGACGTTGGGGTTTTCATAATGGCGAAAAGTAATCTCCATCATTTTGTTTTTTGCTTCTAAATGCTGTTGCAAAAGCCAAATTTTGACTCTAGCTATTCTGTGATCCAATCTGTCATCCAACAGACATATTTTAGGTATTTAGTGATGTTATAATGGAGCCTACATGTGATTATTGTATATGGTAACATCCCAAATCTAATGCTCTGCTTTCATCCTGACAATAAAACATCCAAATATAATCTTCCAGCTCCAGCTGAGTCTCACCTTTCTAAAAAGAAAGAGGGAAAAATGGGATCGCTGCAGAAAAGAGGATCAGCAATGAGGGTAACCAGGGCGATGTCTCCCTCGTATTACACCTGGACCCTTGCCGCAACCTTTCTAGAAGGTGTGTATGGAGAGAGAGAAGAGAGAGACGAAAGGTTAGTGCAGTTCTGAGGAGCGGATGTGCTTGTTAACTAGAGTTAAATTTATTCATAAAGTGCTCTTAACACGCAGGTTTTTCCACTAAGTGCCTCACAAAGAACGTGGGTCATGAATAAAGATGAAACGAGGACCAAAAACAAGAGAGAACATGCTTTTCACAAATGCTGTGATATGTGTTTGGGGTGTGTGTTGCTCTATTTTTGTAGCATAACCTAATGTTAATATGTTTCTTAACTTGGCAGCTTATTACAGAGATGGAACAATGATGCCCTGGAAACTTTTGTGAATGTGATTTTATATAAAGGAGAATTCAGGGTCAAAGTCATGCAAACTAGCTGCTGGAATGAAATTGAGCATGCATTAAGCTGTTCAGAGCAGTTTCAGGGGGTTTTGAATAGTCCAATAATACACCATTTCATTCACCATCCATCATTTCACTGCAAGTTAGAGAAACACAGCAGAGGATCATCAGTCGGATGAGAAAAACGGAGTTTAATGCATTCTTACAGCTTCACGGCAGCAAGCATAGAGCCTAAAAGGTGACAATATTACTGTCTGAGCCCTGAGGGACTTGTTGGAGGGAAATGATTCATTGTTCTAAGTGGACAAATTATAATCCCTTGGAGGCAGTGTGCTATAGTTAGTCAGGATGGGCAGGAGTCTTGTTTTATGGCAGTTAATATAAAAAAAGAAAGAGTGCAAATCTCTGTGTGAAGCCCAAGAAGCTAATAACCACTTACTCTCTCAGCCAGGTTCTTTTTTTAACAAGGTCAACATCATGAAGCAGTCAACATGTGACTCATGTCACTTCAGACCACAGACTTTACCTTCAAACATTTTCTTCATTATCCTAAGTAAGGAGGGTGAGGTGATGCAAGGTGGTTGCAACTACACCACCAAATCTTACACACATAGATTTGGACCATTAACACCCAATATAATGGAGGACAATATCAAGAGTATTAATATTAGTATTTTAGTACTATGTTCATAGTATAAAAGTCATTTTTTGACTCCTTGGACAGCATTTCCTGCCTGAACTAAAAAGGTATATATCACGTTAATGTGACCAAGTGATACCAACTGCACAAGACCCAGAATAAACTGGAACCAGAGACTGTTATACAAAAAATATTAATTTTATGAATATGTTTGATAAAATACTGGTCTCCAGAGGGAGTAAATTATAAAAAGTAGAGTAATACAAATCAAACCAACCATGAAATGGTTAAAAAAACAAACAAACCTAGGACTAGACTGCATGACCGGGGGGAAAGCCTTGTGGAGTTATGCACACCAAAAAAAAAATCATCACAAACACATAGGCAAAGCACCACTACACAAAGACCAATTGGAATGAGATCAAACACTCAGTTTGCCTATTCACAGCAATCTTAAGGTGACTTAAACCACACAAAGCACACATGCAAAATGGCTGCACTAAGTACTACTGATGTCTGGCTGTCAATCAATCAGTCCCTCACCGACATGGAATATCTACAAACAATTTATACAACAAATAAGGAGCTAAATAATTATTTCATAGTTCTATAGTTTCTTCTAGTAATATTAAAATCATGCTTTCAAACAAGAAATGGAGCCTACCCAGTCAACTCCAAACAAGGCCTTGGCTCAGCTGCTCTCCCAGGTGTGTCAGTGCAGGAGGAAAGGCCCAGGTGAGCTTCCCGCCCTTTTTATAGACTCCACCCCATTTGTCTGCTCTTAGGACTAGACTTCCTGTTACCTTCCCGTCCACATTAGTTTTAATCACAGGGACACGAACAACCAGGACAAAGTGACCAACGTGATTTGGCGAATTCTGATTGCATTAGATTTATATTTACTTTAGCAGTCATACATTCATACATTTCATTTGTTTTCTTAATATCTCAAATTTATTATGTCAAAGTCTCGATATCTCAAGAAAATGATCCAGTTATCTCAGGATAAGAAACATTTGTTATTTCGAGAAAAAAAATGAAATGAACTCTTTATCATGAGAAAAATGTATGACTGTATGACCACTTAGGGCTTCCGAGGTCACATTAAGGATTTTTTTGTTTCTTCAGTTTTGCTTGCAGATATGAGTAATTGTGAACACTTTTATACAACTTATTACAATTTATTTACGCAACCAGATGGTCAAACAGCATTCTCTAGCTTAGAGAGCCCCCTTTTACCATTTCTGTCGGTGTCTTTTGGTTCCTGTGGAGTGTGTACTATTTATTGTGTCTCCTGTTTTCTGCTTCTTTGTAGACAGTCTCACTAAAGAAAGATGTTTTCCACTCTAATAATGTCCACAGATTAGGAGTCAACTGTCTGTAAATGTAGTGGCAGGTCAGGTTGGCCTGACTGTGGATTGTTGATTTCGGCAATTGTGGAAAAAGAGCTGCAAAAATAGAGCGAGAGTCCAATTTTTCGAAGCAGGCAAAACATCACTTTCCCTGTCTGCTGATGCATGAGATGGTTAGGACAGTTAGATTGAGAGCACTGAAGGTAATTCAATACTTGCTTGTTTGCTTGCTGGCATCATGCTATGTTAGGAACGAGTACTGGGTGCTAAGAGATGTGCCCTACATGAGTGAGTCCTGAGTTAACCTCATCTATAAATATGGGAATTCTGAGAGCAGAGGAGTGTGAGGATGTTTTTTTTTTTTCTGTTTGGAACAGGAAGAAAAGGGTCCAGTGGATAGATGCTCCTGGGAACAGATCAAGCCTATTGGATATCTTTCATTTGAACTAGGAAGAAAGGGAAACCGCTGGCTCCATCTTGTTTGGATAAAGATGACAGAGGTCCACTGGATATCTGGACAGACAAAACATCAAACAGCTTTGATCCAATATTTAAATCCATTTAGAAATTTTGATCCTTTGCTATGGATGCAAATCAAATTTTGATTAGTATAAGATAAGATAAGATAATAAATTCATGCCAGTTTAAAACTGTATAATTGTTATTAGGCACATCACGTTGTTAAAGGGTGCAGTGGTTAGTACTGTCGCTTCACAGCAAGAAGGTTCTTGGTTCAAACCTTGGCTGGCTGCTTGGGCCGTCTGTTATGAATAGAACTTTAGCAGAATTTTCGACAACCGCTTCTGTAACGGACCCTGGTGCTTCCGGTGGGCTTTGAAACACTCACTAGAATGGCTGCGATCTGCTCCGGCGGCCGTGGTGCATGTGGAACGTATTCTATCAATGCCAATGACTGAGTATAAAGCCTGAGTGACGTCATCCGTAACTTTCCGAAACGCTGTTTTGAAGCCAAAAATATGCAACGCCGGCCGCCGCCATGGATGTACTGCTTCTTCCGCAACTTTGAGCCTTAATATCATCTGAATGGGGTGAGTTAAAAAAAAAAAATCACTTTGCCTGAACCAGGCTGTAAACATGTTTATATCTGCTGTGAAATTGGGCATTTTAATATGAGGGCGTATGGAGATGGACACTTCTGCAGCCTGTCTCAAGTGGCCACTCGAGGAATTACAGTTTTTAGCACTTCCACATTGGCTTCATTTCCTAGCACTGGATTGATCGCTTGATCAGTGCCCAGTGGAATTTGGTCTTTACACATAATACCCCTGTGAGCCTGAATAGCAACAACCAGGTATAAAAAAATTAATTGAATTAACGGATGAGTGGACACTGTATGATTCTAATCAAATATATGCATCCACGCATGTGGGTCTCATGTAGATGAATCAACCACACCTTGGCTGATTATCATATTTAACATCATGCTTCCTTTACATGTCTTTAGATTAGTTTGCCTGCATACTGTCTGTCTGTCTGTCTGTCTGCCTGTTCTTGTATTTATTTGCCAATCTCAGTCTGCACTCATCCACAGCTGAACTGGCTCTATGCACGTCAGCCTAAGGGGGCCTGTTTGTGGATATGTGTACACGAGTGCGCATGCACACATGAATTGTGTGTTTGTCCTACCTGGCACAGTGCACACGATCCCTAAAGACCCCTATATGTGTGTGTGTGTGTGCAACTGTGTGTGTGTGCTTGCATCACTCCAGCTGTCTCCTCGTATCCATCTATTCTCTGAAGACTGAACTTCACAGTGAGTCTCTCCGAGCTGCTACCTTTAGGGCTCCACCCAAACAGACTCATATTTCAAAACAATGCTTCTCGGGAGCCAAATTATGCAGTGAAAAGTGGAATTTACACAATCGGTGTGTGCGGAGAATCCATCTCACTTCAGACAAGCTGAGCACTGGATGGGCAGCCAGTTTCTCTGAGATCAAGCAGGTTCTACACCTCTGATGTAGACAAGAGAAGGCATGCAGTGGAAGCTAACAACCTCTGACTTTTCTGCTCGTGCAATAAAGGCAGAACAAATTGTTCGTCCGCATTTGTGCAATTTCATATAAGCTACCTTTATATGTTTCAGGCTTGCTAGAGGAGGTCATTCATGGAGCACTACATCCAGAGCAAAGGTACTAAGAAACAATCCTCTATGGCCACTATTAAATCTACAATAGAAGCACAACACAGCAACACACACTCTTGCCCTACTGAGCACACACACGTATTCCAACCATACCAAAAAGATAAAAAAAAACACGAGTGAAGAATTTAACTGAACAAATAATCACTAAAGCATGTCAACTTAGCTCATGCAACTGGAATCAAAATCCACAGAAGAGGTGTTTCAGTGCAACACACAATAAAAGCAGCACTTTCACATGCCAGTAAAGTTAAGACAACCTTTTTTCGCCTCCAACTTCACTTTAAATGTTAACGCAGCTCAATACGCAGCAGAGCTGATGTCATTAACCTGGTTTTACGCTGATTTTGTCAGATGACAGAGCGATTATAAAATAAGGATTTTATCACCCGAGCGCAGCAGCAGCAACTTGGGAATGACTGCTGGTTAACATCAAGTGTTTATGAACCGCGATTAAATAACTATTTCATACTCGCAACCGTGAAATATTGATTTGGTCAGCTGGGCTCACTCCCACTCTGCACCAGATGTTAGCTGTGATGCTTTGTTGTTTGAAAAAAGGTCTTTATGAAAATAGAAACCTGGAAACTTCGAAAATCATTTTCACGCGAACACGCGTGGTTTAAAGTTTAGATGCCGTGGTTTAGACGTAGCGTGTTTCACACGCACCCGAGCACACAGCTGCTCGCATATGCACACAGAAGTGTGAACCCGCGACTTCCCAGACCATTTAGATTATTCCTGCAAAGGAAGTGTTGACAGAGAGCCGCCAGTGTGGGATCAGCAGCCAGTTAATTAACAGCCACGTTTTCAGCTCCCCAAAGGGAAACAACACCTGTAGGGGGAAGGAGACGGGTTGTGTGAATTCAACCTAACACATACAGACCTGGAGAAATCTTACCGATAATGAACACAGTGTAAATAACACAGCGAGTGTTATCGCTGTAGAGCTAATTCCCTGTGTGTTCCCTCCATTCTCTTCTTTGTCTCTTAAATTACTGAGTCACATTGTTTATAAAAAGCCGTTGATTTTTTGGTATCTGCATCATCGATCTTTGCTGCAAGCAAAAGTTTCTGTTGTGTTTCCCCAGTATGGGTTTTGTTGCTCATGTTAATTTCCTAGAGGTCAACCTATTCTTGCAGGTTTAACATATTACAGTGAAGGTAACAAGCTCCAAAACAAACTGCTCCATTGGCAGCATACTTGCCCACAGCCACAAACTACATTAATTGGTCATCCATGACTAGAAACCAATGGAAAGTCCTTGAGGATTTGCTCAGTTATACAAATAAAACTCATTCTTACATTAGGCAGGTCTGTTTGCCCTCATAAATTAGAATTGTTTTTTTTTTTTCTCTGACTATTACTAGTGATTAACATGAGATGAAAGTTTTACTGCAGTTGACTCCGTGTCCTCAATGTCTTTAATTAGAACAAACAAGTGTTTTCTCTGAAGGGGTCAGCGTGCTTTGGTTCCACTCCATCCTGATGTGCGAGCCAAGAAAACAACACGTCTCCAGATCTCTGTTATGAAGATGAACCTATTCCGTTTAATTGTGTTGCTCCTCTGGATGTTAAATCACTTTAATGTTGAATAATTGTGAATATTCCCTGACTCTGCTTTGTTCTCTGTCTGAATGTGAAGCATTAGTTATTGCTTTGAGGTTCACAAGTTAATCATCGGTCTGTTATTAGTTACAGTTCATTTTAAGGAATGTTATGGGGTGTCACAAAGGCCGTACAAAAGTCTCCTCTTAAAAGTAGATAAGCTAGCACTAGATATGACTAACAGTGCCAACAGTGTGGGTGCAAATTGATTCACTAATTTACACTATTCATGCAACATTGACACAGTACAAGCAACTTTAAAGATGTTGATGCAAAGCACCAATAACATTTTTTATTTTTTAAAAGGACTGAGAGGATGTCAGTAACCACGTATAAGAACCTGTAGTAGACACCCTGTCTAGTTGGTTGGTGAGTGTGCATTAATTAGTTATTGTCTAGCTTTAGCCATCATGTTGGTGGGCTATATCACTACATAGCTGAGTTATCGCATAATATCACAGCAACTGAGTGTCCAAAATGTTCCTAGAAAGCACAATAATTGTGATGTGGTTGATGAACAAGTTGAAAAAAGGGGGATGGAGGATAAAGGACACGCAACCTACTACTGAGAATCAGCATTAGCCATTAGAACATAATGGCAGCAAGAAGGTAACACACAGTCTCATCCTTCCTCTCCATGTCCTTTTAAATGCATAATATATCATTTCTGTATATTAAATGTTATTGTGGTCATTTTGTTTTTGACTTTTAAATTGGCTCTATGTCCCTACGAGCAACCCCTTTTTGACATTACACACTGACTGGTTGATTAGTGCAGTTTTAATTAGTGCAAAATCGGCTTATCCAATAATTATAATAATATTGCAGTCTGTTTCCAATTTACTCAGCCTTGGTCCCTGGAAGGACCTTCAGATTATTCCACAAAAATATCCAATGCCAATGTTGGAAATAGTGTGTGCTTTTTTTAGCAAGATGGTATGTAAGGGGGCAGAGGTCAGTGTCCGGGATGGAGTGCAGTGCATCCGACCTTCACGCAGGCGAGTCAAGTTCACCTCCGATTACAAACAAACACTTAACAGAAACATTTTTTAAACCCTAACAATGATCATTCCCTAACCTTAAAAAGGTGCCCCGAGGGGATATCTTGTAAACAAATAAAAGTTCTGTTTACATTCACCACAACACTGGGTGTATCCTTTAGTTGGAACAAACTCACTGCATGTATTCCTGTCCTCATGAAACAATAATGATGCATTGTTTACATCCCTGTTTGCTACTTTGCCACAAGGGTTGGAAGAAACCCCGAAAATTAAAATTGACAAAAAACGGGAGGTGATGTGAATAAAAAAATGGATTGATGAATTATCAAGAAATTTGATTAATTTGAATTGAATTAAAATCGTTTTATCATTCTCTTATATTCATCATTCACACCACAAAATTGCCATTTATTATTTGAGGAAAGTAGCCTCAAGGCTGGGAGTAACAGAAAATAATTGAAAAAATGAAAGCAACGAAAGTGCTTACAAATTAATGGAAATGTCAATTGTGCATGTGAAGTGAAAAATAGTCTGATAAATTGACTGACATTTTATTTTAAAATGTTACTCTGATCGTCAGCTGGGTGTGTCTCTACCCTCTAACACCCAACTGACGTTTTGCCTTTACACCAAGCAATTTTTGTTACTTCTGGACAAAATGTTTATTAGAATTTATATAATAATAACATCAGACAAAAAGATCATACTTAACAGTTACCTAGTGATTTTGTAGTGCTGACAAAATGTTAAAGTCCGTGTAAAGTAAGAATAAATGAGTTTGTCAGACCAAAGAAGACAGTGTTTTTAACCCACCCAGCCAAATTTGATTAATAAAAATATTGACAAGTTTATGAAATCAGGTGTGTGTGCAGTATTCTCAGCTCCAGGACTGTGGGGGCGTGTCCGCTGAATGTGCTGAAGCCACGCCCACTCGTTGGAGCAGTCAAGCAGCAATTTTGACAGAAACGTTTCAGGTGAGTATAGAAAATTACATGACTAACTTTGAAACACTGAGCATGATGAATTAATCTCTATCTCTCTCTGTTAGGGGTGCAGGGGTATGTTCAGGGTGGCCTCAGCGTGTCATCGAGCCACCCTTTAGGACCGCCCACAAAATCCTGAAAACTGGTGAAAAACAGTTTTAACCTCCAACTCGACATTTCAGTCTTTTCACATGTTTTCAGCAGCAATATTTAATGTATTTTGAAATAAATCTCAGAATTGATTTTACACATACTTTAAAAAATAAATATATTGGCAGTTTGAATTAAACTAAAGCTCCCAGCGCTGTCTGGGAAAATATGACACCAAACCATCTTTAAGAAATCTGATATTTAACAATTCATTTCGTGTCTGTAAAAACACATAAGACTAGAAACACAAGACAAAAGATGTTCTGTGTTGACAGTTTTATTGTTAATTCCAGTATAATCCATAAAGATAAACTGTATAACTGGTTTCCTGCTTCCTGTTTGGTAGTGAAGAGAGCACAGCTATCTTATAATTGTATTAAACATTTTATCAGAACGTCAAGACGAGAAACAGACTGATATTTCCATCAAAGCGACTGTTAGTATACAAGTTACCAAAGGTATGCTGAGGTACTATTCTGACAATGTTGATATGTTCGTCATTTGCTATGACCACAATATTCCCCAATATTTTTAACCATCCCACAGTTGCCATGCACAGATATTATAAAATTTGTCTGACAATAATGTTATATTTCCTTATTCTAGAGTAGCATCCTGCCTTATTCTTGTTTTAAGATACATACACTATTCTTAAGTTAAGTTCAAATAGGTTAAAGTAATCCTTATACCTTAAGAGCCTTTAGTAAAGCATTTAGGACTCAATTATAGACAAAACCAATTTGATAACAGTAATTTTGTGCAGTGAATAGAACAGAATAGACTCATACTTGGAATCTTGTTTATCTGTCCCTTTGCCAACAAAGGGAGGCTTATGAATGGGAAGCATTATGAGACGCAACATTCATAGTCATCAGGCCCTTTTGATGCAGACGCCATGCCAAATGATTAAGTTTGATTGTTTAAAAGATTTCTGCTCCTCTGCCCAGATAATGAGGCCGGGGCCACGCACTGTAAAATTCACTTTAACATCAAGAACTGCAAAAGCTGCACACTCATTTATTTCCAATTTCTTAGTGATTTTTTCATTCATTCAAATCAAATAGAACATAAAAAAAACCCAAAATATCACAATTTATCACACATCAGTGGTGTTTAAGTGGCGCGCACTGGTAACTGTGCAGTTTTAAGAAATGACTCATTGCCTAGAGAAATGTGACGCACTGTGAAATCAGTGTCATTGACGGTAACTGCTCGCAGCGTGACCCGGACACAAAGACAAATTCTATCCGATATTACCTCGAGATTAAAGTTCACCAGTCTTTAAATAAGGGAAGATGAGCAAGGCTGTGAATAAAAGAAAGGAAATATTCATTTCTGTACCCCACGTGGGGTGTGTGTGGTATGATATGGCTTTCATTTCTCTGCAGCAATCAAATTCGAGAGTGGAAATGGCAACAAGCATCCAAAAAGGACCTGCTGGTAGCAGCGTGCCTCGCAGACAAAGGCGCCGCTGGTGCCCTGCAAACAGTGTGCTGCTTCCAGCGGCACGTATGATGCCTTCACTGAATAACAGGCATAATAAATCAACTGCTGGAAGAGAGATGGAGGGAGAGAACAGGTTGGAGGGGGTACATGTGAGGTTTTTGAACAAGATGGAAGCTGGATTGAGAAGTGGAGGTGTAGAAATACAGACATTTGGAAGAAAAAGACAGCTCCGTTTTAGATGTGACTTTATTCTCTCTGCGTTTTCTTTCCACGCAACACAACACTCAAACAGCTTTTAGCTCAACACTGGCGTGAAAATGTGAATAGATTCCTGTGGGAAGCTGTCTTTAATGTCATCCCTATGCAATATAAATCAGCCTTGTTCTATTTGAGTGAGCACGGACAGGAAGCACGCTATATTTAGGTGGTGGGTTATCTCCCGTGATTAAGTACGGAGCACAACAATTAACATTTTAGAGGTTGGTGTCTCTGTAGAGGAACATGCATGTTGTCCTGAGCACAGCACATATGGCGTTTGCTTTATTCTACTCTGCTTTTTGCGACGCCAGCGTTGTTTCCTGCATATCTTAAGAGTTTGACACAGTTAGGATGGAACATGAGCATTAAGGTTCAGGGATAATCCTTCAGAGACAGAGAGAGAGAGAGAGAGACAGAAAAAGAGTAAGATTATGAGAAAATGATGAAAAACTGAGTAACAGGCTGCAGGTAGGCAGTGTTTTGACTGTGTTTCAACATAGGTAAGAAGCAAAAAAAAAAAAAAACAGACTTCAATCAAGCGATGACTAGAGTCGGTCCAATAATGGAAAAGATCAGCAGTACATGATTGCATGCCCTCAAACAACTTTAAAAAAAAATTAGAGCTATGCCAAAAAGGCAGACAAATGAAAGCCTGTGCAAATTCTCTGTCTGGCTAGATCCAACACAATTAGCCTCTGTTGCTTGCTGTCACAGTACCACAACCCCAGAGAAACTCGGGGATGATGGGGGGGGCTGATGTGCCATCTCATATCTAATGTGTGAGATAGAGACCTGAGGTAGCACCTGTCTTTTGTTCTCTTCCAGGCAGGCAGAGAGCTGACTATTCCCACGTGGTACCACCTCTCCCCTGCTGTATATCTTGCAGAACCCTCTCAGATGGTTGCAGAGGCCGCAATTCCCTCTGCGATATGTCTTTGATTCACGCCCGAGTCTGTATCGACAGTTGCACGCGCACAAAGAAAATCCATAAAAACAAAATATATATACAGTACATATATACTGTATATATATAACATGTCCGCAACAGTCAGAATAAATTATAGTTAAATAGGCACCTTACAAAGAAATGCAACTATTTACAACTCACACTAGAGTTTGGTTGATGTGCATGAAACATAAACAGAGAGTTAGCTATGAGATACCATAAGTGCCTCATGGGCACCATAAGGTGGCACTTCCTCCACACTATATGGCTGGCAATACTGGTAATTAGTTGACACGCTGCAACATTTCAAGAAAAAACACACACACACACGGACACACGTTATGAAATCACCTGCAGTGACATCATACCGTACCACATACATAAGCCTCGGCTCACAGTCACAGTCGCGTGGCTTCCCTACAGGATGAGAAGGTGGGCAAGACGTTTTCTTTTATTGGTCTGCCAAGGGATGTCATTGTGCTATCAGTATCAATTGGACCGCTGTTGTCGCACATTGTGGTTTACTGTAGCGTGACTGCCAACGCTAGAGTGCATTACCTTCATCCCTTGCTGTTGAAAACATCAAGACCCAGGCCGGCGCATGAAAGAATGCCAGCAGGTATATTTCATTATTCCCCGGAGCATCAAGTGCACACGCTACAGGAGAGGTATGCAGCTGATGGCTTTTACTGCAGCCACAAAGGAAATACTGTCTCCATCTTTGTGGTAAGTGCACAGTTAGTTACAGTAAGTATCACGTGTGTGGTGATATACTGTGGTACAATACAGTACGTCTCAGGAAGATTTTACTGTAGCGACGAGGTAAATACTGTTGCTGTCACGCACATGAAATGAGGTAGCTTTAATGTCTCCTATATCTAGTTTGGAGTTGGACATGTTTCTGTTATATCATTCCTTAAACAGGCAATAATATTTTACCAGTTATTGCGCTTCATGTTTCTGTTTATTTTGTGATAAATATCACAGTTACAGAATTTTAGCAAGACCAGCCAAGGCAGTGGCTCAGTGCGAGGTGGCTCACCACAGTTATTACAATTCAACTGGAAGGCAACGGGAACGTCAGCACCAGATTTTTTGGTTGTATTGAAGACAGTGCAGTCTGGACCGAAGCGGCAACCTTTGTGGCTGTGAAGTAAAGCCAATGTGGAAGCGCCAAAAAACTGCAGTTCCTCAAACGTCCACTTGAGGCTGGCAACAGAACAAGGCAATCTCCAAAAATGTTAAAATGTCCAACTTAACAGTAGAAATAAACAGGTTACAGTCTTGGTCTGTGGTCTGGGCCAGCTCACAGTGCAGTGAGTGAACATGCCTTACAGTTTGTTGCTGCAAAGGCTCAGCTACGGTGAGTATTTCTGTCACGGAACAAAGTAGCAGTGAGTTAAGAGTTTCAGTGCAACGTAACTCATGTGATTTTATACATCTGTAGTGATGCGAAATAAATGAATGCAATCTATGATCGTTGCATCTCGAAGACCCACTGAGTGACAGAACTATGCCGCTAGCGTCGCTTTAAAAAAATCTCCAAAAACCCAAACAAACAGCTGTATGATGAAAACACACTCCATAATCTGCATTTGCTCAGCTGACAATACTCCAGGGCAGATGAAATAGGAACGGGGAGTGTGTCAAAGGATCAGATCGGTACTGTGATAATCTCATTGCCATTTAGACCAATATTGATTTCCATAGGAAGGACCCCCCGGTCTCGTCAGCCCAGTCTCATCGTTCATAGCCTATGGCCTTATTCAATAGGAGCTAAAGGTTAGTGTTTATAAGGGAGGTAATTACCTTAATGTCTCAACATGCTAAATATCAGCCCCTCCAAAATCAATCCAGTCACTGTGACCCACTTTACAGGGTCGCCTGTCTCTGTTAGTGACCGAGCTGAGGAAGTAGCAGGTAGTATTTTGTGTCATTTCTACGAGCAAATGGTTGCACTCAAGAGATATTCTTTGTTGTTTGAACTGGTGAGTTTTTCATCCGGAGGAGACGTCGTCAAAAACTTTTTTGGACACGCTGAAGCTGTTGACCCAAGTGCTGAGTTTGTGTGATTATAGTGAAAGTGTGACAGAACACGGATAGATGGATGGACAAGTGGATGGACAATAACCAAAGAGCGCCATGGGCAGACAGAGAATGCGATAAAAAGAAGAGTAGAGCCGCTCTATCATACACTGAAGCCGTGGCAACGCCGATAATGGTTGGGATAACAAAGAAAAAGTATTTTATATCTATAGATTGTTCTGAACTTTCTGTTTGCGTGAGCAGAGGCCAGCCGAGAGAAAAATCTTTGACAGACTAAGTAAATAAAAAGCGTCATTAAATCCACAACTATGTTCCTTTCATCGCAAACTGTCAAAAGCCCTTTCTAGTGTCAAGGACCAAACAACAAACTGTGGCGCTCACCCTTTACACACTCATGTTAACCTCTGTACCCTTAAACAGAGATGCTGAGCCACATAGATTGATAAATAGGCACATAAAACACAGGCTATTGAAGGTGTTGAACGGTCTAAGACAGAACAAAACCACCGGAGAGAAAAGAAAAAGCTCAGGCACCAAGAGCTGAAAGGTCCTCCAATCTTACCGGGCTGCTTGCTGTACTGTAAATATGTCCCACTTGGTGGGAATCAGTGTAAAAGGCAGCAAGCAGCTGGTGCTTAGCGGGGTCCTGCTGGCCCAAGCTCACAGCCGCCCCGGCTCACTGATGAAGACAGATGGATTGGGCCACAGCCCCGACGCAGGAAACACACCCCCGAGCCGGCAGATTAGAGCCAAGCCTCCAATGGAGCCCTGATAGCCCACTGTGGGAGAGAGAGCAGACTGGGCAGAGAGCTAATGCTCAGTGCACAGGCGCCTCTTTATGAACTTTTGAACCAAGAGATGATATGGAATGAGGTCAGCTGAATGTCAGTGCTTGAGTGGAACGGTGCACAGGAGGTACGTCAGAAATGTTTCAGAGAGAGATGGTGAAAGTTGCCGGGCAGCAGGTGAACGAACTGCATCCCGTGTAGTCGACTCGTTTTATGTGGAGAACCACGGCGAGTGAATCAACAAATGAAAAAGGTTAATGTCAAGGGCGCGTCGCAGCCTGCAGGAAACGAACTGGCAGATGTATGTTTACACTGATGTGGTAACAGAACCTCCAGGTAGCATCGTGCAGGTGTGTTGGGCATGATGTTTTTGGTTCTCTGATAACCTCCTCTTGGATGGATGCTGTCCAAAACAATGCAGAGCTGGCTACGAAGAAACAAACAGAGAGACATTATATTTCTGATGCGTTCCTGCTGGGTTACAGAATGCGTCCTCTGCTGCCCAACACAGAAAAGTCAAGCTCTTTGAAAGAAGTAGGACTTTATTTATTGCAGAAAAGAACTCTAAATAATGAAATAAGACAGTAAATAAATGTAAATACAGATTGGAAAGTGTTGGCAACATCTAAAACATGCTGTATGACCCTACGTCTCCCATTGGGGGAGCTGTATGGAGAAATGCAATTTGTTTTGTCCGTAGGCTGACGGATTTTAATGTCAAACTAAAATAGCACGTTTTAGAGATAACCTTATGTTAATCTGTGCTGAGGTTCATGATCTAAGCAGCTTATTTTGCTGCCACCGTGACAACCCACGCAGCTCATTATTTTTAAATACTTTTGTTGGTTAACTTCAGTACTCTGCTTCAAACAACCTTTTGCACTTCCTGCAGACTATGTGTAATGCTACCATTGTCAATTAGGAGGTCACATGTGGCCGTAAAGAAAAATCACACAAGCCAGCCGGCTGATATAATACATCACTTCATCAAGCTGTACAAACAGTGGAGGAGCCAGCGCTGGATCACTGACCATGACACATCCATTCTGAGATAAAAATGCATGAAAAATTAACTTTAAGAAATAAACACAATTCAGATGCAATATGCACAAACACCTGTTCCTGACCAAGCAGCGCTGGAGACTAAGTGACTGAGAGGGCTGATAGCTACAATAGCCCTGGGAGGAGTTTATTGATCGGTAAAGCTCCCTGCTAGGTGTGTTACAGTTGGCTCAGGCGCATCTCTGATTGACTTAGTGCGATGTGAGCATAATTAAGACTGCAGCACATTAACAGATGGCCACAGTATCACACTGAGAGCGAGGCGAAGAGAAGGCGAGCATATCATAGTGTACTGGGCGACCTTACTAAAAAGCGTACACTACTTATACATGCAAGCTGAAGATGCTGTGACGAGTGTTAGAACATACATTTCTGATAATAGAGACTTAAGACACTGAGGTAAAGTACACACTGACCATGTTGTGTAGCTTTTCTGATGAGCTTACACAGATTAAAGCGTTTCCTGTAATTGTGTTATTACAGGATGATGGCACATCGAGCTTCCCCTGATGTCTTCAATGTTTACTGAGTCATTTGCTTTAAAGATATCTTAATATGGTAACAACAACTACTGTAACACAGGAACAAACATTTGTCCTGATCAGGAACCGTGCATTTACTGGAATGTTTTGTCAGACAATTAGAAAACCAGACCACTGTGCAGTATCACATAAAAAGGTCTTATGTCGAAGCTTGACCACTATAATGTGTCTTTACATGACTTTAAATCGCTGATCAAACAGCTGCAGCTTATTGAATTCAAAGAAAGTAGAAATCCATTATAGCTCATTTTATATCTTCAATGTACTCAATTAACTTGTCTTCTTATATTACCTTGTACTTTTTATATATTGACTTGCTTTTTTATGTCTTATACAAAGCATTACCTTGAATTACCTTGTTTAAAAAAAAGGTGCTATCCAAGTGAGCTTGCCTTGCCATTTACTTTTATAATGAAGCAGTTGAGGTCTATCTATGATCCGCTGAAATGTACTGTATTATAACAGTACTAGGAGAAAAGAGCGACAAAGTCAGGAAATTAGCAGTAATGTCAGTCACATAACAATGTTTTTTATAGTTTTCTCTAAAGCTGGGAAATTAAGCCCATGTGGAAGTGCTAAAAACTGCAGTTCCTCGAGCGGCCACTTGAGACAGGCTGCAGAACTGAGTCATTCCCCATAAGTCCCCATGTTAAATGTGCAACTTTACAGCAGAAATAACATGTTTACAGTCTGGTACAGACAACAGTTTGGGTCTTTCTTGGGTTCTGTTATACGGACTACTTCATGATACTTCATGTTAGTGGAAACACAGGTGATCCGTGATAAATTGAGGAGAAGCAGCTGTGGATGCAGAACTGGATCCAAGACGGTACAAACCATTCCTACCGTCTGTTATCATGGGGATCATGTAAGATCTCTTCCAAATAACATGGAGATGCTAACCAGGCTACAGAGTGAGTACTGAGAGTGTAACATGACAGAGATGTGGCTAAATGAACTCACTTCAGACTCGCGGGTCACTGCAGGAAGAATTCAATCTTTCCTATGTGGGAAGGCCACTCTACCAGTTGAGCCACCAGGGAGTATTTTTCTTATCCACCTTGTATATTGTGAGCTGCTGTAACAACTGAATTTACCCAGTATGGGATCAATAAAGTCTATTTTATGTTACTTTTTTATTTTAAGAGGTTTATTGTGTTGTTTCCTTGGTGAGGAGTGACGTAGTTTCGCTTTAATATCAAGTCAGGAACTAGCTAAATCTTGTACGGGCGGTAGAAATGTGTAATCAGCTACGTTAAAACTCCATCATCGTATGATTTGCAGTCAAATGCTGACAATGAGAAGAAAAAGAATGGATGGAGATTAACATTCAACAAATGTGCTGGAACGAGTGACTCACGCGGCAGGTTGTCTCATTGCGTTTACTTCTATTTTCCGGTTTCATCCCAGGTTTCATTCTCCCTGTCTTTTGTTTAGTTTTTGCCCCATCCAAATAGGATAAAAAAAAAAAGTTATTAGAGGAAAGGAACCTCAGGGAACAGATGAGAAAACAGTAGTCACGATTCAAGCCACATACAATTTGATGACATGACCAGAAAAATCAATAGGAATTCATTGTGAGAAACCCCCTCAGAGCTCCACTGCCAGAACAAAAGAACAATTCAGTGCTGTCTAGCTTGAAACGGTAATAGCCCAGTAAAGTCATTCTCCTGCAGGAATCAAACCTTGCGTGCTCAAGCAGTGCGTTATCCTTCCCATGGCTTTACCCCCTGCTGCCAGCCCCCCTTCCCATCTTTTTCACATTCCCGGGCACCAAATTCTGACAGGGATTTCTTTTGAAACACCATTTACAATTTGAGGGCAGCAGAAAACAAACACTGAAATAAAAAAGTTTGCAGTAAAGCGGAGAAACAAAAGCGTTTCTGCTGCCGGTTAGCTACTTTTGTTGAATTCTGCAGAGAAGTCATAACCGCTTTGTAAATTCCAGGGAGTTACGAGCAGCTCCTGCTGGCATTTCTTCTGTTAGCTCTGATGTCAAGCTCTGATTTAAGGGTCTGTATGCTATCATTGTTGGATCCTAGTGTATATGTCTTACTCACTATTGGCTGAGAATATGCAGTTTTTTCCATCTACAGGTGATTTCAACAGTTCCTAAGTTTGTATTCTGAAATCTGACCCCTCTAGACTGCGATGCCACTCAGCCCATTTTTATCATTCAACTTCGAAAATGATTTTGTATTCCCCTGCGGCGCCCGTACTTTATCTTGTCTGCCTTAACGCTGCTCATCTCAATTCTTCAGTTTCCATCTCCAGCAGCTTCTTTTCACTGTTCTCTGCCTCAAATATTGATGGATTTCTGAACTGTTCAGCATTTAGTTATTCCCTAAAGGTTTTTCTTGTTGATTGTTTGTTTCATTCTGGGTTTGGAAAATGTTCTCTAAAGTTTTTTTTTTTTTTTTTAAGTTGCATGAACTAGCATTGGCTAGCAATGACATCAGGCCCATAATGCTTTCTGCTCTTTCAAACAAAAAGTCCATCACAGTGTGCAGTTTCAGATGGTAAAGAACAATGTGAAATTATGCCACGAAAACAAAACGATGTTATCAGACTGAATCTGGCAGTTATTTAGACCTTTAGATATAACGTAACCCAAAGTAAAGGCACTGTTACCATCACTGTGAGCATAAGTAGTTATGAACTAGTTGTATTCTACTTATAATTATCAATTGTTGTCAAACCCAAGCGGCAACCTCTGTGGCTGTGAAGTGAAGCCAAAGCGGAATGTTGGGTCTCTGTAAATAATATTAATAATAATAAAAATAAAGAATCTGCTCTGTATGCAAAGTGTCATGAAATAACTTTTGTTAAGATACGGCGTTATATAAATAAAATTGAATTGAATTTAAATTGAATTGAAAGTGGAAGTGACAAAAACTGCAGTTCCTTAAACGTCCTCTTTAATCTGGCTTCAGAACGAGTCAGTCTCCATAAGCCCCCATGTCCAACAGCAGAAATAAACATCTGCAACAGCCTGGTACAAAAACTGTTGGTCTCTGTAGTAGTACACTTGTCTCTATTTTCTATCAACTGTTCATCATTCTCACGTCATCTTGTTCACCACATAGCATTTCATTCAATTAAAAAAAAGTTATTAAAGAGAGAGTTGTCTGAACTAACCATTAGCAAGCCTGTGAGCACATTTGCAATAACAAACTTTACACATTTGTAAGTCCTTCTGTCTCATTACTGCATTTTTTATTTAACTTTGGACTCTCTGGCTATCGTCCACTCAAAGGTCATGCTGTCAAGACGGCTCACTGTAAGTCAAAGTTGAACTCTTACACAAATATTCTGTTTGATAACTCTATTGTGTGTATTTTATTAGCTGCAGGAAACACTTGTTCAGTCTGCTTCTGAATACACACATCAGTTTTTAATTAACTGAAGACAGAATGAACCGATACATTGTGTGAGAACACCACCCAGATCAATATTAGATGTTTTATATTGTACAATAAATTGACTGACTGTTAATGTTGTTTGAAAATGTCGAATTCTTAGATCATGTGCCAGATATTTAATTACAGCAGAATGAGGAACAGCCACACAGGTGAAACCACGTCTTTCAAACTTCAGAGGAATGTTGGTCTGTTCATTTTAAACTTCAATCCAATATTGTCCCAGTTATGTCACTCTCCAGTCATGGCAGCTCCCCTTTAAGCTTATTCATTTGTATTCTTAGTCAAGCCACTTCAGCCTCAAGTACTGACAGAGGTTTACTTCCTCACTACACTCACTTCCTGCCCTAATGTAACCTTTTTTTTTTTTTTTTAACTCAGCAGGAAACGCTTATAGCGACGACGCTTCAAAATCTCACCTGACCTTATGTTTATTCATGTGTGTACTGTAGGAGAAACAAGAAAGAGCTCTTCACAGCTGAGCTAGCCATCCAGAACTAAGGCGATCGCCCAAGAGAGCAAATACAGAGAGAGCCTAACATTTAATTTAATATACACCCCACAGAGAACGAGAGCGGGTGACAGCGAGAGGTTATATAAGGGCAAAAGAGTCCCTTTTAGCATGGCCGGCCTGATGCAAGCCTTGATGTAGCTGCCCTCTGGTCCTACAATGCAGACTACTGAACCACAGGGGCCGGAGTGGAAGCCGCGATTGAGCACCTTTGCTGGGCACAAGTGTTCAGTAAACAGGGTCACCATTCGCTGACCTCCAGAGGATGACTCACTGGAAAGGATAGGGGCATATGATAATGAGGGAACTGCTGTTGTATGGTTAAAATTCTGGGTAAAAGAGTCACAAGGGCAGGAGCTTTCAGAGGAAAGTTGATTATTCCGGGGTGAAATATTGTGACAGGTAGTATTTTATGTATTTTTCAGAAGTTCCGCAACTTGACCCCTTAACATCCAGCTTCCATAATTTCCCCTGGCTTACCATATTTTATCAGCTTGTTCCACTAATGTATACAAGCTGTAAAAATATGATTTACTAATATTTTGTGTACAGCTACCTGCCTACCCACAGTAAGGACCATATTTCCTGTGCTTTAACTGTCAATTTGCTGCTACATTAAAATGGACAAAGGTACTCACAGGGTTCAGTACAAACCTTTAGAAATCCCAGTTATTGAGAAACTCCTAACCTTTAAGTTTGGAAGCACGTAAGCTCATATAGTTCTGTGGCCAGTGCCTGGTTTTATGTGTACGTATGTCGAGGCAACAGCAGTGCTGCCAATTAGCAAGATTGTTTTAAAGGTTTCTTCTACAATTGGCTTGACTCCAGATTCATTAGACAATGTTGTGGAGGAAAGAAATAGGAATAGAGTTAAAGCCATGCCTCGGTTTTAAGGTCACCATCTGTTGGGTGTTTTTAGTAGTTTAAAAAGTGGGTTAAGTAAGTCCAAAAAAAGAATTCAGAAGGTGAAACTTATGCGTGACATTGGATATTTTCTTGTTTTCTGTGGTGGGTTGTGCTTGACATATTTTTAGGGATTTGTTTTTACATGTATTGTTACAATTTTTACTTTCATTTCATGCCAACAAAGTCAGCAGCAAAGCACCTACACACCATGGGAACCACACATGCAGATATCATCCTTTCACCTTCTCTGCCTCAGAGGAAGACACAGAAGTCTGAATCAAAAATCTCCAAAGTACAGATTTCCACTGGTGTATTGTCTATTCCTTGTGTTTCTTGGCCTAGCAGTTCTCTTCTTAGTGTTGGTCTTCCTCAGTCGTGGTTTCTTTGCAGTAATTTGACCATGAAAGCCTGATTCTGGCAGAATTATTCAAATAATTGATGTAGAGCTATGTCTGCTATTTGAACATGTATGTGGGCTCTAATCTAAGGTGTCATTAATTGTTAATTTCTGAGGCTGGTAACTGTAATGAACTTCTCCTGTGCTGCAGAGCTAACTCTTGGTCTTCCAGCCAGTTTCATCTTATGATTTTATGGTTTTTGTGACACATTCAAAGTTTTTGAAATTTTCTGGACTTACTAAAAGTAAAAATGGACTGCTGATTCTCTTTACTTAGTTGAGTAGTTCATGCCATGATATGAATTACTGCTATCAAAGTGAAAGGACATATCCTGGTTTGTTTAACACTTTTTTGTTTACATCATTTATTTCATACTTGTATGATGTATTCAGTGTTAATCTACAATGTAGAAAATAATCAAAATAAAGACAAAAAAAATAACACTGAATGAGAAACTTTTTAGGTGCATCACTTATTGTCTTTTGCGTTTCTTTTTACTGTTGTTCTGCGACCAAATGTCAAAATCCCTCCATGGACTTCTAAATGTGTCAAATCTAACTGAATTATTTTATTTAACACAATATAGTACAATATAGTAGTTCTCAAAACTTTGCAGTCAAACTAAATGTGCCATGTTTTAAACAGTGAAGTAATTTCCATCGACACTGTTAGCACAAAGGTTGAATCCTGCATTACACCTTTCCTGCAGTGGTTTTAGAAAAAATACTGCAAGAATCTTTTCCAAGAATGCACACACGCACACACGCACACACACACACACACACACACACACACACACACACACACACACCCAGCTTCATTTCCCTGATCTCCTTTTGTCTTGTACTCCTCTTCAGCATCCAAAGCGTGTGAAACCAGCAGTCAACTCCCATTTCAGCTGAAGCAACAGTCCTCCTCTGAGGACAGCGCGAGAGTCAAAAAATTAAACTTCACTCATCGTGCCATTAAAAACAACCTGGAGTATTTGAAGCTGTCAGGTGAAAATCCCCCGTAAGCTGCTGAACACAACAGAGCAGATATAGCAGTGGAGCACAAAAGATAAAACGCGCCATCTATTCTTGCGAGTTTCTCTTTGAAAGTTCTCTTCAGTGCGCCGCTGAGATGGAGGTTCTTTGCTCCCTGCAGAGCTGCTCCAGCTTCTCTTCTCCCTGGAGAGATTTGCAGAGCGAGACAAACACCTTGGGTTTCTCTGCGGCTGTGTGTTCTCCAAAATTCGCCCCAGGCAACTTTAAATTAATACCTAGCACTGCCTTTCCCCTGATAATTATGTATCATCACCCATGAATGCTATAAACGAAGGATGTTTAGTGCTTTTATAATAGGGCTAAACTGTTATGCAAAAACCTCGTGCTGGAAATAATGAATGCTGCATCTTTCAGAAATGTGCTGAACGTGTCTGCAATTACAGCGAGCTCTCCAGGTTCATAATATTTACATGTTATTACAGCTCTGTGGCTTCCAGCTGTGGTTCCCTTTTGTTGTAAAGAAGCTATCTGTGCCCCGCAAATGCAAAATGTCAACGTCTGGGATCAGCAGAAATTTGTCGCCTGCTGTCCTTTAAAAGCAGGACAGGCTTTGTTTGCTGCCACTAGAGTAGTACAATACCACAAGCAGCTCGTCTCCCAATAACGGGCAGACTGACAAGCCCGTGGAGGTTAGTAACCGACGGCAAATCTCTCAGGCTTGTCTCTTCAGTCGTTGCAGCAAGCGCCCTCTGTTGCAAGGAGACTCCACGATTAGCTGGGAATTCATTCCTGACGTGATAATTGCTGTCAAATTACAGCCAACCACCAACTATTATGATGAGCTCTGACAGGTGAAGTGTGCTCGCCTCCCAATCGCCGCTTCTTGCACACACACACACACGGTATGTTTATTGGCGAGAGAGAACACCATTTACACTCATAAATACAACTGGAAGCAAAAGGGTCCCTCAGTCAAGCAGCACACAACTGTTGTGCTGACTACAGAGAGAGGGTAGTCTTCAATTCGAGCGTGGTGGTGGTGGTGGTGGGGTAATTAGATGCTTTGTAATGAACAGGGAACCTGCTCCCTTGTGTGAATGTGTCTTCTGTTATCACACACCAGTAACTCATCTACAGCCTCTGAGCCACATCGGCCTGAGGGAGATTTCCACGGGCTTTTAATGCCTTGCATGGCCGAGGATTCCCGGGCATGAGATTTATGGAGAGGAGCAGATTAACAATTGAGGCAATTACAGCTTTATGTAAAAGGGAATTTAGTGTCTGCGTGAATGCCACTGCTTTGAAAAGTAGCGACACGAAACCTACAACTCGCCGGGTTGTGGTTGTTTACGAGATGCAAACCACTATATTCACATTTTATATATGGATAGTGCTGACTTTGGCGCAGCAAAACAGTGACTACACAAATGTATAAGTTGTCCTACATACTGTATATATAGGCACATATCGCAAAATACTATTCTTTTTGACCTGAAAGAAGAATCCCTGTAGACCAATGGGTTTATTCCTAAAAATATTCCATAAAAAGCAGGGTAGCATTGTACATGACAGTGATTTTTAGAGGGAAATTGGTCATGAACACCATATGAAGGCTAACATTAATTACTAATTATTTATTTGATTTATTATTGGTACCTTCATACTCTAGCTATGGACCTCTGTTTTTCCTTGAACACGACTATGGTCTTGTTAGCTGCTCTGCAAGGCTGTATCGAGTGGTAACGTCAGCATACTCATGTCCAGCAGGTTAGTTTAGCATGTTAGTATGGTAATTTGCAAATTAATATTAGCACTAAACACAAAGTACATCAGAGGCTGATGGGAATAACATTAGCGTTGTCAGTTTTAAGTGTAAATCAAAATATTAGACCAAAAAAAGAATGATAAATCGACATTGCCATCCCTAGAGACACGCCAAGCAGTTCCTCATTGAATTATCATATCTTATTTAAATAAACCACTCTTGATATGTTGAGACTCCATTGACCTCTATGTAATTTCTAGGTAACATTGGCTTGTAGTCCAGCAGTTTCCACTCTTGGTGTTCACAACGTTAAGAAAGGTATGGGTATGTTAAACCTCCATTTTAAACCATAAAACCATTTAAAACAGTGTGAAGTGGTGAGTGAAATACAAACTGTGATTCCACATGAAAAACTTTGGTCTTGCTTCATCAAGTAAAGAGCATTGAGCTAGTTTCACCACAAAGATCAATGTCATCATTCAAAAGGTCCCAAAGGCAAAGTGGGATAACCACTTTTCATGGATCACAGAGAAAATAATTGATCTCACCTGATCACTGGGTCAATCATTTAGTGTGTCCCAAGGAAATCCATAGAAACAGTCAAGTCAGCAATACTCCCGTCAGTGCTCAATCTGAACATTTGAAAACATTATTTGTATCCCAAATATATAATGTTTAATTCTATTTGAATGTAATAATGTTTATTGGATACACCACATGTAGAAGTATGGGTGTAAGGAAGAACTTCCTCACCTTTTTGGCAGGCATCATTCATCTGGGATTCCCGTGTTGATCAGAAGAAAGATGGCGTCTGTAAGCAGACGTTTTTCAAAGTACTGAATGCAGTTCCTAAGTGATGCATTTACTACCCCAAATCTGTTGTACATGTAGTTGTGTGCAGTTTTTTCTGTGCTCCATGCTTCCTGTTGCTGCCTACACATCATGTTAGCCTCAGGAAATTGTGTACTACATAGTGGCTCATGAAGTTATTTCATTTGTGTTAACATGTACCAATCTTTACAGACCCCAACAGAAGCTGTGTCCACCGGGAAGAGTTTACTAATTCACTGGCAATCATAGGATCCTCCTATAAAACACTGAGAAGCCAATGAGGTTTGTTGGAGGCAAGTACATTGCCGAATGCTCAAGCAACTCTGATCTCTGCAGTGCTGGGTGGATGTTTTCCCTCCATATAACCTGAAAACTAACCTTGGACTCGCAAGATCAGAACATCAAACAAGAATCCATCTTACCAGGCTTCAATCTACGTGCTAATGTCCAAACTATGTCCGAGTCCGTGGCTTTGAAGTGAAGTGTCAAAATCTGCAGTTTCTTAAACGGCCACTTGAGGCTTGCTACAGAACGAATCAGTCTCCATAAGACCCTATGTTGAAATGTCCAACTTCACAGCAGAAATAAACATGTTTACAGCCTGGTACAAAAACAGTTTTGTCTCTAAAGCAATTTTCCCCATTCAAGACAACTATACTCAGTCTGAATTTTTATAAAACTCACCTGTTCAAATTATTGTAATGCTTAAAGTTTTGCATAATTAACAGCATGCTGCTTTGACTGACAGGTGGGTGCTGTTATAGATGGCTTGTTTGAGCACCCAAGCTTTATTCAGTCCACCGATGATCCACCGATGATTTACGTCTTTGCAGATTTTTAGATTAGCTGGAAGGCGGAAGAGGCAGGACCACCAACATGGCAGTGCCTAGATCCACAGATTTAGAGCTTCAAAACAGTTCTTCAGAAACCTGTGGGTGATGTCACGCATAATCTATTGCTTATACTGTCAGTAATGATGCTGATGGACAGGTTCATCTAATCACCTGGCCTGTATTATTTTGTGCCTGCCATTTTTCAAACAGTTTATATTGACGACTTCCCAAATGTTAGCCAAATACCACATAGAAAATTACTAATCAAGGCTCATAATGTAGAAATCTGTCAATCAATTTGTATTACATAGGGCAGTTTATTGAACTTGTAAATGTGTTAGGTGTCATTATGCATGACCTTAGTTTTTCTACACTCACAAAACCATAAAAGTTTGAACATTTATAATAATAATTTGCTGCTTCAACATTACATTCAAAGCTGTAAATTGTTATAGCTACATTTTGTTAAAAACACCATATTTACATTAATTGTAATACACAAATTTTATATTTGGCATACTTACATTAATCTCATCATATAATTTACAGGTTCTCAAGTACTGATTAATGTGAATATTTAATCTCAAAAATTCACAACAAATCAAAAAGTAAATTAACCATACAAAAATGAAGCATACAAACAATACTAAAGCTAATCCCCCACCCCCTTACCCAAAAAATGTTGCACGGATTTAAGATTGATGAATATTTGATGCCAAAATGTTCTCTATTTTACAAAACAAGGTGAAATCTGCCCGCCACAGAACACTTACTTCACTGCAGCGATGCAATGTGGTTGAACTTCTAGTAGTCAACTCACGTCCGTCTTTTTTAATCAAACACAAAGTAAATCTCAACTGTACAAATATTTGACAATGATTAGTTTGTAAATATTTCTTCAATAGAGTGTCTGTCCTCGTGTGTTTTAAGGTGACTGCTGACAGTGAAACTCTGTTCCAATTATCGCTTTGTCAAATAGAGAATTCATAATAACAGTACTGGTCATAATAGAGACGTTAAAGTCTTGTTTGTGCTTGTCTTGAGTTACAGCTGATCAGTAGATTACAGTTTAATTAGGATATTTTGGATAAAATCACTCTAAAAATCTTAAAAATGTATTTTCAGCTGGGCATTTCTAAGCTTCTTGATTCCAGGTCCCAGTTTAAAAAAAGAAAGAAAAAGAAATCTTTACAGCACATTGTACATTTTCCTTTGGCACATTACTTGGTACCCTAACCCCCTAAAGATCTGTTGTCATGTACATCATGCAGGAGGGATGAGGGTGTGTTCACATAAATGTTCACATCAATGGCAATGGTCAATGTCCAGCTTCTAGGGCAAGCAAACAGTTGCCCGTGTGTTTGGTCCAGGCTCATGATTTCATTGTTAATGTTTGTTTTTTTTGGTAAGTGTGAAGGTAAGAGGCTGATTTTAAGATTCTAGAGAGAGACGGGCAGTAGAGTGGTTTGTTAAGATGTCAACTCCCCACAGAAAACCTCAAGTTTTTATGATTTACATAAAACAATGTGGAGGTAAACAAGCCTCAAAACTGCTGCCATTACCGCAAAGTCAAAGCCGAAGTTACCTTTACTAAACCTCTGCATAAAAAATAAGACAAAACCACTTTAAAACTTTCATTAGAATTTAAAAAGCTGTCAAAAAATTGCAGCATTTTCCCAATAAATCGAAACACATTTTTGCTAGCAGAACTTTTTTTTTTGTGCCATTGCTTGTGTGGATATGACTATGGGAACACAACCTTGTCTACTACACTTCACTGAAATGCATACTCGAGGCCTCTAGCACCTTTTTTGCCATACAGTTTACAAATGTACACAGTTGTTGTATTTTTTTTTTTAAAGAAAGAACGTGCAAGACTCACGGATAAAAGACTCTGTTTCCAATACTTAAGGCAAAAACAATTCTCATATATACCAATATACATATATTTCAGATTATTACATCTATCAAAACTGTGTTTTTCTAGACTGTTCTGGTAAACATATGTTGTGACTGACCGTGGTGACCTACTGTACGTACTAGAGCTAAAAGTGCGGAATGGCCGAGTCAAAGTCGATGCAATGCCCTCTAGCAAATACAAAAAAAAAAACGTTCGTTACTCAACAGTTTCTTCAGTTCGTTTTTATGACTGCCTGTTAATCTATAGGCCTGTGTCTTTTATTGGAGTGTAGGTCAGGAATGAAGATCACAAAAAAACAAAAAAACAAGTGAGTGCCCAGTAGAAAAGTGCAAAATACGCCAGTGTGTTTCTTCAAGCTCCAGACCTGGACCCGAACCAGCACCTATAGCTGGGACACCTTCCTGGGCAGAGGCCTTGGTCTGGGGACTCGAGGGTCGGAGGTTCCGTCCAGCTTCATGCTGCCTGTGCGGAGCTGGTGAGGCTTGGGCGGCAGGGCCGGGGGGTCCGTCTGTGGGGGGATGGAGAGACTGTGGGGCAGCGGCACGGGCCGGCGGGGGTTGTTCCTCTCGTATACGCTGTAAGGGGGCGGTGTCTTGTTCTCTCTGCGGATCGGCTCGTCTGAGCTGCTGGAGACAGAGTTTGGCAAGGTGGTGGGGGGAGGCAGCGGGTGAGGCGGGTGCTCGCCTGTGGGCAGCTCGGTGCCCGAGGCTTCCGACACGCTGCAGCGGCTGAGGGAGGAGATGCCGCTGCTGTAGCTGCCGGAGAGGACGGGGGAGTTGGAGACCAGGCTTGTAGACTGGCACTCAGTGGGCGAAGGGGTGAAAGGTGGCACTGTGGTCTAGAGGGAGAGAAAGAACGCCAGAAAATCAAATACTTTTCTTTTCTTGTCTAATATATTTCTGAGCAGCACTGAAGTGACAACAAAAAACTGGCAGCTATTCTGATGATCAGTCGTTTCAAGAGTAACTTAAGAGCTCTTGCTTTTGCTGACCTCTAGTGGTTTAACTTTTCACCTTGCTGCAGTGATGTAGAAGTGTACTGTCAGTGCACTGTGACATCACACATCTTCACACTATGGATGTGGTTACTTTTTAAAGTAAATCTTTCTTTGAAGCATAAATACCAGCTTCTCAATTGGAACATTTTACTGGATTTATTTTATAACTAGCAATTATTTTAATTATTGAAAACTTGGTGATGACTTTTTGGTAAATTGAGAAAATGTTTAATTTATGGTAGTGAATAAAACCCATCACACAATCTGAGATAATTTGTTCTATTTTTGTTTTGACTGTCCAAAACCAAATTATTCAGAAAAGCAGAAAAAGTTTCAGAAACTGAAACTCGAGAGTATTTATATAATCATTTATGCCAACTGTGATGCCAGAATAGTTGATCAGCTAATCAGCTAATCAACAAACTGCTTTAGTACTACAGTAAATATCTCGATTTATGGACTGTTGGTCAGATAAAGCAAGCAATTCCAAAAGGTCACCTTAGGCTCTAGAAAACTGTCATTGTCAATGATTTTCTAACATTGTTTAGACAATTAAAATGAATGTACAGCTTAATTGATAATAAAAAATAACGGCCTGTTCCAGTTTCTAAAAAGTTTTGTTCTTTTTATTTCACTGAAAACTTTTTTTTAGAGGCTTGAAGTTACAGTATCCAGTGTTAGACACTGTTAATTAGAGTGATGTCAGAAAAAGGATTCATGTGACAGAACTTTTTTAATTAAAGCAACGCTATATAACTTTTCTATCATAAAATAGCTGATTTTAAATCATGTTGATGCTACACTGACTTGTAATTAAATGAATGGTGTTTCTGTATTCTGTTTCTGTACTATGTAACTTTGTGCTTTGGTTACAATATCCCGTGAGAGGTACGTAATGCTTTACGGCACTAAGCCGCACACCATCAACTATTTGACTGATTTTAGTGAAACTCGATCATATTTTTGGAAAAGATATCTTCTGGTTTTCCTCTGATGTCCTCCGACTGCTCCACCTCAACTGATTTACAGAGTTTCCTGATGGACGCAAAAAAGAAACCTCTGCGAACCCATGCTTTAATCTTGATCCATTGATACACGACATCCTTGAGTGCCACTTATTGTAATCATGCACAACACTGAACACATACTCTATTCTGCTGTGTCCAACACATGTGCTGACACAGCCATCCAGCAAACAATAAAGTCAGGGAACAGATTGAGAGAGTTTCCACTCCATCAACCGACCCTGTGCGCAGAGTCGAAAACAAACACAATATGCCGCACTTCCTTCCTCAAAAATCCGATCACTCAACAACGTGTTTTTCTAAGCAATTACACCATGCTGCCATTATATCTGCTAAACCTTAATCGGATCTCAGTCAGGTTGTATTGTGCAATGCAGAAAGAGAGGTATACGTTTGACATGCACGACTAGACAAACATCACATCGGGGCTAAGTGTGATGAAAACCTGTATGTTTAACACACCGCTGACAAACAGTTTAAACTCCTTGACCCAGTTTTCCATGAAGAGGCGCCCATTAAATATCATTTCTACCTCTGGAGATGAGTAAGTGCAGCCCCGTCAGACTGGCACCATGTGTTTTTTTCTGCAGGTTCACTACTGTCCTGGGGTTTGTGGTCTGGTAATGGGCCCCTGGCTGCACTGACTGATGTGTGTGTTCGGCATGTGTGTGTGTGTGTGCCAGATAATGGGGTCTGCTGGAGGTCCGCGGAGGAGCCGTGTCTGACTGTGCTGTGATGGGCAGCTTGGTACTTTCGCTCCAGGCCTCTACTATTGCCACAGCACACTCTCGCAAAAAACACACAAACGTGGCAACTAACCACACACACGCACACAAATCTGATTGACAGAGCATGCTGAGCGCCCAGCTGTCACTCACACTTTGGTTTCCTAGAGTTGTTCTCCCTTCCTTTTTCCGCCTCACACACACACACACACACACACACAGGCCACACTAACACGCACAAACAATTCCTGTTAGTTGTCACATGTAAGAAGACATCACGCCCCGCAACAAAGCCGCGAGCTTAGTGCTTCTACTTGTGACGAGCACACACAAACAAGATAACAGTTAGCGGGAGACGAGCTTCAGTTCACCGGAGTTGCAAAACAACTTTTCACCCTCATTAAGAGCTCACTCGACGCTGAGCCAACCTTTCCTGGACCTCTCCCGCTTCTGCAGACTGCTATTAACTACTAAGAGGCTCATTAGCAACAAATGAGAGCTGAGAGACAAAGCAAGAGTAATCAGTTTAAACTGTAGACAAACAGGAAAACACTTGAGGTCAGAGATGTAGGGGAAAAAAAATATAAGCGTTTCAACACATTTCAGTCGAGAGATGGTAACATTCAGCTCACGTCTCACAGCATCGACGATAAAAACAAAAACATCCTAACAAACAGTGTTCAATGTTTGAAATTTACAATTAACAGACAAGTACATGTAGTCAAGTTGATGAATCCATCTGGTTGTGCATATTTCTGGCAAGCAGGCAAGCTTGAATTAAACACCAGTTGGCGTCTACCAGGTGTACATTTGAGATAATACGATGAATGTCCTCCAGCCAGTCCTGTTTTGGGTCCTCGTTTGGACAGTATCAGTGTCATAAAAAAGCTTCAGTGAACAATAATGCAAAGCTCCCAAGTCCTTGGATTGACATAGAGTAGGATAAAGACCCTGAAGCTGGCCACTAATCAAGGTCAAGCTGTCAAAGAAAAAGAAAACCCGCCCGCCCCCCACCAAAAAAAGGGAGTGACAGAGGAAGTGGCAGCAACAGAACGAACCTTTTGTGGCGATCTTGACGTAGAGACGGGGGACTGCGACCTCATGTTTTTAGCCGAGGAGCCTGCTGACAACAGGGTGAGAGAGACAGAAGAGAAGAGAAATTCAAATTAGGATTTTTTTTCTTTTCCTTTTTCTTGCATTCGCCGCGATGACACAGCGTGAGTCATGCAAACATACACACACGGAGCTGAAGAGGGGCCAGTGGCTTAAAGCATCAATGAGTCAAATAAGCGCTGATGTTTTTGCAGGTCCTTTAGGCTGCCTTAAGCTGTTTCTACATCCAACAGCTGTTGCTGCTTAATGCAATGAGGGCAGAAGTAGTGAGAGGAAGAGGGAAAAAAATAAATAATAAAAAAACACTCCATCTGCTTATTACGCTGCTGGGCAGTACAATATATCAGAAAACACTGGGGAATAAGTCAAGTCTGTTTCATCTGTAAATAAGTAAATACGGAAAACGCAGTTTGAGTTAATGGTGGAGAAATAGTAATGACATGCATTTCTCAGGAGGCCTGGAAGGAAACACAAATTCAGAAATTGACTGGAATTTCAATCGGCATTGACTTCAGCCCTCTCAAAGTCCACAGAGATTTTCAGACTTGTTCTTACGCATCACATACCAGCAAAGATTTCAGCATGTCAAGACGGTTAATAACGAAAAACGACAACGTCACACGCCTGTGGATGGAGTCAAGCAGCACCGAGACAAGAAAACAGTCAGCTGGAGAGCCTCAGATGGAAAATGTCATAGTAGTAGTAAGTAGGAGGTGCAGAAAACAGCAGGTGTCAAAAGTCAGAGTGGAAGATTAGTGCCATTCTTTTTTGACGATTGGCCGTGATCGGCTAGTTTACCTGAGTACGGTGGCCTAGGAGGTACAGGAGGGCATAGCAATTTGCCAAAAGAGTCAGAGAAGGATGGAGCGCCCTCTTTGACACTGTCAAGGCTCCAGCTACTGGGTGTGGGTCTCACTTACAGTACACAGAAACATCACAAGTCACTTTACAGGTTATGGACACAAGACAACATGGAGAACACGGTGGAATCATGCACATTTCACATGGATGGGATGATGACTGAGAACTAATTAGGAATGATCAACAGGGAAGAGGTGCATTAAAGACCCCAAAAAACAAATTTCTCAGTCAGCGTCACAAGATATCTCTTGATGATTTTCATATAGAGCAGGTCTAGAGCACAATAATATTTTACAGAGACTCAACAATTCCCACCATGAGCAAACGTTCGGCGACAGTGACAAGGAAAAAGTTCCTTATAAGAGGCAGAAACCTCGAGCAGAACCCAGCTACACATCTTAAAAACTGTTTTGGTAATGACATGACTGCATTTTCTTTTTTTCTAAGAGTTGGAAAAATGTGATGTCACAATTATATTTGAATCTAATGACAGTTTGGTGGATTTATTTGGTCACTTTCAGATCAAAACAAACCCAAATAGTTCTGATTAGGCAGATCGAATGAGTTGTTTAGCGTTGAACATTTTTTATGATATTATATTTAATGTACCATACTTCAAGTGTAGTTTTAAGCATTACTTCTTCTCTTCTTAGTCTAATTTTTTGCATTTTTAATTATTATGTCTTCCTGGAGTTCTTCTGGTGTCTCAATCTGCGATGTCTCTTTCTGTCTCACTTCTTGTCCTGTCTCTCTCTTGCCAATTTCAAAGCAGCTGCAGATGATTTTATTCCAGGACTGTTTTTTTTATCTCTTCCCAGAAACACTAACATTAGCTCACATTACTGGCAGAGACATGAGATTAAGGTCAATCAGCTCAACAATCCTCTGAAGAAGAGATATTTGTGGGCAGCGGAGGATATTTTTTTACCGATCAGGAGCATACAGATATTTGTCTGTTTGTCTGGGCTGTATATTCGCTGACAAATACGGAAATGTATTTCATCATCGTTTTGCTACTTTTTTATTTAGTTTGTGTTGTTTTCGTTCATCATTCACAGACAGCAAAAGGAAAAAATATTATTATTGAAAGAAACATGTTTGACACTTAAATATAGCTTTCATAGGAACAGAATTAAAATATAAAGTCTCAGACTGCCTTCAGGTTTATTCATAGGTCACATCCAATCAAACTTTAAGCTCTTAAGTAGCTACAGACATATCGACACTTGAAGTAAATAGAAAGTAGTTTACTGAATTTTCCAAGTGAGGGATTAATGAAGTACTTTCCAGCTACTTCAAGTGCAGACATTTATGTAAAAATAAAATGTAATCAGACATTATAATTGATATCACAGCTGGGTCACAGTAAAGTCTATTGCCTCTGGAAAACCGCTGCTGAACAGCCTTCAGTTTAATTTCACAGGACGACGCTCTATATTTGGTATCTGGAGTTATAATTTAAGGTTTGAGGCGAAAGATGCGACAAACAACACTTTTATGCAGTCGCGGGTTTTGTGTAAATCTTGGCACCTTCTCATTGTCATTGTCATATGCATAAAAAGGTGTCATGTCACCATATTGCGGCGGTTCATCTATCTCTCGCTGCATTATTTACGGATCACGCTTGTGAATCACGTGCGTGAGTCACAAAGGAAGCCATCACATCCTCACTCTTTATTTTTAAAAAGGTGTCTCTTCCGCAATCCTCCTTAATTATTTCACAAAGTGCTCTGAAAGCGGCTGCTGATGGAAGGAAATGCATTCCCACGTGTTCAGTTTCCACTCAGTTTTGCAGAAGTTCAGAGAAAAGCAATTGAACTCTTCAGGTTTTTTAAATTACACATAGTGAGGGGGGTCGGCTTTCAGTCTCAATTCACAGGGACATTTCTCCCTGGAAAAATGCAAGAAATATTCATCTCCCCTCAACTATGCCGAGCAAAATGCCAACCGGGGGGGCTTAACTAATAGATACGCATTCATACATATGAATGTCACACACGTCCGTCAGCATCGCAGGGATAGTACCTACCATTTCATTACTCCTTCAAGATGAAACGCTGTAATCAAGACGGTGTGTCTGGTTAGGACTCGTGAGCGAATTGGAGCCCAGCGTTTTATGTGTGTGTGTTTTTAATTGTGTGTGTGTCTCCCGAGGAGCTCCCTGAAGCAGCTGCGTCAAGACAGATGCCTCCAGTCACTCTGTGGTCAAACTGTCACACACACTGCACACACCGTGGACGGCAGCGTAAGCATCGGTGAGTAATAGAGGCAGATGATTCTGCCGCGGCATTATTGTTGCCTCTCCACCAAAGAGAGCTTTTGTTCAGAAACACATACCAGGCTCTTTGAAACAACAATAAGGAGCACACTAAACGCAATGTTTTACCTTTGTCTGGTGCCGAGAGGTTGGGATCGCTCCGTGGTAAAGTGGTGTCACCTATCTGGTGAGGAGGAGCTCTCTGCAAACAGAATCCAAAAGTCACTAAAGTTAAACACAATGCAGCATAAAATAAAATAAAAAAAACAACTTGGCTTGGGCTAACACGGGTAAATGCCAGCTTTAACATGAGAGGAATAATTGGATATTGGACGGTAAAACAAATATCAAGGTGTGAAATGTTTCCCGAGCAAAAAAAATTCAATAGAAGAGACAGAGGGAGACGCGAGAGAGCAGCGGAGTCAGACAGACACAGGCGGAGAGAAAGAGTGTTGAATATGTAATGACCTTTATGTCTGGTGTGGTATTTGTAGAAGTGTGTGAGCGCTCAGAAAATATCGGAATAAGATACAGTGTTGTTTTAATTAAATGATACAGTGATCATTGTTTCTAATAATCAATAATCCATTAGCAAATAGCGAGTCCTTTGCTCCTGTCAGGTTGGAAGTAATTGTCAGGCCTTCTCCCAACATCTGTTCATCGACAGACTTTGAAACGTTTCTTTTGATTCGACACAAACAGGGCGAGTCGTGCCAGTAGCGTCAGCGCTGACTGTACGAGATGAAAGTGCCCCGAAGAGCAAACACATTATTTTTCTGTTACAGTAGCTTTGTCACCGAGGATGGAGTGTGTGATTGCGTTACGTGCTGCCCTTCGGCTAGAGAGGAAACCGCAATATCATGTTGTTCTTGTTCTCGTGGTAACATTAGCTTGCAGTACCGGGATGTCAGTACCGATGATTTTTCTTTTACAAAAAAAAAAAGAAAAGAAAAAAAAAAGAGGCAAAGCTCCACCGTCTGGCTTTAAATAAATATCAGTATCAGCTGCTCTTGAAAAAAAAAACAAAAAAAAACTGCATTTCTCAGCTACAAAGAGGCCTCGTGGCACGTGGCCTCATCCAGGACAGAAGTCAGCCTCTGAAAGGTGCTGTACAATCCGGAGGTGACCTTGTTTTCTGCTCCAGCATGCACCTTATGATGCAGTATTGGACAAACGTGCCCATAAAGAGCAACGTGTCAGGCCTATATAATATCTATATATATATTATGGCATGCCGTTCAGAAATTAAACCTTTGAATATATTGAATGAAGTCTGAATATATTGAAGAAACCTTGATTATTTGAATGAAACTTTGATATATATGAATGAGTCTGAATAATATGGAATGAAACTTTGAATATATTGAATGGAAACCTTGGATATATGGAATGAAGTCTGAATATATTGAACGAAACCTTGAATATATGGATGATGAAACTTTGAATATATGGAATGAAACTTTGAATATTGAATGAAGTCTGAATATATTGAACGAAACCTTGAATACATTGAATTGAAAACTTGACTGACGTCAGACTTCCCGGCATCTTGTGTAACGTGTGGATGCTATAGCTAAAGTGAGAGTGACAACGAGTCAGTCCGCTCACAATCCTGTTGCAGCAATATTAAACTATGAGGACATAATTAACACTGCGTGTACGGGCCAAAATCCCACCGATAACCCCTGATCAATTACCGTTTTCCTGACAAGGAAGTTCGCTCCCTTTTTAATCGTGGCAGAATAAAACAGGCCAGACAGCTGTATCAAGGCCAACCTCAGCATGCCTTCAACCCACAGGAGTGCCCACAAACACCCAGTGGCGGCTCGGACTGGCAGTCTGTGATACGGGCAAAATGCCAGAGGGCCGGTCCATCTCCCACATTTGGGCCGGTGGGCTCTGATGTTTTTTTGTATGTATGTATTTGTTTTTTGTAGCCTTTGCAACATTTGCCCAGCAGCCCAAAATGACTTGCGGCCCATTTTGCATCAATTTGGAATAGGCTTGGGTTGCACTGGCTATATCGGATTAATATTTGCCTCTTCATGACGGGTTCAGAAGTTACGATTTACACCCCCCCCTCCCCTGGCAATCAAATGGATGCGTCCATGCAGCCGCAGGTTTATGTGAAACCGAAGCAGGGATGAGACTCATATACAGTCTATAGATAAACTTCATACTTATGTTGCCACGAATTTATTTCAATAAATTATGGACGACAGAGGTTCTAAAAAGAGGAAAAGGAGGAGCAGAGAAAATCCGAGTTAAGATGCGAAAAAGGGCCGCATAATCGGGAGTCGAACCTGCGCCCCCGCAGCGGCCTTCACATATGGAGCGGTTTGCTTAAGCTACCGAAACTAAACACCCAAACGGCTCCAATGATGGGCCGGTCCCGAGAAAAAAATGCCAGGGCCGGACTTTGTTCCTACGCCGACCCTGACTCAGTGCACAATCTCCACCCATACCAAAAAGAGGGTCCAAGACACTGTATGGAGCTTTATATAGTTTTCAGGTGATTTAATGAGGTAACACAGTGAATTGCCGTGCGTAATGGCACTGCTCTCTGACGCGGCACTCTCCGGGACTGGAGGAGCTGCTGCGGCTACAGGGATTTCATGAACTGAAAGAGAAGCTCTTCATAAATTGTTTAGAATACATACGCATCGCGCCAACATTCATAGATCCAATGCAGGGTGAAATATTTGTTTATTATTGACGTATTATTTATGATCCGCGACACATTGTCAGCTTTGGGCAGCTACTCACACAGCGGACTGCGGACAGGACCGACAAATGCCTAATGAGATTATTGGCGAAACTTTATGCCTGTTGTAGGCCTACACCCGGTTAGAAATTGAGCTTTTTCGGGAGGATTTCGGCACGCATTCGCAGTGTATTTATCATGTCTCATTGTTTAATATCGCTGCTCACTAGATTTCGGGCGGCCTGACTCATTGTCTTTCGCTTTTACAGACTGTTACAACAGATGGCTGCAGGCACTCCGCGAAGTCTGACGTCAGTGAAGTTCTTTATATTCAAGGTTTCACTCAATATATTCAGAGTTTCATTCAATATATCAAAGGTTCACTCCATATATTCAAGTTTCATTCCATATATTCAGACTTCACTTCAATATATTCAAGGTTTCGTTCCAATATATTCAGACTTCATTCATATATTCAAGTTTCATTCCAATATTCACGGTTTCGTTCAATATATCAGACTTCATTCCATATATTCAAGGTTTCATTCAATATATTCAAAGTTTCATTCCATATATTCAGACTTCATCAATATATTCAAGGTTTCGTTCAATATATTCAGACTTCATTCAATATATTCAAGGTTTCATTCATATATTCAGACTTCTTCAATATATTCAAGGTTAATTTCCTGAACGGCATGCCCATATATATATATATATATATATCTTATATATATATTATATATATATTAATATATTATATATAGGCGGGCTGACCATCTGTAAGGGCCACAAATGAGAGAAAGATGAGTTTTCCTTTTCCCCCCCGTTTCAAAATGTTCTTTTGATGATATCCTCAGTGTTACTTTGGATCTTCTGGATAATGTTTTGATCTTAGTGGTTTATGTTTTTTGTTTTTCAGACTGGCGTGACAAACTGATGACAGCTTTAATTACTACAAAACCCATGAGCCCTGGCAACTGTTGCTACGGAGAAGGAGAGCTGTCGTGAATTCAAAACGCTTTCTTTGTTGTAGTTGTGATCATAATTGTGTTGAGACAAGAATGTAACAGATTTTAAAGCTCTGGGCTTGGATGTTGGAAGAAAAATGCACCTTGGGAGTTATAGTTTTTTTTTTGTGTAGTTTCTTAAATTTTTCAAGAATCAGATATTTTCTAACTGACGGTTCAACTGGGAGAGTTCGAGAGCCTACGTGACGGCACAAGTGGAACATTAACATTTTATTTCAGCTAGAAAATTTGAATTTTTTCCCCAGTATCCCATCTTACAAAAAGGTAAAAATGCAGTTACAGTGTGTTTCTATTCAACATCCTCTGGACTAATATGTTTTGTTAGATATATTGCATATTAAAAATATTCTTCATACTGTGAACTTTTGCACGTTATCTGGCTTGCAGACTTGCACATTCTTGCAATAACTGTAGGGCTCTTTTCATCCTAAAAACACATTTTACATATATTTATATCGTTTATATTTTTTAGTACTTGATTTTTCATCTTCCTTTTAGTGTTATATTTATTACCTAATGTTTGTTATGCGCCAATAACACCATGACAAATTCCAAATACTGTATGTGAAAGGCTACTTGCTAATAAACCTGATTCTGATTCAACATTATACTGTGCCATAATGTTTATAATCATACTGCCTACCTCTTAGTGCGTGTGTGTGTGTGTGTTTTAACCTGTGCAGGGTCCAGGGGGTTGGGGAAGATGGCGCTGACCGGCCTCTCTCTTGGAGACAGACAGGCATTTTCTCTGGAATGCTTGTGTTTCTCTGCCATCTGTGGTGAACCTGTTATGAACGGTATGAGATATTAGAGTGGTAACAAACACACACACACACACACACACACACACACACACACAGGACAGCATGCGCAACACATAAAGGACCAAATAGCAGCAAGGTGTTAGACTATTACCCACAAATACTGGCAATCAGGAAAGGCCAATCTCTGCTTCTCCCTCCAAGCCTCTCCACCATTCTTTCAGCCTCACTGGCTCCACCACATGATAAATGGCCTGCACCCACTCCCCCCCTACACACACACACACACTCCTCAGATAGTCCGGACAATCACACCAGACAGGGACACATGCTACACCCTGTCACAGAAACATATGTAGCACACACACACACACAGATCAAACACAAAAGACCACACACGCACCCGCTCACGCAAATACTCCCTCACACCATTTTCCCCTCGCACTTCCCCTCATCTGGTGTTAGCCACTGTGCAGATCTTGATCCATTAGCGAATGTGAGACCACTTGGAAGGCTATCATATGAGTATGAGATAGCCATCGCTGGCTCTCATTCAGATAACACACTAGCAATAATTCTCTCCAGGCTTTATGGGTAGACAGAGGCCACTTTTATAAGGGCGCCGCCCGCTGCCAGCAGCTTGCCGATGAGGAGTGTATACGCTTCTATAAATGTCTTCATATATTCCCAGTTTTTATGATGTGGATCAGGCGGGAACACTCTTGCACGGTTGAACACAGCGAGATAAGAGGGGCCAGACGGAGAAGGCATTAGATATTCACACTACACTGTAGGAGGCTTGGCCCAGGCTGGACTGGAGATTGTACTGAGGTCCAAGAGGGACACTCCACAGAGCCGTAATCATCTCTTACTCTTTCTTGCCCTGTCTTGCATTTTCACTGGCTCCATGTTTCTTTCAGCAGCGTTTGTCTCCACGTCTCAGCCCATTTCATTTTTCATCTCGGCTCATTCTCTATTCTCTCTATTTTTCCAGTCTCCTCACTTTTTTCTCTCTCTCTCTCTCTCTCTCACGTGTAGCCGTCGTCTAACCTGGCTAACCTCACCCCAACATGACGTCGCGGTGCTTTGAGAGAACATAGTGTCACCGAAAGGTCAAAAGGTGCGGTCCCCGTGTTCTGTGTGTCCAGCTGAACCTCTGCCTGCTTCCTCGGCGTGAGTCACTCTGCATTTAAACATCAGCTAAAGGCTTACAGTGTACAGCATTTTTTTAAAAATGAGCGCCGGTCTCACCTCTGGCACTGGAGGGGGCTGAGCTGGTGACATTGGGCGAGGCAGAATGGTTGGAGCTGAGGCTTGAGGTAGACGGACTGGGCTGCAGGCGGGATGACAAGAAGAACAATTGCATCATTATCATGAACCAGAAGCATAATTTTGAATGTTATTCATTTATTTCACAACTTCACTTAAAAGCTGCTATGTGTTTTTTGTGTTTTGCATTTCTTTTTAGGTCATTAAAATAAAAGGGACAATCTGGGTGTAATTTGGTGATGGTGCCTTTTTATTCCTCTGCTGGAGGGCATCAAAGAAGAAAGAAATGTGTAACTGAGTTGGCTTTAACCAACCACAGAACTGCAGTTTTGCTTTTTCTTTGCTCCAGAGAAGAGCTTTTATTTTGGAATTTAAACCTTTATTCGATGGAGACAGCTGACAGGAGTGACAGGAAAGTAGGGAGAAAGAGAGGAGGGAATGACATCCAGCAAATGGACACAGGTCAGAATCAAACCCTGGGCAAGGGCCAAGCCTTTGAACATGGGGCGTAAGCTCTTCATTCATACTTTTTAAAATATTCATACTTTTTCCACGTCCAAATTTTACATTAAAATGAATGGCACAACCTTCAAATCTTTCCGCTACGTCGACATACTTTCAGCTACAGACTTAATTTAGAAAACTTTAATCTGTACACAAGACTTTTTTTACGACTGTTTTTCAGTTCATTTCACATTTTTGCATCAGGCATTTCAGCAGAAGGCATCCACACCGCGTTTTCCACAGGAAATACAGTTTTCTAGTTAAAGTTCAGTTCCATTTATTGTAGCAGAGCCTTAAAGAGTGTCATTGGAAACACCTGCGTTTACTATTTCATGTCAAAATGGCTGCCGTGGAAAAAGACCTACTAACTTTACGTAGTAATTTATTTATTTAGTCTGTATAAAACAAAGTGTAAAAATAACATGTTGTTGTTGTATGGAGGTTATGTGGTGGACTTTTCTTGGCCGTGGGCAGTGATTTCCTTGGAGTCTGTGGCTGTTGCCTGGCAACCTCACAGTGACGAAAAGACGAAGCCAGGGGTGTCAAACATCCAATGGATGACTTTGCAAAGTTCAAATGTTAAATAAAATACACTGCTGCTCCTCATAGACAAAGAAATGAGTGAAATATTATGTTGTTGTTCATTTCCAAAACACATTACTTGTTACTGGTTACTTGTTAATGTTTTCATCATGTAGTTCTTCACACTCAAAGAAAGGGAATGATTTGAAGTTTTACTGGTTCTGCCTACGTGAGATCAAAGGTGGCTGTATGTTTGAGTTGGAAACCAGCTGCTGCTGATTTTCATCTTTCCATTTCATATTTACTGTACAGAGGTGTGTGTGTGTGTGTGTGTGTGTGTGTGTGTGTGTGTGTGTGTGTGTGTGTGTGATATTGATGTTATCATACAACTCAGTGAGCTTATTTCCCAAAATGTCAAAGTATTTTTTTTTTTTTTCAGATTTAAAGTACAAAAATTTTAACACTCACTAGAAATGTCATCAGGATAATATTATAATAATATTATATTATGTATATTATCATTATTGCATTGCCATATTACTATAACAAGCAATGAAATCTATTATCTTTATTAAATTCTATTAAAAATAGATTTTTTTTTTTTTTACAATTTAGGCAAATACTGTGCATACATCTATGATTTTACATAATGGATCTTTGTAGTCTAGAAGGTTTTTGTATGTATCTTTATACTATATCTTAATATACACACACACAGACGGTTGACAGATGAGACTAGATTTGTCACAATGACTTTGGCCACTGTGGTCAGAAAACAAACAACAAAAAAAACCCACCCTGTGTCTGAAACAAATTCATGTACAATCCATCACAAAGTCTGTCTGAAACATTAAAAGCCTCCGTCTACAAAAGGAGTACAGGTTTAAAGGATTAATGTTTGTCATTAGGATCACTGTTCAGTGAATTGTACTTGATCTGTAGAATAAAAGCTATGATTTTCAAAAACAATATTGAAATAGGTTCAGTCAGATCCATGACAACATCCCTTCTCTCTCTGCTTCCTGTTGTTGCAGGCCTGCCAGGTGCAGCAGAGAGCTTGCCAGGAGTTGTCGGCAGCTTCTGCATTGGCCAAATCTAGTTTAGATTACTGCCCAACTCCAGCAAGCGGCCTGGACGGACCACACAAAGCACCGTGTCTTTATTTGATATAATCATGACAGTTTTCTTGGCCCGGACAAAGCTCCAAACAAGCGGAGAGGGGTCAGAGGAGAAGAGAATTGAGTGTGGATCAGAGTGAGAGGGATTAAAAAATATTGCAAGTGAAATGTGTACAGAGCGGGAGGCCAATTATGGGATGTGGACATTGTGTGTTTGTGTGTATGAGGGAGAAGGAGAGATTACCTGCATGTTGAAGACTTCATCCGAACTCTCGGACTGTCCTGTGATGTTACTGACTTCGTTGGACGCTTGAGATGACAGAGAGGACGAGGAGTAGCGGTTCACCGCAGGGTAACTGAGAGGGCTGTGGGCGAGAGAGCGACAGACAGACGGAGAGAGAGAGATGGTCACGGTGGCTTCTGGTAAAAGGGAGATAGGTCGTGGTATTTTGTTTCATTAGGTTTCACTCACCGAAGATTCAGCACGAGGCAGACAAAAGGCAGACGGGGGAGGGAGAAAGACAAACAGAGACAGAAAATGTCAGATTATAAGAAGATAATCGATACAGCAATCACAGCATTTCGTCAAGCACTTGTCAGCCAAAAGGCGAGTTTGAAAAAAAAAAAAGGTTACAGAACAAACACAATGGGGCTTTTGAAGGGAGGGTAAAGCAGAAGACTTTATCAAAATAAATAACATAAAAAAAGTCGTTATAACCAGGATTTCTGTTGCCAAACAGAGTCCAAATAAAAAAAATAGAAGAAATAAAAACTTGAGTAAAAAGCAAAATGTCACTAGGAGATGGAGAAGATGTATGTGTCGGTGTCTTTCTGTGTGGCTGTGCCCCCTGGGATCAGACTGTGGAGGCAGAATGTCGCAGGTAGACAGAGTGGCAGGGTCACTGAACACATCAAAACACACACACACACACACACACACACACACACACACACACACACACACTTATGCACAGTCTGCCTGCTGGCCCTGGCAGCAGCCACTGTCCCTGTGGGTGCCAGTCAGTTGTCCTTAACCCACCCCCCCCAACATAATGTATGCCCAGATGGAGCCACACTGGTAAAGAACGGAAGAAGAAGAAGAAGAGAGCAAAGGCACAGAGCATGGTGTTGGGAGGTGAGCTGGGTACACACGAAAAAATAGGAGATAAGATAAAGAGAGAGAGGGGGCACATCAAGAGTCAACAAAAAGGAAGGCGAGACAATACGAGCAGCTTTTGTTCCAAGTGTTCTAAAACAATACAAATAAAAAAGTTAAAAGAAAGAAAGACACACTGTAGACAGAACTGAAAAAAGACTGAAATTAAAAGAAAATTTGACAAAAGAGGTTGTCACCTCCGCCTGGCAACCCCTCTGCCACCGTCAGGGCTAATGATGTTGGGCACAGAGTTCCTGCATGTTCGCGGGCTCCCGTTGGTGAAGTGCACTGGGCTCGCGCGCACATAAGCTGGAAACTCCTGCGGCGTTGAAATCAGGGGGAGAGAAGAAAGTGCACATCATTTTTTATTTTTTTATTGTGCATTGAGCATAAGGTATGTAAAGCAAAATACACACAAATGCAAATAAAGGAAGTGTGCTCAACGAGAGCTGGATTTCTCCGAAGGAGGACTAACGGGTTGATTCACGTGGAAGTCTGAACACAGCGGCCGCTCTCTGTTGTCACAGCCAGAGCGTGTAAAAGACTCGAGCAGACTTAATGAGGAAAATCATTAACACAAGTTGGACTGTTTTTAAACGTCCTAATACAAGACTGATTGTCATTAACTAAAATAAATTACTGCTACTGCTAGTGATAAAATGATTAACTGATGACTGACTACTGCTGCTGCTGCTACCACTTGCAGCTTTTAAAAATTCATTCTTTAAAAATGTATTACCATGTCTGGTCTTCTGGCTTACCTGTATGCCCAGACTGGATTTCATCAGGTGAAACTGGTCCACTAACTTCTTGTGGAGAGGTCTCATGTCCTGGGGAACAAATTTCTCATGCACAGCGAGGCCGTACTCCAGAATGTGTGCCTGCAAAACGAGAGCTGGTTAGCATCTCTGGATATCGTAAATAACTAAATCTGAAGAGGTTCCACACGTGTATAGTTAGATTAAGTTGATACATTTACATGTGATTGTGAATTGGGTTTCGTTTTGCTGTATTTTTAACAATATTTTATGAGTAAATGCAGCGAGATATCTGATAAATATCTGGAAATAATGTGAGTTATATCAACAAAATCAAGTTGATATCACCTGAAATAATGTGAGTTATATCAACAAAATCAAGTTGATATCACCTGACATCCCTAAAAAAAGCTACAAAAAAGACTCAAACTAGCCAAGAGGTCCAGCTCTGACCTGGACTCCATAGAGGAAGTTGGGGAGAGGAGGATGTTAGCAAAGCTGACATCCATAATGAACAACTCCAACTGTGGGGTCCTTAAACACCTCCTTCAGCAACAAGTCTTTATCTTTTATCCACTTTTTTTTAAAAGAAAAACAGGATTTTAACACTTGGTACTTAACTAAATGATGCTATGAATACACACTGCAAACTGACAAAAACAACTCAAGGTCCACTTACTCAAATGTTCTTCAGAGTGTTTTGTCTGTTTCCAAAGTTTAAGGTCTTTAAATCTCTCATTACAAACCTGTTCAAACATGAGTTCTCTCAGTCGCCCAATCTTGTCGCCATCCTCGGGGTGATTCATAATGTAGTCCTTCACGAAAAAGGCCTGAGTGGAGACAAAATGCAGAACATCTGTTATGCGCACACCGGGAGATGAAGCAGTAGGCTTTCTGCACCACAGAGTTACCTGAATCCCTGCTGGGCTGACACAGTGAATTAGCGTCCACATGTTTTTTTTTTTTGTCCTTAAAAAACATTCAGGAACAAACTGAGTAAATAACCAACACAGAGTAAACTAACATCCGGTTCAAATAGTGTGTTATACACCTGTCTGAATTTTTGTGTTGTGATATTTATATCAAGTTCAGGGACGAGAATAAAACAGACTAAAAATAAAAGAAGAGAAACACACTTTTTCTTTGATTTACAGGTTTTTTTTCTTGAATTCTTGTTCATGTGCTTCCTGTTATAGATCATGCCTCTTCAGAAATCTCACACTTCTTAATTATGTCTCACGGACTGAGCTTTCTATTCCCTTTCCAGACATTTCCACTGACTCAGGGGAGAAACAGATAAGATGACAAAATTTCTCGGCCCACTTTGAATGACGTAACCTTTTTTTTTTTTCTTCACTTCCATACATTCAAAAAAAAAAATGCCAGTTTGTCACTGTTTACAATGACATCAACACTTGTGATGTGTCTACAGATTATGCTAAGCCCTTTTTCAACGTGCACAAAGAGAGGAGAGAGGACGAGCCGATGAAAGGCTCGCCTCGTAATCAGCTTTCGAAATCTGCCACAGAGGCAGACGCACGCATGCACAAAAAGAGGGAGTGAAAGGTAAAGATCAGCGAGGTTTCTCTCCCAAGGACACAGCTGTTTATCTCCAAAGAGACAGAGCCAGATGACGGATAGAGAGAAAAGATGCAGCTTCAAACATGACTCTCTCTCACACACACACACACACACACACACACACACACACACACACGAACATCCTGAGTGAAAAAACAAATATTATTTCTTCAGACAAACATCCTCAGATAGAAATCTCTACAGTATAAAGATAGCGTATATTAGTATGCATTGGGCATGATATCATGTTCCACAGATGAAACACAGAAATGAATGAAATGGAAAAATATTTCATTGCATAAACATTTCGCTCTTTATAGCCGATGTACGATAAAGTACATATGCAACAGTACCAAGGTAGTAATTCTAAAGAGAGAAGTGCTGCTTTCAGCAGGAAACTCCAAACCGAGGACCTCCGGAAAAGGCGGCGAAAATAATCAATAATCTTCTGCGAATGATGGAAGTTCCTCGTCGGGCTTTGGGGAGTGAGGCCTCGCCGTGGAGCGGCTCAGTTAATCATTAGAAAAGTCCAATTAGAGATGGAAACGCTGAGGGGAGGGGGGAATAAATCAGACAGCATTCCCCCCCCTCTTGGGCTTTGACTCAAACTAAAGCAATAAATCTGAATATTAATAATGACAATTTCTCCTTCATTTGGAGCAGAGCAAACCTCCACAGCTGTCAATCGGCATTACGACGGAAAAATTAATAGATTTACGGCGCGTTTGGCGGGTCGCCTCGCGCGGTATGAAATAAGCGTAGACACCGGCGGCGTGTTGGCCTGCAGAAGGAGAAGCCCCGTCTCAAAATAATTGAAATATGTGTCAGTTTCAATTGTGCATGATGTGAAAATTAAAATTAGAAGCAGCTGCAGGATGTTTGTTGTCAATCTTTACACAGAGAAACGCCTTTTTTCATATTCGTATCCATAGAAACACACACACATGACCTTGCCCTGGCGTGCGTAGAAAAGTAAAGAGCTGCTCTGTACATTAGAAGCTGAAAATCATTTTCATGCGCTGCCGGGTTTTTGTTTTTTTTCCCCAGACAAAATAATGGCAGTGGGAAGCACTTCAGTGACCCTTGCCTTTGTGGCTCTATCAAGTATCCTACAAACCTTAATGGGCTTCTTCTAACATGGAGGCACGCTCTTCTGCGCAAACCTAATATACTTTCGCATCAATGGTATACACACACATGAACACGGACACCCACATATACACTCCCGGTGGAAAAGCGTGGTTGCTATGCGACGCAGAGCAAGTCCTCTCGGTTTGTTAAGAGGGTTTTCTTCAGTAGACTTGTGTCTTTTTCTTCAATTATGCTCCTACTGGTTGAGAAATTGTCACCATCCTGCAATTTTGTGCTATCGAGGAGCTTTTGGAGAAGCATTAGATGCAAATGTTTGTCACGTGACTGACCATATTTCAGTTTCTTTCTCCACCAAGCTGTGTGTCTGTCTGTTACAACTTTGGTGTATGATGTAGCAGCTGCATAAACACTCCCATCTCATTCATTCAGCCATTAGCCATCTATCTCTCTGTGCTGCTTCCTCACACTCTTCTTTCCATCTGCCATTTTTTGACCTGACCCCTCTTTCTCCCCACATCCATCCATCCACATCGACCGAACCCCCCCATCCATCCATCCATCCATCCATCCACCCTTCCATCTCATTTCCCCGCTTTCATCTTCCCCCCCTCCTGCTCTCCGCTCATCTATCCATCCCCATCGCTCCATATCAGTCAAACCTACACCCAGCCATTCGTGCATCCATCCATCTGTTCATCCACTCCTCCCTCCGCAAAACGCTCTCTCTGTCCATACATCTCTCTGCTAAAACCCACCTTCATGCATCATTAGGCGATCCATATGTCATTGCTCCTCACCACTGCCTCAGTCTCTAAAACCCTCCAACCATATCCTCCATCTATCCATCCATACCTCTTGGTAGCGGGCCAGCCCCCCATTGACAGCGGCGTCGATGACCCCGTTGAGGCACATGGTGAGGGGGTTGATGTTCTGCATCTGGCGGCTCTGACACTGGGTGATCAATGTTCGCAGTTGTAAGTTCTTGTTCTCGATAACCTCGATGGCATTCTCCAGCGGGCTCACCTCCACCTGTGAAGGGGGGAGATTGTAGATATAAAACAAGAGTCTTAAGGGGCCACTTATTCTGTAGCACCAAAGGGAGCATCTAAAGTCTGAAGGCTAGAAGAAAAGAACCCTGATGATATCGTCAAGGTTATTTCCATCTTAGTTTGGGCTGCCTGTGAAGTCTGAAAGTAGTGGTTGTCTGGGCTCATAGCGGTGCATTCTGGGAGGTGTAGGAGCCAGCCTTTTTTGGAGGTTGATCTCAGATATGCTTTGATTTGAAGTTCAATATTACATGAATGTTGTGCCCCTTCAATTCTTAAATAAGCGGATTGATTCTGAGTATTTTTCCCACAGAATTTTTTTCTGAAAAGTTCAGAGAAATTTTACATGCTCAATAAATATTTGCATTTGTGTGCAGAGTGCAAAAAGTTCGATTTTTAACCTCCAGATCTGGCAAAAGCCGGTTAAAAAGAACGGACCTTAAGACCTGAATTTTTCAAATGGTAGCTGTGATTATGGAACAAATTTTGGCCATGTCAAGGAGGTAGAATAATTTGCTGCCAACAGTGGCTTATTTACACATTCAGCAGCCAGATTTACCAAAACAGAAACACTGCGTGGACGTAAAACCAAAACAAGGAGCCAAAAGATGCTAAAATGCCCAGCAGAGCTGATTGGAGCTGTGTAGTTGGGGTATTTATACTACCAGCGGCATATTTCACACAAACACAACAGTCTGTTGATATAAAACTAATTATGACAGCTGCTTCAGGTATAAGGTATGCACTGCATGCAAGTATTTAGTATATGGTCACTTTTTCATTATTCGTGGATGCATAAAATAGTTCTTCATCCTGTGTTTCTTCTTTTTCTCTTCCTCCGTCTCACACAAAGCTTAATCCTCCTACTAATAGAGCTTTTGCCAGTTCTGTATTTTACATGCTACTGCACAGCATAACCATCTTAGAACAACAGAGGGTTCACAATCCACAATTTCACACCACGCTCAGCAGATATGCGCTTAAGTATACACACACCATGTTATGTTTTGCATACGCTTTAAAAAGCATTTAAAAGAAATCCTCCCACTCCTTCGAGATCTGAGGGAGAAGATCCAAGACAGGAAGCTTTTGAGGGGATTTACGTGTAACAGTGTAGCAAAGGACTTTAGGCTTAAAAAACACAATAAGTATTGGTAGAATATTCCCAGTACAACAATCAGTTCTGGGAATTGGACTTGTTGGTAATCAAAGCAAAGCTATTGGATATTTAGTATGAAATCCAATCTATCCAACGGAGGCAACGAAACGTGTCCAGTATCTCCAAACTCATGACCTCGGCTATTACTGTTGTTCAGCGTAATGACTCGGATCAATACTTTGGTATTAGTTGGCATTACTCTAAACTGCAACCTGCAAAAATAAAACAGCGTCTCTCGTGTGACTGTGTGTATGGGAATTCTGTCTTCATCTTTATTTCATCAGACACACTCACCAGCTCTCTCTTGTCCACTTCAAACCAGCGGGAGATGCCTGGAAGACTCTGGACCAGGGTCAGGGTCGTCCTCTCCACCCAAAGGCTCTGCATTAACACACGATACACTCCCAAGTATGAGCTGATTGCTAAACACACTTAAGAAAAAAAATCCATAGCTGCTTTTTGCCTGATGCGCACATGCACTTTATCTCTGGCAGCCAGCACAGGATGTAATTATAGACACATAGTTAGAAGGAAACATGTCGACTACAACTACTGCCAAACGCTGCCTTGTAGGTGGAGGTCAGATGTCATATCTTATATCTCGCATCGTCATTCATGTTCCACCACTTACCCTGTCAGCCAGCATGCTTGTCAATATGCCAACATCGAGCAAGGTCATTTTGAGAGCACGTAAACTATGGAAATTCGAGCATTGACTGCAGGCAATTAACATAATAGATTCACAACTTAAGGAAGCATCCGCAGTGATGTTTGTTGTCAAGAATCATAAAGAAAGGAAAGTAGAAAATTGTTGTACTTTCTGTGTACTATATTTTATAAACAAACTCATCATTTTGTAAATATTTGGGACTGTTGGACAAAACAGGTAATTTAAAAAAGATGTCACCTTGAGCTCTAGAAACTTGTAATCGACATTTTCTGACATTTCATAGATAAACTCATCCATCAACTCATTTAAAAATATAGTTTGATACTAAAATCTTAACTTAATGTCCATTTAGTTCATTCTGGACTTTTTTTTGTCTCAAATTTTGTTTCCAAGGTCCAGAATGTTACAGAAAGTTCTAAAACTCCATGATCTGATATTTTTAAATGCTTTTAAATCTGCCCGTATCTGCCTGTTTTGGCCAGGACTCCCTTGAAAAAGAGAAATCTCAGCGGGACCTGGTTAAATAAAGGTCAAAATAAGAAGTAGCTTTCACTTTGAATCTAAACAAAACTAAAAGAGTCGCTATGAGGCATGCTGACACGCTCACAGGGTCAGTGCTAATATGCTGATGTTAAGCAGGTATAATGTTTGCCATGTCCACATGAGGACATTTTGTGCTTCTGCTGTGATCTCTCTAAGGCCAGGTGCGGATCAAGGTGCTGATAAAGTACATCGTCATTTATTTTCAGCTTAGTTTTAGTTTAGCGTTTTGCTCAAGGACACTTCAGCAGAGCAGATGAGTGCTGACATGCGGTATCGATCCGATGTCCACAGGTTGAAGAAGGGTCTTCCGACTCACTACACAACCCAGCTGCCCTTTATTGATTTTCTGCTTTTTAAGTCCAAGAAACCCACCTGAACAACTCTTGAAAAAAAGAAACATATTACAGTTTAAGAGCAGGAAGTTGAAGGGAAAATCTGGCAAAAATAAAAGTCTTGACCTTTCTGTAACCTTTTTTTTTTTTTACGTCTTTATCTGATCACACCATATCCCGGCTGCCATGTACTCTCGTCTTGCATAGCGACGAGAGTACACGGTTTTACCCTCAGTTTGAGGGTACTCTCAAACTGAGGGTAAAGAGAGCCCTGATGGAAATGTGATATCATGATTAAATTTAGCCAAATAGCTTTGATGGAACTGAGATGAAATGACTGCATAGAGCGTGTGTGTGTGTGTATGTATGTGTAATTATTGAATATTTATGAACCTAATATTAGGCTTTGTGTGTGTGTGTATGTGTTTAGAGCCTGTGAAGCGTGGATATAATTAGCGATAAAGAAGTCATGATGAATAAAACATGCGCTACACGCAGACTAATACCTGCACGCAGGAAAAAAATGAAGAGTTTCATGTCGGTCAGCAGTGAAAAAAATGCTAATGTTTATGAATGCATTTTAAATTCTGAAATATGCAAAGAGTTTTTCAGAGTTTTTTCATATCTCTTACAAATTATTCATTATTTAAAGGCTTATTTTCACATGTCAGTGCTTAATGTGTCACGGATTGTCGATTTTCATCATCTGCCTTTCTTGTGAATCTATTTTTTTCCCCCCTCCCCGTACCTTGAACTCATTCTCCTTGTCTTTGGTGCCCTTGTGAAAGGGCCGGTCATATCTGAACCTCCAGATGTGATTGAACTTGTAGAAGCTTTTGATGTTGTCAGGCACTCCATCTCTCTGCAGCACATCCTGACTCTCCGGGATGGGGGTTACGGCGTAGATCTGCAGGTCTGGAAGCAATCGGAAGTTAAGGAGAAAGGGAAAGAGCGAGAGTGAGAGTGACAAGAGAAAGCACTGCAGATTCAAATGGACAGGAATTGTTGAGTGACCTGAAAGAACATCGACGGGAAGACAAGGACACACACAGGCAAGTTTTATTTCCATCCACTGAAACCATAACATGCAGAGGATATACTAAAACAAAACAGTAAACCAATAATCGCTAATGGAGAATGCTTTCTTCCAGCAACTTGACCAGAGAAATATGAGTTTGGACAGCCACAGTAAATAGATTCATATGCATGAGTGTTTGCAACAAGGATGTACACATGGGCGAGAGAGATTCTATCGATTAGCGTTATTGTGAGAATAACACAGCAGTGTGCTAATTTATTCAGACAATGCCTGTCCTGTTCAGCAGTAGAAGCACATACGAGCGAACGCATCACATGAAAACGACAACTTGTCTCTCTGTCCTCCGTCTGGCTTTCTTTTAGTGCCGTCGTGTTGTTATGTCTTTGTTTTTCCCTCCTTCTCTCCCGCTATATAGGCCAACAGTTGTTCCATACATTTGTGTGAATAATTAAAAAGGCTGCCATGTCGTACAGCTTAATCTGAACACGCAGCATTACGACGAGTATAGTCTGTGACTCCAAAGTCATTTAATAGTCCAACTCCAGTCTCATCTCTCGCAAAAGGCGGTATAAACATTCGGCGCTCTTTCTTTCTGCTGTCTGTTTGAGTATTTTGTATTTTTGTATTGTTTCTTTAATATGTTCAAATATTTAAATGTTGCAGATGACGAGCCACAAAGCTAAAACATGTACTGTATTGTTCTAATGAATAGTTCAAACCTTGACCGAACTGCGTTCAACAGAAAGCAAATCATTGTATCGTTTAATGTCATAACACTTCTTAAAGTCATGTTTAGCGTCGTAAGATCGATGATTTACTAAAAAAGAGAATATCTCTTGTTGATGTTTGACTTCAGCATCTGCTGTTTTACTGCCGCCACAATTCAGACGCTCGGGTAGCCAGGATGAATCCTGACAGCCGAAACCTGGGATAATTAAAAGTCTGACTGCTGCTTGCAAAGCTTATTGAAATAACTAAGAAAATCCAGAAGACTGTAGTACCAACAATTTTTTTTAGCATTTTTAGAGCTTTAGACGATGCCGCTTAGAGATTTCGAATCCATTGAAACTTGTGAGCATGATTGTGTGCCTGTAAACATTCTGTGTGTGTATGTGCATACATATGTATGTATACTGTGCTTCTGCCATGTATTAATGCATTTTCACACATGTGGCTGTGTCTGCTCAGCATGGATGCCGCGTGTCCACGCTCCCGTGTGAATGAATTTTGCATGCGCCTCTCTGCTATAGCCAAGGATACACTGCGCATCCGCCTGGTATATGGTCTGGTCTGGCTGGTTGACGTGCTGCATGGCGATGGCGTGGGGGAACTCGTTGAGCATCCGCTGCTGGAAAGCCTCCAGCCTCTCGTAGTCATGGCCGCGGCACACAAACTCCTTATTCTGCAGAGGGAGGCGGGAGCAGAGGAGAGCGTGGGGTTAGCTTGACATCTAGTGGATGAACGCTGCAACTGCAGCCTTGACGAGCAAACTCAAACTCAAGGACGGAGGCCTGTTACATCATTAAATGGCATTGAATAAGAAGTGCTGAATGTCACCTCACAGTGGAGGAGTCTTACATAAGAAAAGCTAATTTCTTCCTGCGGGTCTTCTTTGGAGATGGTAAAAGTATTATTCTTTTTGACTTTAATATTCAAGACACAGTGAGAAATTTCATTACCCGTAAGAAGAAAGGGAACTTCTTTCCGTAGAAACCAACTCGGAAGAATTCAGGTTCTAGTCTTTGCTGGTCCATGATCTTGTCGTAGAGAGAGGCTTCCATCATCTGGAAAATCAAGGACAAGGCAAAATAAAACCATCATCACTTGACAAAACCTCAACGAACACACACTTGCTCAGCGTCGACGACTCACCCTCATCTTGCTCAGGTTCCTGTAGTCGTAGTAAGACTCATACTGGTCGGCGAGCTCTCTGCACAGGATGATGCCGTTCTCCCAACACTGAACACATAAAACAAACACTCCTCATCTTCATGCTTGCTGTCTCAAAACACAAAATCCCATTTAAACTAGCACACCAGGAATGAATGGTCTGCAGTGGTGCTGCTAAGCTGCGTGTTATCCACTGGGTGGCACTGGTGAGTCAACAATATCCAGAGTCAAACATAACCTCTTCATGCAGGTACATGCAGCACCCAGCCATCTTGCTAATTAAATGAAAAGCTTTCCTTTCCTGCTGCCTGCTAATCCCTGTGCGGCAGCGCTGGCAGATGGCATAGCTCGTGAATGTGAAGGAAAATTGGACTATGAGTAACGAGGGGAGCAGTTTTAATGATTCCGTAGAGCTGTGTTATTTCATCAGGGATGCTGCTTAAGTTTCTTTTCTTTTTTTTTGGCATGTGTAATTTTGGAGGGTTTCCATAATGCCACTTTTCCCTAAGAGTGTACAGAGTGATGGCACAGGTAGTTAGGTTTAGAGGTAAAATTAGGAGAGAAAAGTGGGAGGAAGATGGAAACTTCCCAAGTTAACAGACACAAAGAAAAGCCCGGAAGCTACTTCTCAAATGCTGCTGCGTCCTGAATCAGCTGTTTAAGCTGCCAATCCTCACTTTTCATTCTAAGCAGAGGCCTAAAAAACTCAACACAGAAATGCAAGTCACGCCTCACCCGTCATCATCCCTCCCTCATATTTCCTTAAGGAATGGCGGTAGGATATTGTGGGATGATACGGATCCTGCTTTAATCACAGCCGCCAGCGAGTCATCTGATTAAACCGAGCCGTTCACAACAGGTAGAAATTAAAGCTCCAGACAGCTCCGCTCTTTCATTTCATGTGAGCGACGTCTCCACTGAACAAGTGCTGAACTCATCTTTCATGCTGCTGCTGCTGCTGCCGCGTTTCCACCGAGTATTTATGTTGTTTTAAAGCTTATTAGGTTAGAACCCATGTAATTATTCAGTCTAAAGGAAGCATTTATTATGTGGCCGTGCCGAGTATAAATTAGAGTAACATTATAGAATATGCATGAGAAGCTGGCATGCTGGTGGGTGTAAGAAAGTACCCTCGATAAGACTGGAACATGCTGCTGCCTCCACAGTGACATGACACATTCGCTGGCATTTAGCAGCGTTAAGAAGACACTTCTTCTGGTTTTATGTTGGTTTTATTTTAATGTTTTTGTCTCTATTACAGGTTTTTGTTACTTGTTGTTTCATGTGAGAGTCTTCTTGTCTTTATTTTAAATTGTTGTTGCTTTTTGTGTGGACCGCAGAAAAACTAGTTACCGCCAAAGGGGATCTAAATAAAGAATAAAAGCTCATATGTATCATTTCTCTGAGTTGGTATCACTAAAAACAGACAAAATCAGTATTGTGGTGCAGTGTTTCTCAAATTTTCTGCACTGTGTACCACGTCAGAATATATTCGGCTCTCCAAGGACCTCCAGAATAACAGATAGCAGGCCGACCCAATTCAGCTACAAACACTTCACAGGCAGGTTTACTCACTAATACTCATTGTTGAATCCTGAACAGAACCAGTTCAAGAACCTGATCTACTCAGGTGGAAAAGAATTACTCCTGATCCACACTTTGCTTCTTTATAGTTCCTGTTTGGAGTCACGTTTGCAGTGTTTCTGAAATATTCATTTTACTTCCACTCACTATCTCCGGAGAATAAGGAGCAGGGTGGCATTGAAACAAAATATTACAGGACCTCATAGTTTAAGTATTTCCATTCAAATGGTATTTAATGTTTCTGAATTAATTTATTTAAAAAGGTGGAGTGTATAAGATTTGGGGCCTTTCTTTTCAGACCTTTAATTAAAAAATACTACATTTCGGAGATTCCTCTGTGTACCACTCAAGGCAGCTCACGTACCACCAGTGGTATTTGTACCACAGTTTGAGAACCAGCGATGTAGAGGCAGGAAGGCTGTGGAGGGGGAAAAAAGTGTGTGTTTTTTGAAGCTCACCTTGCCCCTGTCGAAGTTCTGGACGATGGTGAGGTGCAGATATTCCTTTCGTTGCCACTCGCTCTGCATTGGGTAGTTGAGGAATTCTCTGAGCGGCCTGTCCGACCATTCCAGCAGCTCATCATACAGCAGCAGTGTGTACGACGCCTCTGTGACACACAGGCAGGAGATAACACTTACACATGCTCACGTCCACGCTCACACATACTGTATAGTATGGTGCTATATATACATATATATAGTAGTATAGTATATATATATAAGGGTTGCTGCTTTAGGCGTACCTGTGTAGTTTTGTGCTTTCAGGTGCAGGTCGTACAGTTTGTGAATGTAGCGGATGTACATCTCCTCTTTGTTCAGCTCCGTTTTATAGAAGTTCTGACAGGAGGAGTGGGCGGTTTGGTGATGAGTGAGGACAAAAAGAACCATGAGAGAGAGAGAGAGGGAGGGAGGAGTTATGAAAATTATAGAGAGAGTCGGAGATGCATATGAGGGCAATTTTTTCGAAAGTGGCAGATTGTTCTGTGGTAGAAGTGCAACGATATATTTCAGCAGTGACTTTTGATCCGTCTGCCTACACACCCAGGTGCTCTTACAGATGGCTGCAGTTACATAAGGAAAACCTAGTAGGCAGAAGAACTGACAACAGAGACAACAGAGGAAAAAAATGTAATAAAACACATTTTGTGTTGTGTTTGAGGGAAGGAGATGAATAACACTATTTTGTACCTGATCAGGTATGCCACAAAAAAAAGCAATTCAATTCTGTCTAATAGCCTGAACTGAAGAAATGACATCGCATACATATAAAATATTTAAATTTTTGGATGAAAACTTTGCTGCCTTTATCTTGTAAAGGCAGCGGAAGATTAAAAAAATAATCGTGGTTACTACACTGTGAATCATTTATCTTTATCACACATGGAGATTGCTCCAACACTTTAAGAACTGTAAAAACTTAAAGCTGCTACTGTACAAGGAACTTTTTTTTGTTGATTCTGGCATCCCCTGTGTGGTACTGCTGGAGCCATATTGCGTTTTTGAGTCTAGGATAATCTGTAAATAATGTTTTGATAATGGTATTTTGATTTATGAAGTGATATATTAATATGAAAGAAGACACATGAATGTAAAAGGAGTTAAAACATTTATTTAATTTAGACTGTGTGGTCTTCAGGAGCCTGATATTTAGCTGATAATTGTGTGACATATCTGACTCCGGCTGTCGGGTGGTTTTAAGGTAATGAATGAAATGTTTACAGGCCCTACTTTTAATTTTGTTTTATTTTTGGAAACCAGAGTTTACGGCTTAATAAATTACAAAACGGTGCGCGTTTTATTGAATAATGTGTCCTAACCTCAGCTGGTTAAATGGACACTGTTTGATAAGGATTAGCCACTTCGGGTAGTGTTTCCACTGCCTTGTTTCATTGATTTTGACCTGATGGGAACCATTAAGAACAACTACACAGAGATAGTCATCTGCCACTTCACTGATGGTCTTGTTTGTTTAAGCAAAGACATACAGAGGTATACCTATTAAAGTGAGACTGCTTCATAACCAATTAACTCCTTTTTAGTACACGTGAGCAAATATTAAAAGGAGTTTATGTCATTTACTTTCCAATACTTCACTCTCATTTCTGCCTGCTTAATATAAAGTCACATTAGATCTAATTAATTTTCTTATAAATGACAAATTATTGCTTTTACAAGAGGTTATTTGCGTTTCGATTCTATTAAATAACAAACATCATATAAAATTCTATCAAGTGAGTGATGGAGGTGATGATAGATTGATTTATTTGTCTTTGGATGGAGCCAAGATAGCTCTCGGGCTAACAAGCGGTTGGTTGTAGCTTTGATGAGCCATGAGAGTGGAATAAAAGAGAATAAAGTGTATTTCCCAAAATGTTAAACTACTCCCAGGACTCTAACTGCTACTCACCAGTAAACTGACAGTACATCCGATCTTTTTTCCATCCACTTCTCCCAGTTTCATACAATCCCTGCGACAGAAGCGTCATTAGACTCAGTGGTGATTCAAAGATTTCCAAACTGAATGTATGCAAGTACGTATGTGCGAACTCTCACCTATAGTCGAGCAATCTCTCCATAAGGCGAGTGACGGTAGCGATCAGAGAGATCCCGCTCTCCCTCCAGGTCTCTCTCTCAATCTTCTTCAGTAAGCTGGAGGACAAGATGGAGAGATGTGAAGACCAAAAGAGACAAATGGTAAAAGAGAGTAAATGGGGGAGGAAAGGTGACGGGGGAGTGGGAGGAGGAGGGTGGGGAAGGGGAAAAAGAAAGAAGAAATTACTGCAAAAGAAAAAGGAGGGCGAAGCAGCAAAGAGGAAATCAATCGCAGTCACACCAGTGTCACCTATGCTTGTTGGCCTGCCTGTGAGAGTTAACAAAGTAAAATACCCAAGGCGGCTAAAAATAAAATCACAATAGCTGACCCAGACAGAATTGATTAGTTATTTCAAGAAGACAAACACATCGCAGCCAAAATATTGCAGCTATCCTGTGGCTGAAGTTATTTTTTTACCCGCCCGCCCCTCCCCTCCACAAACGTCAACCCTTGCCGACGTTCCCCCTCACACAGACGACACAGAGAGAACAAAGAGGAGAGCGTCTTACCTAGGGTACGGACCAAACAGAGGAATTCTACTCCAGGCGGGAAGCATAGGCGGAATAAATTAATATTAATACGATTAATATCAGCACACACGCACACAGGTTAGTTTAGGGGTTAGTGGAGTTAGTAGGAGGAAAATAAATTAAGAAACTAAATCAAAACAATAAATTAATTCAGCAAGAAAAGATAAAATCATAATTATAAGCATAACTGCAATTAGATAGTGGCTAATATGCCTGATGCATAATTATAGTATACTGCACAATGCATATAGATATATAGTTTTAATCATACGCAGTGATATTACACTGTTTTGTTATGTTTCACATATAAAAATGGTGGGTAAGAGAATGGTTCACTATGAAAGACAAAGGGGAGCAATTACAGTAGATGCATATTGATAAAATATTTATCAAGTTCACACTCTGATTTACATCTATGTGATAATTAAAACAGACGTACGGTATGTGTGTGAATCAGATTAATGCGATGTTTTGAGATACAGTAGCCCTTTGTGAGGTGGGACGTAAAATATGAGCAGGCGCAGAAACACACACACACACACACACACACACACACATTACCGTGAGCATGTGCACTAAAGCATGCGAGGGGGGGGCACAAACCCGAAGATGCAAGGACAGAGTTGGACGAGGACGTGGCCACAAAGGAGGCGTGAGTGAAGATGAAGGTGACTGAATACTGATCACTTACCTCCCGTCATGGTACTCAATATAAACAGTTTAAAATATAGAACCACCCGCTGCCTCTCCTTTTATACTAACTAAATGTGCAACTTTGAAAAAGACGTTCTTAATAGCTATTTTTATTCAGCTAAACGACCTGCTAGTTGCATTTACCTGCAATCATTTAAGGTCATTAAACTCCATAAAAGGCTATTTTGTCTGCCAGTGTAAGTGTCCTAGTGTCCTGAACCGGCCTCTTCATTTAGGCCTTTATATCGATTTTGCTGTTAAACTAGTCGAGCTCCCTTTTCCTTTAAAATCCGAGCTAATTAGACAAACTTAAGTCCCTTGTCCCCATATTTACGGCTGCTACCGCCGTTTCTTCCTCTAACTCACATGCTGTTGAAGAGCTCCCTGTACGTCTCGTCTCCTTTGCCCTCGGACATCAGGCTGTCCAGCTTGTCGATCAGCTTGGCCTCGACCTGGGACAAAAAAAAGAGAAAACATTTAAATGGCAAAACAAGCTACAAACAGACGATTGTGAAAATGATTGTGAAAAGGAGCCACATGGATGGTTTAGAGCTTGAAACTGAACGGTGTGTTTGATCAAATCATCTCAGACGTGTCAAAGTCAGTCATGTTTCTGTCTGATGAGTTTTTGTTTATGATTTATTCTAGCATTTGTAAAAAAAGGTCAAAAGAGAAGTTCAGATAGGTAACTTAGGTACATTGTGAGATAAACAAACTTAAAAAGATATATTCTAATATCTGTAGTTAGCTGATGATGAAAACAAGTTCCATATTTCTGAGGTTTTTTAAAATTTCGGAGTCCCTTTTGTATCTTTAACAGCCGTGCACCTGTTTGAAATTGCCACTGCGTCTCTGCTCCCAGTCCATCATGTCGTGGAAGATGGGGATCATGACATTCCTCAGATCTGGCTGTGGCACCAGCGTCACCTCCAAGAATGGACCAATCATCGCTGGAATGAAGTTCAGCTTGTGCTCCCCTGGAGGAGAGACAGAGGTCAACGCAGAGGTTAGGCTCTCACTTTAGCCTCGGCAACAGAGTGTTGTTTGTGTCGGAGACAATTTGGACAACTCTGGAAGGCAGTTTTAAAAAAAAATAATAATTCAGCTACAGCCCAGGCTGCTTGGATTATTTGGTTTAAGTGCACTGCACTCTCTCCAAAGTGAAACAGTGTTTTAATATACTAAATAAAAAAGGCTGTCACTTATATTGACGTCAAATAAAACAAAAGTAAAGTGACTTTAAAAATGCACTTCAATCCACATAAATTATCATAAAAACTGCAAAACTGCATCGGCTCATCAGAGATCTCAGAAGAACAAAAGCGACCACACAAAGCTTTGAGTGAGGCATTCAGCTCGTTGCCATGGTGACAAAGAGTTTTTTTGTCAGTTTCCCATCAGCTCAAAGTACAAAGAAAAAACACCAGCTTTGAATCAGACGGGGGAATAAATGTGGAGCTGGAACAGAAACACAGTCCTTTATGTGCAGCACCACTCGGAATAAGTTAGACATTACTGTAAAGTCTCTTTTAAAAGGATCTCTTCTATAGATTTAGAAATAAAACACCATGTGAAGCCATGTACATTGAGATTTATCATCTTACCTAAATTCTGCCACATGCTGAAGATCTCACAGCCCATCATCACCCTCATGTCTCCATACCTGCATGACAAAATATCACGGTTAGACGTGTGTTTGCTGCAGGCAAATACTGAGAGTACAGCATGTTAAGTACTCATTATACGGTATGTGGCCTGCAGTATACTTTCTCTATGTGTGTGTGTGTGTGAGAGGTTTGACAGACAACGTGAGCAGGGTAGGATGGCTTGCTGAGTGAGCACCCGTCTCATTACAGGCCATCCGAAGACACACTCGGCGAAGCCGGGGCGAGTGAGTGGATTCGCAAACAAACACGACTTACTTCTCCAGTATCTTCTTCCTCTTGGAGGGAGAGAAGGACTCCAGCTGAAGACAGGGCTGATTGATAAATATTACAGACAGATAGAAGTACGAGTCCCACACCTGGAAATGACAGCGAAAAAACAGCAACGTGTCACCGCTGTGCAAAAAGTTCCTCCAACAACTTTTAGGCAAAAATAAATAAATAAAAAAAATAGATGATTTGCTACTGGTGTCCATGGATTCTTCATATTTGAGATTTCAGTGTGCTACTGTAATTACAGTTAGTTCAAGTAAACTGAGACATTTAGCATCATTTAAACACACAGTAATATCTCCAAAAACTAAATATTGAAACCAGGAAGAAGTGTCTTTACAAATGAATGACCTCTCTTCTCTCTTGTGGTGTTTTTATTTTTTTGCTTTCGGCTAATTTCATTATCTGTCTTCAGCTTCTGACTGATGTCATTAGCTCTGATTTTATTTATTTGATCTTTGATTTTATGCCTGTGTCTGCATGAAGGCTTTTGTTTTGATTAGTGCCATGCACAAAAATAAATAAATTCATGACTTTTGTTTTTGAGTCTGAGTGTGTGTGTCTGTATTTTTAGAAGTGAAGCTCTGTATAGCACTGTTCGGATCCACACACGCGCACATTTCTCCTACCTTGTAGTCAAACTTGTCATTGAGGAAGTTTTTCCTCAGAGCGTCAGAAAGGTAGAGGACAGTCGTGATGATGACACTTAAAGAGAAAGAGAGGAAGGAGGGTGGAGAGGTTTATTCACGAGGCGTTACCTTGGAAAGGGGGGGGGAATGCATCACCATAAACGGTTTACTTTCTAATCAAATGGGCCATTTGTGGCGTAATAGTGCAGATGTGAAGTGATGAAACGCAATGACAAAATACAGAGAGAAACATTTGCAGCATTCCATACCGATGAAGGTCAAACCCAAATGATTAGGGTTTTTTTCCACAAACTTTCAAGGACTTGTAAGAACCATGGATAGCGTCCTCCAAAGTGACACAGTGCATTAACCTTGGATTCACTCTCATTTTAATCGAGAGCACTACATCAACATTCATCTATGTTTTTTGGTTTTTTTTTGTTGGCCTGTAAGTGCAACTTAAAATTTTTGGGATGTCAGTTTGTTTAAATATTTTATCCCCTCGGATTAAAAAGAGACAGAAAGGTGGAGCGCAGAGAAACTCTCTGATTGAACAGATGTTTAAATTTGCATATCTTCAGTGTCCTCGTGACCTGGCGCACTAACTAACTAACATGCACGCCATATATCTGACTAAAACCCTCTGCTGCACGTCATCCCCCCCGACCGACTGTATCTCCACCTTTTACTGTCTTTTTATTTTCATTTTTATGCATGCCGTCTTACTTGTTGGTGACCAACCGCATGACGGTCCAGTCTTTAGGAAACATTTCTGGTCGGATCAGGATCCTGAAGACTGTGAAGATCTGAAGAAGAAAGTCCTGGAACACACAAACACACACACACGCATGAGTCGTGTTAATCATTGAAAACTCCACTCGTCTCCCACAGCTCTGCTGAATATTTCTGTATTTTTCTCGCTATTTGTTCACGATTAACACTCTATACCTCATTCTGACTATTTGATTACGATTTAAGGCACTTATTGATCAGGTGTTTTGTCGTGTATATGTGATTTACATGCCAGTAGAGTTGAAGAACAGCATTTGTTCATACTACACTGCATTTTTAAACCCACTGGAAGAAACCTGAGGTTGCTTCTTCATCAAAGTATCTCTTCAACTTAAATCAAACGCAGTCTCTTTATGTCTCTCTCCATGGTGCTGAAACAATAGCTTCAAGCTCGGTAGTCGTAGACACTTACTTTAGATACTTGTGATAAAAGTGCTACAACTATAGTCTTTTTTTTTTTTTAAACAAGAGCAGATTACATTATTTTCGTGGCATGCAGTACATTGATATTCTCTCTCAATGAAATGACCTCATTATCTTTCTCTGTCTCTCTTCTTCTTCTTCTTCATTATGTAACCTACCGCCGACTACTGACCTTGCAGTACAGCTACACGTACGCTGTATAAAACATCTGTATGCGTGCATGCACGTCAGAAATGTCTGAAAGTGCGTCACTTTGAAATTCAAAAGTTTCTGAGGAACATTAAGAACGAGAGGCAGAGCCATGACTCAAAGAGAATTCAAAGAGTGCACTTCTTCTTCATCTTCTCTCAGACACAGGCCATGGAATGAGTAAATATAAAGTGGTGTGAGAGCTAGAAAATAAAATATAATATCATAAATATATGACAGAAGTTTTTATATATTCTCAGAGGTTTCAACATAGACTGTAATTGCCTGCTGGGCATTTTAATAAACAACACTCATTCCAGTTATAGCACTCCTATCTCATTACTATAAGTATAATTCTGTCTCTTTTACACATGTAAGCTTGCTACCGAGCAACTTTCACTTACTGGACAACACAAACTAACCAGGCTCGTTGGTTTTTACTGCTGGAAGATAACTTATTCAAATCAGCTCGCTTTCAATAGTTTATTTGGTACGCTAATCAATCAATTCTGTATTCAGTATTCTGTTTAAATTCTGTGTTTATGGGTGATTTGTCACGGCAGTTAAATGCACGTAACACAGGATGTGTTGTTTTGCAATGTTTGTATGTATTCAGAAGGTTTGGTCATCTTCTGTCCGTCTGGCCTAAAAGTTACTGAAGCTTTGCTCACAATATGGAATTAACTTTGACATCAAATATAATGCAAAGAAGAGAAATATTGTGGTATGACGGTATGAAGTCTCATAAGTGTTTTTTATACAGACATATGTGCAGGCTGTCTGCTGAGTTTGTATGTGGATACAGTTAGCTGATTTCTGTTTTTTAAGTTGCATGTGTTGATCTGTACTTAGTGTTTTAATTTATTGTGTATTTTGTCTCTTTTTTTTTCTAGGTGTAACCTTTTATCTTTTTAGTCCTTAATAAAGAATATTTCACGTTCAAGCAATGACAGAGGTTACTTTATTAGCAACTTGGCATCAAGCAAAGCAGATGGGAGTTAAACATCCATCCATTGCTATTAATCTCATTATTTGTTCACAGAATCACATATGGACACAATCGGGGGGGGTGGAGAGGAAGAGAAGCCCTGCCACGGACAGACAGATGTGGGGGGAGAGAGAGAGAGAGAGAGAGAAAGATGGATGGATGTGGTGGTCTTACCCTCAGGTTGTCTTTGCTGCTGAACGCCTGCAGCAGCTGCTGGTAGTGTCTGTCGCTCATCTGTCGCAAAAGGGCCAACAAGCACGCCACAAACTCTCCCTGAGAGGATAAAACACAACAAAAGAGAGAGAGGAAAAGAAGTTTTTATAAAGAAATCAATCCGAAAAGCAAAGAAATCCAAATCGTTTCCTCTTTTATTCTAACAAACTTAACTCTCCTAAACATGTTGAGGAGAAATTAGGAAACACTGAACTGCTTTCTGCAAACGATGCCCCTTTGCTACGGGAAATAAGAAAGGAAGCACTTTGTTCTATCGAATTTAGAGTACGCCCTTTATTAACCTCTATTGGCAACCGGTAAGAATTGTAGCTCTATTACAAGTGGAACAACCCTCCACCCTTCCTTGGGTCACCACAGATGATGGTGATGATGATGATGATTATGATGATCTCATTTCTACCCACGTCACCGCTCCTTTTGTGCTGGGTTGCATTGTACATCTTAATTATTGCCATTTAAGTTAATAATGTTAGTAGAATTATAGTCGCCACAGCGGCAACTCAATTTAGAGGTCTATAATTACTCTTGTACAAAGTCCCAAAACAATTTATAGTAGCAGGCACACACACACACACACACTGACAAGGTAAAACACACATACAGTGACATCCTGGAACTGTAGTCTCATGGCAGGTCCAGCAGACTGGGGCCGGTTGCTAATTTCCAGGATGGTCCTCAGTAAAACTCCCAGCAGGCTTTCTACGATTAGCTCCACCTCCTCTGAGACCACCGGCTCCTACACAAAAGGACAAAACACTCAGCACATTTACAGGTAACCACACATATAACACACAAGAAAAGAACAGATTTTTTTTGTCACTTTGCATTCTACTTGGCTTTTTCTGCCTTGCACAACCTTGAACCGTCAACGTTCGCTGACGTAATTCTGCCTCAGAGCCTGGAGTCTGCACTCCTTAGCCTATAATCTCGCTCTCATCGCGGTTTTAATGAGTCTTGAACCAGTAAGCGCGGGGACGAAGAAGAAGTTTCGAGGCTAAGGGCAACATTTTGAAAGTCTAAATTCACAGAGAGGGAGGAGAATGGGAAACAAAATAAGAGACGCTGCAATTCAAAAAGGAGAAAGAGACAGTTAAAGATTAAAAGCAACTCGAAGAAAGTGGAGGATGAACTGGTGTGTGTGTGTGTGTGTGTGTGTGTGTGTGTGTGTGTGTGGGTGTGGATCTCCCTCCAGTCTCTGCCCCTGACAAAGACAGACAGGTCTTGGACAGAGCGATAATGAGAAGGAGCTTCAGACTGGCACATTGGCTGCCACTGCTGTCACTTCCCTTTAGATGTGGTGCCAGTCTGTGTGTGTATGTGTGTGTGTGTGTGTGTGTGTGTGTTTGTGTGTGTGTCCTACTGGGCGCCTTTACTACTAGCTGTCCCCCTGGCAGCGAACAGTTCAAGCCAGGCAACCCGAGCCGCTACCGGGCTGCTGCACACAAGCGCACAAATCAGGCAAACACACACACACGGCTCGTGGAGTGACTGCCACTTCGACAGTGGCCATTGCTAAATTGATGGGCCTCATTATTTGACTGCACGGCTGCCAATGCCCTTGTTACCAAGACTAATTGAGCGTACACACACAACAAAGTAATCTGCTATTGCAATGCATTGGCGAGGAAATTGCTGTAAGGCTCATTCCTCTAGCTTTGACTCCCTTTAAAATTATTTTCCAGTTATTGCGGTGGTAATTCCCTCGTTCGGTGTTGTCTCGGTATAAAGTCACTTCATCCATAATAAAATGTAAAAGTTCTGATCTTTAACTTGGAAATCTGATTTTTTTTTTTTACAGCTGTTACTGCTGTGAGAACGCAGCAAAGCTTAAAGGAATAGTTCGAAATATTGTTTTTTTGCCAAGAAAAATATGGATTTATAAACAGAAAATAACTGATTCAGATTTTATGTATATTTCTGGAAGCATTCGCTCTGTCTTGACTGCAAAGAGAGGGAAACTGCTGGCCCTGGCTCTGTCAAACGGTAGCAGACGATGATCTAAAGGCTGAATTAACAGCTGGCTACGAAACTGTCTGGCATTTGTGCTGCGTTCAGGTCATATCTGACAAATCATGTTTACGACTAGGAAGACTGTCGCATCACACATTTGGTTGTGGGAGGATTAAAATACTTTGAACTGAACTGACTAAATTTGGGTTTGAAGGACTTTGGCTGATGTGAGGAACTCATTTTTTTCTTTTTGTTTCCAGCCACTTCATTATCACTCAGTGCCTATCTGGAGCTGGAAGTCAGAGCTTTCAGAAAAATGACCTCCAATATTTGGTTTGGATTTTGTCACCTTTGACCGATCCAGGCTAAACACATCCCCCTGTTTCCAGCCTTTGTGCTAAGCTAAGATAACTGGCTCACAGCAAGAGCTTTGATCCATCGTGCAGACATGAGAGTGGTTTCAATCATCTCGTCTAACTCTCAGCAACAAAAAGCAAATTATTACCAAAAATGTCGAACGATCACTCACCGCGGTGCTGTTCTCCTCCTTCTTGATGAGCGTCAGCATGCTGGTGAGGATGCGGGCACACATGACCAGGTCTCTCTGCTCTTGCATGTGTGCCTGGAGGACCCGGAGCACCACGGGCAACAGGATGCACCGTGACTCTGCAACATACATCAACGATATAATGATATATAAAGTTCAAACACACTAATCTCCTGTGTCTGTATTAGTGTTAAAAGTAATAACTCTAAATGTGATTCTTGGGTAACATTAATGTGATTTTTATGAGGGATGGTTTTCTTGCTGCGTGTAGCCGTTGGGAGCACGCTGGAAATAAACCACTGAGTAATTTGTTTCGGTGTACAGCCTTTATTAAGAACAAGTTAATGAAATGGAGTTAGGTGCGCTGTAGGTGTTCTCAAATGACTGCACTGCAGGAGTGCACAACTGAGCAGTATAATATGGATTAATGGCCTGTTTGTACATGACGCACGACAAACAGACAGTACAACTGATCATTTCTGGCGTTTTGCGGATGAATCTAGTTGTTTCCCACCGTTTGTTTTTCTTCTGTATGCGAGGCTTTTTTGGGCTTGTTTCCGTGTTGGGTGTTTGCAGGCTTTAATTGTGTGTTCGTACCAAAGTGTACATAAACTGTGCATCCAGTTTGTGTGAACAAGCCTTTACCTGGGTTTATGTAAAGCTGGCTTTCCACAGTCTTGGCGATGCACTGCAGTTTGACGGCCTCCAGGGGGCAGTCGGCGTGGATGGTTGTGGGAAGGCTGCCCAGCGTCTCCCTGACAAAGCCGGCCACCTCCCGCACTGTGAAGATCTTCAGCAGCTCGCCGTAAATGGCTGGGAACGTCCGCAGGAACACCGCCTAGGCAGAATGAGGCAATGTTTAATCACTTGATGTTGAGAGGTGGCAACCAAAAGCATTCGAGCTGCAAATTAGACTGCAGAGAGGATTTCAAGATGTGATCGTGCATCTTTTATATAACATACGCTGTCTTAATCTTAAGAGGGGTGATGTGAAGTTCCTGTGAGTTCCCATGAGCAGTTCTGTTCAAGGTTTCTGCCTCCTAAAAGGAACTTTTTCCCTGTCATCATCACCGGGGGCTTAGTCACGATGAGAATTTGCTTAATCTCTATTAGGATTCATTTGCGTTTAGATATACAGTATGTGGTAAAAGTTTTATGTCCTGTGTAAAAGCACGATTGCACACATCCAGAAGAACTCCTGGCGGAGGCCTGAGGCAGGTATATTGGTGTCGTTCCTTAAACCCGAGGATAAGTGAAGGACCGGGTTGAGAAGTGTGACCGGATGCTGATTTGAGCGACAGCAGAGGAGATCCAGAGTGATGTGAAGAGTTTCCTGTGTGGAGTTTGCTAGACATATATTAGGTATCCTTTCATGGTTGATGACATTGTCTCAGTGCTGATATTAAACCACGAACTGAAGATCAACTTGTTGTATGTTGCGTGTATTTAACTGCTTGCTGTTAGTCCTAAAGATTCAACCTATCAGTCCCAGTAAATAATATCATAAAGAGTACAGTCTAGACCTGCTCAATATGGAAAATGTCATAAGATAACTGCTGTTAATATCTGTTAAGATCTGTCAGATTTTCGGCCACGAGACTGAAAAATGAAGATTACTAAAATCTACAGAGGTGTGTCACCTGTCGGTCATTTTTCCCGGAAAGTTAGACTCAGAGGGGAGTCACAGATATATACACGACTCGTATTTTTCTTTTAAATGATCATAAATGCATTAAATATTTAGTAATTACTTTTCTTTGTAATCCATTTAGTGCTCCACACATTAGAAGTTCTGTCATCCGGTGATAAAGACTACAGCAGGTAACATCAGACGCTAAACAATGTGTACAATTCTTTGTCATTTGTGTGTGTTGGCCGGTGTGTGTGTGTGTGTGTGTGTGTGTGCCCACATGTCACAGATGAACTTGGATTAGCATTAGCCTGGCGCACATCTCCCCACAGCTATTGTTGTGTGTGAGAACACAGATTAGTTCGGATCAGAAGTCGCAGGGCGGAGATGTGAAGTGGAGCTTTTCAGGTGGCATGGAAAGGGGCACAACGGGGGGCAGCTGATGCTACCGCTGAGGTGAAATTATTACAAAGTGAGTGGAGGGTTTAAAACGACGCTGCTGATTTTGATAACGCGACGCTTTCTGTCGCTCGCTCTCGAGCGGATTGTTATAATTGTCCTGCTGAGCCGTGAAAAAGGAACCTGATTTGAACTCAGTTTTCCCCCGAATGCAGGAACAAAACGTGTGTTCAGGGTTCACTTGGGTGAGAGAAACAAAGCAACGAAGGAAAGAAATGATTAACATACTTTAGGGAATGGACACACACACAGTTATAAGCAGGATTTGTCCGACTTGAGTGCTGAGAGCGACCTGGGATTTAAGCGATTATAAGTGTGTGTGTGTGAGATCCTAATGGACTAAACAGAAGAAGCAAATGAGAACACAAAAGAAGAAGAACAACAGACTCACACACACACACAGAGGTAAAAATGAAGACACAACCACACAAGCAGCTATTATGTTTTCTGGTGTGTAATTAGGATTATCTTTGCCGTCTTTAGCTTATTTATTTTGGTCCTGTTTCAAAATCAGTAAAGGCGGCTCCTTCTGCTGCGCAGACCTCCCAGAGGAAAAGGAAAAGCTGCCACAGACATTCCTGCTCTGACTCCAGACCCCCTCTGGCAGCATGAAATTCGATTACAGACAATTTCTCACCACTCACGACTGCATTAACAGCGGTCCCCGAGAAAGAAACCCTAATGCGATGCACAAGTACTGACAGGCACAGATTTGTACGTTCACACATACACACACCTGCGTTTGCGCGACGGGGCTGGTGCCTTTGTTTTCCTGCGAGAGGAAGAAGCGGATGGACATGAAGAGCTCGTGGATGCACACTCGGAACTCCTCCTCGTTCTGGCCCCGCGTGGCCAATGAGAAGAGGCGACGCGACTGGATGATGTACTTGAAGATGTACTCGCTGGCCTGGAGGATGGAAAGAACAATCAGTGTTTATCATCTGTGATTGGTGATGAAACAAAAGTCATCAAAGAAATAAAAGAATGAGGTGATATTGAATTTTATGACTTCATATGAAAGCTAATATTGGTGTAGACGTTTGTTGAAATGACAGAAAATGAGTTTAAAGTCATTTCTTAAGCAGAAATACCAAATATTTGCCTGCTCTAGCATCTCAAGGTCTGATTATTATCATGTTGTAAGACGCCTTCAGTTTCCCGAAACTTGAAATATTCATTATCTTCTTACATTTTATAGACAATGCAACCAGCTAATGAAAGACATGTAGACAGGTATTTTAATTGAATAGGTAAAATACTTAGTTTTTCAGTTTGACGATGATCAAGATCATATTACTGAAATATTGTCTATCTACTCTACATTTTTTCTTTATTGGAAAAGTCATACGTATTTGTCTAAAGAGAATGTGATATTATGAAAAGTAACTGAGGGTTGTGTGTAGTTGCACGATGTCGCGCGGTTACTTCGCCTTAGTGATGCGGAGCAGGGTTGTGTAAGATAAACAGGCTGACAATGGGAGTGATCTTCTCCTGTCTGTGCACCTGGTCACTGACTGGTCATTTCAGACAGTCCTATGGGGTAGGGGGGTGGGCTAGAGGGTGAATGCTGGACATCAACTGCTGCTTGATATGAGTGTGTGATGTCATTTTAGAAATACACGATGCTCGACAGAGAATCTTTGGATGCTTTGCAAACCACCTCAGGCTTTTGTTTTCTCTAGCAATAAATAAAAGTCTGTATTTGCTTTAGCGAATTTGCCTCTGTGAGTTGCGACTTTGGATCCACAGAATCAGAAAACATAACTTTATTTGGAGGTTTGCCCGCTTCACATTTTTTCATATAAACCTAAACCTGTGGTAAAAAAATCAATTTATATATCACTCAGACGGGGAGACCCTGCAGACATCAACTGCGGCCTTTCACTTATTTATTATTTACTGCATTACAGAGCAACATTTACTTCAGCTGCAGAATGTAGCCCCGTGAATGATAGATGGGGAAACCACACTACAGAAGCTGCAATGTGCTCCTCTGACGGCGTATCCACATGAGTCATTAGAATAATGTGATGTGGATTCCCAATACCAGAGGCGGTGCATTTCTGCTGATTAAAATTGCATGCAGAGTAATAGATTGAGGAGGGGGTGGGGGGGGAATGAAGAAATGGTGTGATGTTTTTGTTGCTGATAGGGGGATAAATTAGCAGGAGTGGCAGCGAGATTGGAGCAACTTTGTTTGTTTGCATCTCTGGATGCATCTGTGATCTGTGCCCTCACCTTGAGCACCTGCTGGATGTGATCCTGATGTTCTGCGTCAACAATGCGGTCCACGTACCACTTCAGTACTTTGATCAGGTCCCTGGAGAACACACACACACACACACACATACACACACAGCATCAGCACTCACCTCTAACTACATCGCATGCAGTTTCTCCCAGTGGACTTAGCAAACATAGATGAGGCAATGCAGTGTTTTATTATGAAACACAAAGTTAAAAAATCAATTTCAGAGAAGGTGCTAACACTCTTTTGCTCGTCTTTATGTTACCGCTCAGAGGAATGAGCTCGGGATCGAACGTTTCAATTTTTAAATTGGTGGATTTTAGAATAAAACCTCCTTAAATCTGTACAGACATTTCTCTCTTTCATGCAGCAATACGCTGGTGATAAAGAAGGCACACACTTTCTTATTCTAGTCAGGACTGGATGACATCTTAGTTCCCCATTAATGATGTACTTGTAAATGTAAATGTACTTTATATATACAGCCCTTTACAACATTCCTTTCGGTGTACCAAAGTGCTTTACAGCAGGTAATAAATAACGAGAACAATAAGTAAAAACAAACAAAATCGAGATAGATAAAAGTGTCATCATACTACTGGGTATTAAAAGCCATCCTGAATAGGTGGGTTTTTAGCCTGGATTTAAAGAGGCCCAGGTCAGAAACAAGACGCATCTCGACGGGGAGCTTATTCCAGAGCCTGGGGGCAGCAACGAAAAATGCTCGGTCACCCCCAGTGTTTATATTTTGACCTGGGCACTTCCAGCAAAAGTTGATCTTTAGACCTCAGAGCCGTTAAGAGCTTTAAAAACAAACATTAAAAGTTTTAAATCAATTCTATAAAGGACAGGAAGCCAATGAATGGAGTTAATAACAGGAGTGATATGCACACGTCTGTTGGGGTTGGTTAAAAGACGGGCAGCAGCGTTTGGCACAAGTTGAAGGCGACTGAGAGAAGACTGGGAGACGCCGACATAAAGTGCATTGCAGTAGTCTAACCTTGAGCTTATTAAGGCATGGATGGCTTTCTCAAGGTCGTGACGGCTTAAAAACATTTGAACTTGATATGATATGCACGCATGGTGTTACATTATTAACAGAATTTTACAGGTATAAGGAGTTTAAAGCAGATGGACCTGGTAGCAGGAATGTGTGTGTGTGTGTGTGTGTGTGTGTGTGTCAGGAGGTGCATGCAAAAAGACTAAAAAAAAAAAGAAAAGAAGACAGCACCCACCAGCACGGTATCTTAGCAGGTACAGAGAGTGTGAAGAAGACAGCCGGTGAGAACAGCAGGTTGCGAATATGTGTGTGAATGCCTGTGTTTGTGTGTGTGCGTGTGATAGAGAGGAGAAAGAAAAGAGGAGGTAGGAACGCGAGCACGATTTTCACTTTTCATCAGCCAGGGGGCACCATAAGCATTTCTTTCACACGCCTGCTGACTAAATCACAGCACAGAGCTGAGAGGAGAGCTGCCTCTCAGCACTGACGCAGGTTCTCTCACCGCCTGCCTGCCCATGTGATACAGTATGTCATCAGAATACAATATATGTGTAAGGCCGTTGCTGTGCGAACAGCCACATCCAGAGAAGGCTGAAACGTAACGTACCTGTAGGACAAAGCTCCGGCGAAGTGGCTCTCGATGTAGGTGTCCATGACGGGTTTGAAGTGCTGGAATTTGCTGTCCTGGAGGAGGTTGATGATATGGACCTGGAAATAAACAGAGAAGACATATTAAAACATTCAGTGTCATAAGTGTTTCTTAACATAAAAGATTCATTTTTGTGCTTTTTCCCTTTGAGAAGCTTTACGATTGAATCTATGTTTGATTGATCTTATTTCACACATTTCTCTGGAATTCAGTGACATGTTTGAGATCTGTTGAGTAAAATAAAGTTGAAGTTGTGAGGAGGCACCGACTCCCACTCATTGTTTGCTCGGCTACTTTTGAGAAGAAAGACGGCCACTCACTCACAGCTTTCTTTGTTTAACCTAGTTACAAATCAGATAAGACTAGTGGATGTTAGAATTAAGTTTATTTCTTAAAAACATATTTAAAAAAACATGATTTGATGCAGTGAAAATTGAGTTAAATACTGCATGTTGTACAAATAATTGCTTTATTTTGAATGAACACTATTTTTGTTTATGCATTGAAGAATCCAATAAAACTTTGTTGGTCCAAGCAATTGAAAGAAAATTGTGTTTTTTTAATTTAATTTAATTTTATTGTTAACCTTGTTGACTCTCCTTTCCAGAGTTTCATGCCTGTTCGAACTAGAGATTTGGACTCTCAGAGTATATACGTGATGGAAATGGGAGAGAATTGAAGAGCAGCGCCCTAACTGAGGGAGCAAGCAATTCCCTCCATTTTTCTTTCTTTATGTTTGGAGACTGAAAATAAAAGTCAACCTGTTTTTTTCCTGCACACCTCTCTTCCATGCTACCCTGCACCTCACCTTGCAAGAGAAGTTCTGTGGGTTTTACCGAAGTGCGGGTGCACAGTTCGAGTTCAGCTAACGTAACACGTAAAGTTTCATTTTAAGTGAGTGAGAGATTTTAAAAAAAAGAGAGATAAAAAGGGGGATAAAAGATTAAAAGAAAATGGCTAAAAATAGTTCTGAAAATATGCAGGTGTCTAAAAATGTAACCAAACAACCGAGTAATCTCTGACAGCAGATCTACGCATTACTCCGTGGAGGTTTGTTGTGAAATTTGTCCACTTGTCAGACTTGTCGGATTGATCTCAAAACCACAAAAAAGAAACATGATGACTGCACCGACTCGCTAGACCTTTTCATCACTGATAACGGCAAGCTGAGTGGAGAGAGCCCGCTCATGTCAGCGCGAGACTGATGTGGAGAGAGAGAGAGAGAAACGCATAGAGATCGATCTATCAGTGCAGTGCAGCAGAACCAGGGTGAGATTGGTTCAGAGGTCTCTGTGGCGTTACACCACTAGATCTGTCTCTGATGGTTTCTGTTGTCTGACTCAAACCCGATGAGATTCTGCTTGATGTACAAGGAGAAGGAGGAAACAGAAAATAGAAATCCATCCATGGAAATCATCATAACGTCACTTACCAGTGAATCAAACACCTTGAGTCCATATCTCTGAGAGCTTTCATCCAGAATACCAAAAAGAGTGTCCAGGGTGTCCTGTAGAAACTGGGAGCAGAACAAATTTTTTATGTGAGACGTGAATTTAAAAAAATCAAATCAGAAAACAATCAATAGTCCGAATGCCGGGATAGTGGGAGCAATTCACAGCTGAGAATCGGGTCCTACTTTGACAATCTCCGAGCCATCGATCTCCTTCAGCTTCGAGAGGCTGTCGTTGATCCTTTCGGGGTGGGCTCGCCACTTCAACAGGTCCAGCATATCACCTGGAGACAACGAGAGGCACAGAGAGATAGAACAGCAAATGAGGAGGAGAACGACAGGGGGAAAGCACAGTCTCGTGTTTGTTTATAAAAAAAACACAAGATTATGAGAGCGGTGTGCAGCACAGATCACAGAGCATCACCACACCCTTCAATTATAGCCCCCAAAACTCGTCTGAATCCAAACAAATGATGACATTTTCAAGTGCAGCGGGATAAAGAAGATAAAAAGTCATTTTCCTGAGACGGAGTCCCCAGACATACGCATGAATAAAACATAAGCCCCGAGAAGAAAGTCTGTATTTTTTGGATTGTGTTCAACCTGAAGCGTGTCTTTTTGCAACTTTATGTGCCAATCTGTGTCTTATGTGTTTTTACAGGTCTGTCACATATATTTTGTAATCATTAACTGCAATACTTTATAATCAGTTCACAGACAACGTCAAAAGTAGTTGTTTTTATGTTGAGATATTCTACCATCTACTTAATGAGGGAGAAATACTGACAGTGTCTGGCGAAGACTGAGTCAAGAAAAACAAATGTCTCCTTTGCTGCATTATTTATTCATTTGTTTACTTTCATGCTTCATTCTCGGATTTTTGCTGCTCTTGTTTACAGAATAAATGAGGGCAAGCTAGCCCTGCTGTAATAAAACTACAAATCCCACTCTGCAAGCAGTTTTCTGAAAGCATACAGATTTATTAGCTCATTAGTTAGCACTGTAAACTGGAGGCTATTCCCACCATCTTGCATATTCACTGTTTTTTTCACACACTTGGTTGGAAAAGTCACTTTCTTACTTGTGCACAACTTTCCCCTCCCTCAAACATTTTATCCTGTTGTGATCACTATTTTTGGGCAGTTATCTCTCCGAGCTGCACAGAAGCACCGGATCAGTGTAGTGTATTAAGGTACAAGCTGACTCTAATTTAAAATGTGACAAGAGTTCAAACGTAGCAGCCAAACAAAACCTCGCCAGTCGAGCGGCGGCCCAAAATGTCAATCCCTGAGTCCAGTTTACCGTTCTGTGTGAGCTTGGTGGAGCACAGGAAGCTGGTGATCCAGAAAGACTCTTTGGTGCCTTTCAGAGTCTGGTTGTTGGACGGGAGGTTGGCCTTGGAGAATGGCTGTTTGAGGTAACGCGAACAGTCTGCCAAGCTGGTATTCTCCTCACACTGAGGGGTGGAAAAAAAAAAAGAGAAGCGCAGCATATTGTTAATGTCAAAACATTTCAGTGGCTGGAAGATGTATATCAGTCATGACTGAGACATGCAAAGCTATCCCACGTAATCAATCACAGAACTCTTGTTGTTATTTCGAGGATTTCATGTGAAGCCTTAACGCGCAGCCTCAGCTGTGCGAGCTCCAAAGCTACCACACAGTTTGGACTGATTCTACTGTGTCTATTTTAGGTCTGAGGAGAAACTAGGCCATGCCAGCTTCATTGAGCTTTTCAGCAACTTCCATCTGGCATTAGAGGAGGCCTTTCCCCCCCCCAACTCTCAACAGTGGGAACACAAACAAGGCTACCATGGAGTTGTCCACCCAAATTGGCAGGCTCAGGTTAAGACGGGAAAAGAAAACAATAAAAAGAGGAGGTTTTTTTTTTGTTTTTTAAGACAATACAGCTAACAGGAAAAATAAATAATCAGCCTTTTTGGTCACTGTTCAGCCTCGTTTACAATAAAACGTATGAATGGACTCTGTGCTTTTCCATCTTCCACAAAAGGCTGAGGTTTATGCACACACCCTTCGTCTGCAGCTGAGGAAAAGCACGCAGTCTGCAATTATTCTGAATTACACCCAAGACAGTCTCGCAGTCGCTTTTGATGCTGACCGTTTTATTCGCTTTAGTCTTTTGATGTGTCAAAAACCAAAAAATGTGTGAAAAGATGAGTCTATAACTATCTAAGGTCTATAACACGGACATAAAGGCCACGCTAAACACAGAGATAGAGAGCAGACTCAAGGGAAATGTCCTTTTTGCACAAACATACATACATAAAACTTGCTCACAGTTAAATTCAACCCCGCAGCTTGACAATGTTACGTAAGTGGACATTACTCATTGGCCCGTCAGCTTGTAATGGGAGCGATGCGAGCTGTTTGTCAGCCCTTGGCGCCAAACTGTGTTATAACCTGATGATTGATCATTTTGCTGTTGAATGATTCACATAATCTAATACAGTATGTAACCCCCAATCTGACGTAACCTCGGGGACACCTGTGAGTTATGCAACAAGTAGTTCCGACCAAGCAATCTGATTGGTCAACTAGACATTTAGAGTGTGTGTTTAAATCAGCATGAGAGCACACCTGACTCATCACTACAAATGTTACTCCGCCATCTCCACATCCTGAAGATATTCATGTTTATTTACATGTTATATAAGTACACATAAAGTCAACTTTAAATAAAGTAATACATCTGAATTTCAAATTTCAACTTCTTTAATTAATTTATTGTAATTTTTGGTGCTGTTAGACCAACCCATTAATACAGGTGTGTACCTCCCTCGTGTGACAAACATATTTTTAAAGAGCGACAAATATGCACTGAAGCAGATTAGCTGGCTGGGACCGAACATTATCTCAGTTGCTAGGTCATTACTAAGGCTCTGACTACTTGCTGAAGTAGTAAACTGGGTTCCATTACATATAGGAGTCTATTGACATGAGTGTTTACCAGGTATTAGAGTAAGACCCAATGTACCTCCATGGTAACTGAGATAACGCAAGCCAGAAAATGCTCATTTTGAAAGTGAATTGCCCCAAAATGTTAATATATGTTGTTTTTAAGTTGGTTATTGTTGTATAATCACAAAATTACATGAGAAGGTGTGCTTTAATGTCATTATTGGCACTGCAGCGACACTTACTAAGCGCCTTAGTCCTGACCGCATCACTGTTGTGCCAATATTGGTAGTAAAACACACCCTCTCGTGTCTTATTGCTTAAACGAAGAGTATGTACCTTTTATGAAATCTTTTGTCTTTTCTTTTAAATCTCACGTCAAAAATGTGTCAAGCAGGGACTTAAGAGTGGACAAGGTGGCACACTGATAAAAAGCCAAATAGCTTGTCATGAGGCAGATCAGCCCTCTGTATTGGCATGATAAGACTTTAAATAAATGAAAATACAATGATCGAATCTCGCTGATTCAAAATAAGACTCGCTGGACGGAATTACACATCGAGGTGAAACACATTCAGTCTGATTCCATGTGGTTCAGTCCAGATCTTGGTGGTGAGGGTCTGCGGTTATTACCTTATGGATAATGAGCTCATGGGTGCCATCTGGCAGAGTCCTGCCATCCTCTTGCATCAGCGGAACAAAGGAGTAGCCAAACAGTTTCTTCTCTCCCTTGTCTTTAGCTGTCAAACAACAACAACACATGGACATGACACTGAGTCCAAAATACACCAGCACGGGCTGTGCGAAAATCAACAAAACAACATTCATTATGAAACCAGTTATGCAAGTCAAATTAATAAGGCGAACGAGTGCAACGGTGCTCAGACTTCAGTGCATTTGTTCTGTTTAAACTGTAAACACAAAGCTTGAAAACATTGTTGACCTTCAGTGTTGATGGATTTACATTACAGTAATAGAGTACCAAGACATGTAGAACACATCAGCAAAGGGCAGAGAAGAGGTTGTGGATGCAAATAATTTAGATTTTCAAAAGTTATATCAGGAAATGACACCTATAATTCAAACACTGTATCACACATTGGTGATAGGAAAGACTTTTAGATGCTGTTAAATTACTCTTGGAGTGCTTGAAAAAAATGGGCTGTTGTGGTTTTAAGAAGTTCTCTGAAAAGCTTTGGGTATAATTTACATTATGAGCATGCCTAATCTGATTTATCTGCTGCTTTAGCAATAAAGTGCTAATGTGTGCACAGCAGGGAAGTGAGAAGTGTAGTGTTTCCATTCCCTTTCATTGCAACACCAGTGAGTGATTTAGGCAGCGTCTACCAGTCCTCTGTGATGTGTGTGTTTGAATGTGTTTGTTTGTGTGAGGAGAAACACAAGTTGCACTGTATTAAACTTTCAAAAGTGGCACTGCACCATGGTCGTTTTACTTATTTTTTGCTGTGATTACACCAGGAAAGTTATTGCTTACAAGACTCAAGCCTGTAAACTTTTGCTTTTTGTTGCATGTGGTTCTTTTCGGACAGGATTTCCTAATCTGTACAGTGCTTGGTGTATCAGTGCTCGGAGATTAAGGGTACATTCAACTGCTTTCTCGATGCCTGCGCTGTCTCTCAACTAAGTCGGAACACAACAGGTTTAGTGCATGAATCCACCTGGGTAGTTTCAGTTTCAGAGACATTTCAGGCTGACTGTGGAGGTTTGACCGATCCAAGCATCTAGATGTGACATCAGGCTGCGTTGGATGAGGCTTAACTTCTCCAGCAGCTTCTCTTTTTTGGTGGACATCCCTGCGGCCAAATGTAAAAAACTAAATTGTCACCACAGAGCCGAATTCTCTCCGAATGTACCCCAAGAAAGATTAAACGGTACTGTGTGAAACTGAGGCTTAGCTGAGCTCAGCAGACCAGGTGGCGATTGATCTATGTTATATATTGGAACCACTCTACCAAACACACTGTGCCATTACAGTAGAATTTTAAAGTCTTGGCCTTGTTAGGAATTTAGGAAAGACTTTGTCTCTTCAAGCTGTCTCGTAAGAGAAAAAACTAGAGCAGGAATAGGATTTCCAATAATAAAACACTCATTCTACTGCAAATCATTTCAATTGCATGAAATATTCAATAAACAATTAGCAATAATAAAACAAAGTATTGCACTGCTGACGCTGACAGGTCCTTACAGTCTTCTTTAGCACCATTTAGGAACAAGACTGGACTCCCCGCAAACAAATTAACTATTACCGCTGCTGCATAATGAGCGCAAAAACAAGATAGCATTTAAAAGCATATTCATAAAAACAAAAAAAGAGCTTTCTGTTTTGTATTAATTGAAAATGAGAGTGTCTGCTAATCATATTTCTTCAGGCACTTTGTCCCAGAGTTTCGGGGAGTCCTAATAGTGTGTGTAATATGGTCCCCTCAGTTTGGTGTCACCACAGGCTTAAATTGGGCTCTTAATAGGCAGCCCTTGGGTAGCAGTGCTAGCACCGCCAGCAGTAATAAGGCGACTATATCTACTGCGCACAGACACACAGCCTCCCAGCCTGGCTGCAAAAGGCATAATAATATCGGCTTGTTATGAGAGAGGAGACTCGGACTTCTCCCCGCAGCCCAGAAAGAGGGTGAGCGAGAGAGCGAGAGCAATATTGTGGTCATAATTAAAGTTTTGTCTCATTAGGAGGTGGGAAGTTGGACAAACTAGTCTCATTATGAAAAAGCTCAAACGAGCGCACACTTGGACATTGTCTATTTGGGGGTAGCAGCAGCAGCAGCCTCGGGGCTTGAAGCTGGAGGGCTGGAAGGTGAATGTCTACTGAGCTCTTCTCCCTCCACAACAACGCCTCTTTAGCTCCAACTCCTCTGGATAACCAATTGAAAAGAGAGCTGCGCCTGAGGCGTCCTCATCTCAACAGCAAACGCCTGAAAATGTGTGATAGCTCGGAAAAATGTGTTCACTTAATCTTCGTTAGGTGAATAGTGTATGCACGATCTTGATCCCACTTACTGGAGCAGTGGCGGAACTCAAACCGGACGTGGGACCCCCGAAACATGTCGACCGGGATGGGCAGCTTGATCTGCTCCGCCCAGCGGGGGCTGTTGTTGTGGTACAGCACTAAGGAGTGGTACTCATCTCCACCTGGTTCACCGGAGCCGGCAGCCACGTGACTCTGAAAGACAGAGAGAGGAGATTGAGTAAAGACGGAGGTGGAAGGGGAAGAAGGAAAGAAAGAACAGGAAGTGAAAACAGGATATGAGAGGCCGAGCTTGGGGATGACGTAAGAGACAGATTTGAAGGACACAATGAATTAATGAGTCAGAGAAAGATTGGGGTATTTTGAAAACTGCCTGTGCACCACGGATCGCAATAAAATGAGAACGACGTGGTTTACATGTGTGTGTTTATGTGTGTTAGAGGGCCGCGTGCCATGCGGCGGGCAGCGGCAGCAGCAGCAGGGTTATATTTGAGTCTATTTTCTGTTCAAGGCCGAGGCAGCGCAGGAAACCACAGAGGCAGACTGTCACAGCACTGCACCAGAAATGGGCAACACACTGGAGAGACACTTAGCTCTCATCTGGGTCAGCGATATTTAAGTGAAGAGTTTTTTTGCTCCAAAATAAGACACCCCCTGCTAAGAAAAAAACGGATTATAAATAAGGCATTTAGTGTTTAGTCCTTAAAAAATGACAGATTGTTGCAGTGAGAGCTATAATTTATTGCAAAATTGGAGAAGGTGTTTTTACCTTGAGGACCTGTCCGTCGATATCCAGCACATAAACGGTGATCTCGACGTTTCGGGCTACGCTCTTCCCACCCTTTTCAAACTCGCCTTTCTCCAGCGTGATGTAAAGGTCATTCCTCATCTCTCCTGCAGGAACAGGGAAGTAAAAAGAGGCAACAAGGCATTGATTATGCATACAGGCAAGCATTATTAATGACCTCTCAGCAGCTTGATGGCAATTTTTAGTGTAATGCTTCATGACAGGGGTGGACAGCGTTTACATTAGCAGCATGTAATGATATTTTTTTCTGCTGACGGGAGAATTGAGCCCGAGTTACGACCTTTGACCACCAGAGAATACGAAGATTTATTTCTTATCCGCCGTAAGCAGATGGTGTAGCCCGTATCCATTTTCTCATCCATATATTATTACCATGCTCAAAAAAAGTTTCATTCAATTTCAGCGAACAAGAAAAAAGGCAGCTGGCTGTAACATTTGCACGTCACATCAAACTGTCAAGCGAGGTTGGCTTCGCCCTGTCGGTGAGCACACAGTGATGAGGAGTGACAATGTCAAAACAGGTCGCAGAGGGGAGGTGACACTGAGTGCATTTAAACAACACACTTGTATGAGAAAATAAGGAGAGCCTGGAGTCATCGCAGCCGTACGTGTCAACTCTTGACCCTCATTACTGTACAGTATGTGTTCAGTTCATGACCACTTCAGTCTAAGAGTTATTTTTTTTTTTACTCTTAGAGGCTTGAAGAGGTGGAAGTTATTCAAGGAAAGTCTGTTTTAATGGTTTTAATGCTATATTCTGCAACCCCTGTGGGGGTCCTGACTCCAAGACTATCAGCCTCTGACCGAGAGTTGCAGTTGATTTCCACTTGCATCCACACATTTTCTGTTGGGAGACTTGTTATCGAGCAAACACATACTGGGCACAGACTGCCAGGTGATTCCTGCTCATAATGTGGTGATTTACTGCAAGAGGCCATATAACAAGGCTGAACCAGCAGCAACCTTTGCAGCTGTGAAGTGAAACTAATGTGAAAGTGACCAAAACTGCAGTTCCTCAAACGGCCACATGAGGCTGGCTACAGAACAAGTCAATCTCCATAAGTCCCCATGTTCAAATGTCCAACTGCACAGCAGAAATAAACATGTTTACAGCCTGGTACAAAAAACTGTTTTGGTCTTTATACCTAATGACAACTGTACTGAAGCTGAATTTTTATGGAACTCACCTGCTCAAATTATATTAAGGCTTAAAGTTATGCATAACAGTAACAGCATGGCTGCTGCTGGGTGCTACTTGGTTGCCAAGACTACCAACATGGTGGCAACCAGAGCCACCACAAAACGGCTCTTCAGAAATCTATGGGTGACGTCATGGATATGACGTCCATTCTTTATACTGTCTATGGTCTTAACACACACAGGGATACTACCACATGCACATCGCACTATTTTATCTTTCATATTTTAGCGAGCAGCACTGATTGCTCTACATTCATACATAAAGATGTAAGTGCAAATCTTACCCACGGCACTGTGTAAGAAGATAACATACTGTAATGTATTCTATACAACAAAGTTCATCCTCTTGCCACAAGGTTGCAAGCCTGATCCCACAACCAGTCACAACAAACATTAACCATGTATCTTAAAATGAATTAAATACAATTCCATTCCTGGCACAACATTGTGAATTTAAGCATGTAAGCTTGTTAAAGTAATAAACGGAGTGTCTGAGATTCATAAAAACAACAGTCTAATCTATAAACACTGCTGTAACACACCCTTTTATTGAAACTGGTGCTGCCAGCTGCCAAAACACTAAAAGAAAATAATCCCAGGAAGTAATATTCTACATCTTTTTGTTATTATTGCAGCTGAATGCACAATGACTGAGCCCGGGCACACATATATTTCCTCCTGCAGGGGAAGTCAAAATGGTGCAAAGCGCTCTGGGTAAGAAAGAGGATAGGCCTGTTTCCTCTGCAACCGAGCAGTGGTCAGACACATTGTAAAACAGGTTCCCTATATTACCTCTGAGAGTGTGTGTGTGTGTGTGTGTGTGTGTGTGTGTGTGTGTGTGTGTGTGTGTGTGCTCTCATCGTATCTCTATCTCTAGGGTCAACATTGATTTTCTGCTCTTAACAACAGTAACCATGGCAATATGAGGCATTCTATATACAACCTTACTGTACACTCGTACACAAAGAGCACAGGGAGGCAGACACAGACACAGACACACACACACACACACAGGGGCAGTTTCTTAATGTACAATAGGAAAAAGGGAAGTGGAGAGGGTGGGGCAAGAGCAGCTGAAGAAAGAAAAGGAGGAGAAAAGACAGACAGAAAGGGAGAGAGGCAGACAGTTTCCTTAGCCAAAGGGCAGACTTACACAGGCAGAAGGGGTGAGAGCAGTCAGCGTTAAGGGTTTGTAGTCAGACAAAGACAAAGAAAGAGACAGTGAACATAAATCTGTGTTAGTGAGGCGCTGGGGGACCCACAGTCTGCGGTTCCTCTTTATCTGTGTGACCAAACAGCACACCTCACTTATTTAAAAGAACGACTCTTCTGTGGGGAGACAAAGTCCCCCGACGTCCACCGCTCATAAACGAATGAACAGACAAGGAGTCAGAAAGACAATTCAGGCAGAACTTTCCCTTACAAACTATTTCCTAATGCACATTCTTACATTCAAGTACATTTGTTACCATGGCAACAAGATCCCATACAGCGAGGCCTAAGGGTCTCTGCAGGGGTCTGTGTCATTTAGTGAAGTGGCTATCTGAGTGATGCCTATCTACCTGATACAGCCTGAATATTAAATCTTTCTGAGGGCACCCTTAGGTGATATTCAAATATCTCTCTACAAACAATAGGTAGGGATGTCAGGTGTTACCAAGGCAACTGCAGTAAATAATATAAGGCAGATCAAAGTACACACAAAATATATTATTAGGTTTATAGTCTCAGAAGGTGTCATTGGCGTTCTACATAGAAATCAATGTCTTATATCAAGTTTATGAACACGTCTCAACACCTGCTGCTTGACGCATGTCTCCCGGGTACACCCATCTGATATGTAGGAAATTATATATTTTATGGAGTAGCAGTTTATAGAGAATAAATAGGTGAAGGACTAAGTAAGGGCAGTGCAGTATAAGCGCTTCCTCCGTGGAGCTAAGATTTTCTGTGAAAGTCCGTTTTTCTTGCAGGTGGTTCTGTTACCTCTCAAAGTCTAAAGATATGCAGGTTAGGTGAGTTGGAAACAAAATTTTCCATGTGTGGGCCAGTAATAGCAGTAGTAGTAGCCTGAAGGTGCCTGTCTACAGGTGATTAGCTGTTTGATCTCCAGCTCCTGCAGCAGGAGCAGCAGTAGCAGCAATAGTAGTAGTAAAAGCTATAGCAGTAGTAATAACATTAGCTCAGGAGACGGACACATTTGTTACCAGTGCACAGCTGGATCACCATTCAAGATAATCTGTTTTCCAGAAAGTTCAAGTTTCTCTGTATGGGCTTAATCTTCTAATCATAACATATAGAGAATGAAAAACTAGTGTCTTATGTTAGTAGTTGTTTCTGTTGAGCAAAAGGAAAATCAGGTGACATCCATGATGCTTACAAACCCACAAGACTGGGGAAAAAAATCAACCTGGTATCTTGTTATTTGTGCGAGTGAGCTTGTTTGTGTTGTCCTACCTGGCATGATGACATCAGAGAAGCCAAGTTTCCTGGTGATGGACACTCCCCGGGTGAAGAGGACCATGTACTCTCGTCTCAGCTGCTCTATGTCCCCGTGGAGGAGCTGGAGAGCCACTGCCAAACCTTAGAAAAAAAAAAAAAGCAATAAAACTCAAAATCTGAAATATCATATTCCCGTGTAACAGCCGCAACATGGCCTTGATTTTTTCCTCCGTTATCCCCGACTGAAAAACTCAATAAACGCTTAAAATATATCACAACCCTGTTCCTAACGCTATAAACAATCTTGTACTGGTGAGCTCAGAAAACAGTATTCACAAGGGCATATTTTCAGTTTTATTACAGCCGCACGGACTCGCGAAGCAGACAACTACAGTTATACCTGCCAACAGCAACACTTGTGTGTATGGAAAGAAAGCAGACACCCCCGCATACATAAACAAAATGGAAACATCTTGTGAGTCATCCCCAGCACTTTTTTTATTAACAGGAAATCCTACATGAAGGCTGCCATCTCAAATCAATATCCTTATGCAATAACTCTCAAATGTCAGCACAGCTAAATTAAAGCACCGACTTTATATTTAGAGCTCAAAATGCAACCCTCTGATGTCTCTGCATGTGTGCCTGTCCACGCTCATGACGACGAGAGGCAGAAACACAAACAGCTTAACAGCGAGGGTGTGTGCAAGAGACAAGACGATGATGATTATTATTATTGTAGATGTTTTCAGGAAAAAGTTGGGAGGCCGTGGTGAAATGGTTCATTAGCTGCGAGAGGTTTCAATCACAGGGAGTCAACAAAGCGACGTGACTTGTTTGCAAACCTGCAAGCAATATGCCAAAATATCCTGCACTGTGAAGGCGTACGGCTGCAAAAGGCAGTGAAGATGAAAAAAAAAGGTGTTACAAGGTTATCAGATTTAAAGGTTGTGCTTTTTTATGATAATTATTCAGCATAAATAAAACAAAAACAAATAAAAAAAAACAATTGTAGATAACCATAGAATTTGCATAATTCCTAAATATGTAGATACAAGGCTCAGCGGGGAAAATGCAGAATCTACAAACAAAATGTGCTATTTTTAGCTTACTTCTATTTCTATTTGAACTATTTTATTTAAAGGCGCAGTGTAAAATTTAGTGTGATGTAGTGCTGAGGTTTCAAAATCGCAACCAAGTGAAAACCTGTCAACTCTCCCTCTCGGTTCAAGCGTGAAAGAGAAACTACTGTGGCTGTGAAACTTGTGAAAAACACAAAAAGGTCCTATGTAGAGCCAGTGTTTGCTTTGTCTCTACTGGGCTGCTGTAGTAACATTGAGGTTCAACATGGAAGACTCCATAGAGGAGAACCTGCTCACTCTGTAGATATAAAAGGTTAATTCTAAGGTAACATGAACATAACAATTCTTTTTTAAAGGTTATTATTCACTAATGAAAACATAGTTTTGAATATGATATTCCATTTCTGTCAATAGATGCCCTTAAATGTGAAACACTGGACCTTGAAGAAAATTATTCATATCACATAGTTCACAGAACTAAATTACGGTCAAAAAGTCTGATATTGGTCTTAACTGGATTGTGACCAAGTACACAGTAACTGTGTTTTGGCTTAGAGGGCATGAGAGGTGACACTGCAGAGGAGTCATCTGGTCTAAATAATTCAAAAGTAGCACACACACAGTCCATCAGCAGTGTGTTCAACCTGGCACAAAGGCCTGCTGGGAAATGGAAGGAGAGTCCCATTAGATTCAGGGAAGATCTTTTTTTCTACCCAAGCCTAATCTTCCTGCCCCTTAATGTGGAGCCTTTGGCATTTATACACACATAAACGAACACACACACACACACACACACAGGCTCTAAAAGCTACTGCGGGGCTACAATTAGGCAAACCAGCTTCATTACTATTCTGCCTGGTAGATGGAGCTGACGCTGACAAAAACACCCTCAACCTCTGCTTCCCTCAGCCCACCCGGGCCTGCCTCTTCACAAACTCAACAAAACAAGAGGAAAATAAAAACTCAAAAACAAAACAGTGGAGTTGTCGCAGCCTCTTCTGTCACTGCCTACGCTTGCATGGAGGTGGGAGCTGAATTATATACCTGACCTGACTCATACAGAGCCCGATTCTTATGAAAAAAGATTACTGGGCTACATGTAAACACAATCACTGCCTCTTCTCATCAGGTCCCTCTCTCATCCTTCCAGTTTGATTACCCCAAAAGAGCCTCTGTGACCCTGACGCAGGTGAAGAAAAATGAGATTGTCATTAGGCTACATGTGAACAAAATAACAGTCTCCTCACATGTATGAGGGGCCGTTATGGACACTATTCAGAATTTACCTCTCACATACACATGAAACAAAATGCATTCACATACTATACTGAAAACCTCTCACAAAACATACTGAAACGCAGTATTCAGTATGGTATGTGAATGTATTCGGTATGTGAGAAGGAAAATTCTGAATAATGTCCCGAATGGCCCCTCATACACATGACCTGTCTCTCTGCCTCTTTATTACCCAAACAGCCCACTCTTCTTTATACTTTAAGGCCAGTGCATTCGTCTCTCCCCTGCTAATTGGCTGCTAATAAGAGACTTCTGGCACACCGCCAGCTCTGTTTAAAAGGAGAACCACACAGCGAGACTACTTCAGACACACACAAAGAGTACACACATATATATATATATATACACACGTACACAAAATACACACATTATCTCACTCCGCTGCACACTTGTTTTAATTGCCCTCCCGACACTAAGTGAAATAAATTGCGGTGCGTAAATTATGCATGGTGTTCCATAACTCCTGCACGGACGTTTTTACTGAGACAAACCGGAGAGGAGACACTGACCTGTTTGCTGAGGATGAAATATTCTCTCTAGTTTTGCACATTTGGTGTCAAGGCCAGACAAGAGACTCAGGTGTTATCTGCTCTGTAATGTTGCTTTGCAGCAGAATCATTTCCATTTGGGAGGAATTGACTTTTTCAGATGAGGACGTACTCGGTAAAAATGCGCTGCAAGTGATTCTGTGCATTGCTGTTCTGAATATGGAGTGAGCAGGGAAGGTAGAGGGGGAAGGTACAGGGCTCAAACTTGTGAATAGAGATCTCTATAAATGTGGACATGATGATCAGGCGACTTGTGTCGAGACATGTAATTAAGAGAGAAAGAAAAAGACAATAGGGTCCCTGCAAAGTCAAACTGTCAAAGCGAATAAAATGATAATGAATTAATTTAGCTGAGACAGATGAGTAGTGCTCAAAAATACATAAATGAAACCTAATATTCAGCGCTCATTATCTTACAAATTGAAATTATTACCTCTACTTTTGTGATTAAATGTCTAAGATCAATGTCGAATTCAGTTAAGTGGTTGAAATGTAATTTTGCAGCGACCCACGCTCGGATTATGCATGCGAGGCTATCGTGACAAAACACCCAAAGCTCTCGTCTAATGCACTTTGAAAGAGAGAGCGCTGAGGCAAATCAGGCATTCAGGCTGGATCAGTGTCTTTAGCTGACAGCCGTCCCAATAGCAAACATCCAAGTGTTTGTGATAAACTGCACGCGGCAGCCAAAGACGCCAGTGACTCTTTCGAATAACTCACTTACATGTATTTGATGTGCCAAACAAAAGCCTGAAGCAAACAGTTGTGTCAACTAAGGCAACATGCTGTCTTCTCCCGGTGATGTCGCTAACCAAATCAGTGTAGTTAATTGTCTTTGATAACAGAATTAGCTCGTCTCAAATCATCGCGTCGCTGTCATCTGTCTGACAGATAGGGCTGCGGCGAAAACGCAGGTTTCTCCATTCATTTGAATGGGGGTGGTGCGTTTTGGAGTGTGGTGGTGCAGGCGGCAGCAGGTGTCCACCAAAGAGCATTGGTCGAGAGACAAAGAGAGTGAATGAGAGTGAGCGAGCGCCTTCACCGATAAAGAGAAGTTATTTTCTGACTGTCTCACAGCTGTTACGTTCAGCACAAACTGACACAGCCTAGCAGCCTTTCTCTGCAGCGCCTCATCCTGTCTGAATGTGCTCTAACTGATGTCTGCAGAGTCATCTGCCAAGGGTCTAGGACGTTTAACATCAACAATGCATCACATTATCTGTACACCTGATCTGTAATTAAATCTGATAACGCATGCAAAGTCGTGTGTTATCTGATAATCCAGCTCGTCAACAGTTTAGGTAGTAAATAAAGCTGATAGGAGAACTTGACTTTTGTCAGTATGAGATAAGGAAACAGCAGAGTAAGTGGTTGCGTAATATTCCTATTTTGGTGCCTTCCCTCTGCTCTATCAGAAATGAAATTCGACTTTTGTGGCACTTATCAGCTCAGCTGTGCAAAGCCCCTTACATATCCATCTATTCCTCAGCAGCGCAGTCGCACTGAAGTCTAGCTGGATTCTGCAGTTTTGTCATCAAACGACGGGGGCGCGAAGATGCTGCTCAGATAACGCGGTGCCAACCATGGCTTTGTGTCATCGGTTTAATTACTGCTACTCCTTTACGCTTGTGCGCAATTATTCGCCATAATTTCAGATGACTTCTCCTCAAGTAATTATTGGCCTTCTGAGGGAAGGTGGAAAGAGGAGCTGAGTCAGCAGATTGGTCTCACAGATTCTTGACGTCCCTGTAATCTCTTCTCTCGTTTCGCCAGTTTGCGTTCTGTCTGATAGTCTTCAAACAATTATGAACCTTTTCTATGCAGCAGGCCATGGAGTCGCTCTAAGAATACACAAGGGAGGTGTAAGAAGACAATGAACTCTGTTAACATGCAAGATAATGTTTTCATTACGGAAATTAACAGCGTGCAGCGGTTTTCACATTTATGTAATCAGCTTTAACACAAACTTCTGATGACTGTTGCTGATTGCTTACTGTTAACTTGCATTTTCCTCTTGATGAAAACATCTGCAAACTAGCCAATGCTGTTTAATTCATGATTACATCTTCCTTCACCGTAGAATATATTTAAAACCATAATCAGAGGTTCATCTGACAGCTGTAAGTTTCTTTGTGTAATCACTCTACAGTCCAAAAACACGAAGTTTGAATCGCAATGAAAACTTCTTCAAGTGTCACGCCTCTGACGTTTGAAGAACTGAATGTTCAGATTCTCCACTGACCTGTTGCTACGGGAAACTGCTGATGCTGTTGTTCAGCATGATGCGAACGCAGCTATTTATAAAAACCATCTGAATGCATTTGCAACAAAGAGCTTCCTGCAGACACCAACCATACGCAGACTGATCTGCTCGCCCCTATAAAGAGGAACTTCACTCGCACACAAACGCCACTTCTCAGACTGACCGGAAACACTGCAAGAGACGGATGATGCAAGTTTGCCAACGCTGCAAAATGAAGGTTTTGTTAAATAAGTAAGCCTCATGAAAGTACATCCGCTTAAAAACCAAATCACCACTAAAGAAGCCAACTAGTAAAATTACTAAATCCCCTTGTTTGCGAGGTGTAGATGTGAGGGAGCAAAATGAATGATGTGGTTCTTACCGGTGTTGGAGCCTGACAGGTTGTACCTGGAATTCGCCTTTTTGATGATGTTCTCGTGGATCTGGAACCACTCACTCTCAGTGTTACACCTGAGACAGAAAGATGAGACAGAGCCACCGAAAATAAATAGATTTTATAGATTACAAATTTCTACTTAAAGGGGCACACCACTAATGTAGTATTTTATTTTGATAAAGTAGGGAACTCACAAGGATAAACTACCGGAAGAATAGTCAAAATCACTGTACATTTTAGGCCCTATATATAGATTAAAGCCTGAAAATGCTGGATCCTACGTATCCCATAATGCAACAAAAACATATTTCTAGGGTAGATACCAACATTTTTAAATTAGAGTGTTTCCAGACTTGACAACGCTCCTCCATTTACTGTATGATTCACTCTAACATGGACCACACATTTAATGATATGAATCACAGGTACACAAAAAAAAAAATACTGTATAACTTTGACTACAATCAGCACCTGCTATTTATTGTTAGTTGTTAAATTTAACTAGGGCAGGTTGGGTAAAAACAATTCCTTACAGTATTTCCAATGACGTCTTGTTTGGAGTCTTAATTCCAATAAACATTCAGCTCAGAACTTTACTGCTAATCTGACTAAAACCTTGCTGGCGGTAACTGCAGGTATACAGACAGTGGCTGTATTTTCTGAGCTAAGTGTATCTGGCCAGTCTGTCTGATCCAGCTATAATTTAGGTCAGACTACTGTGTCAATGGTAGCTTTTTCTATCCCTCAGGGCAACATGTAGACAAGGCTGGACCACAACTACACTGCCAGTGTTTGTGAAAAAAAAGCACAGAGCCCCTGAAGCACAACAGGAAAAGGTGTTTTGTTTTTTGTAAAGTGTCTGTATTAATACTGTTAGACCGCCAGCTGACTTGAATTGTTTTGCAGCTTCAAAAAAGGGAATTCTAGCACTGGTTAAAGGACAAGTGTTAGTGGTATCTAATGGTAACTGATTGCAACCCCTTTGTTTCACAATTTCCTTCCTAGTGTTAAGGAGAAACTACAGTGGCTCTGTCTACAGCCAGTGTTTAGTTTGTCTGTTCTGGGCTAGAAAAATAGCAGTTCAACATGGCTGACTCCTGCCCTGAATCTTACACTGTAAATCACTGTAAAGTCTGTGTAAAGGCAATTCAGAGATTTCTTTCAAAATACATTAAATATGTTGGAGAATAGTTGCTGAAAACATGTGAAAAGATTTTGAACGATACATTATTGAAATCTGGCATTAGAGGTTGAAACAGTTTTTCACCAGGATGTTTTGGGCGGTCCTAAAGGGTGGCTCGATGACACGCTGAGGCCACCCTGAGCTTAATCATTCAAATTTAGCTGGGTGGTTAATAACACTCTGTAAAAGTTGAACTTTTCGTGTTAACACTTTGGTTTTTGTATGAATTAAACTAACAAGAATATGTGTTTGTGAGTTTTAGAAGTGTTGGTAGGCAAATTATTTTACACAAATTTACCAAAATGTAGTAATAGCATGGCAACGGAGGGACTTAGTATTGAAATACTGGTTGTTTGCAGTGACTTACGCATAAACCTTGAGCAGGTGGTCATCCTTGGAGTCAGCAGTGAGGAGATCAGCGATGCTGACGACAGCACAGCCGAACGGCCGCCTGTACTGCACGCTGCACAGATTCTTCTTCTCGCCCGCTCCCATCCTCCCTGCACACGCACACACACACAGCATCCACAGTCATAACAGCACTATTAAGGCCCTAGAGACTTAAAATACATGCAGTGCTCAGTAGAATAAAAGAAGCAGCATCATAACTCCCACCTATTCTTATGATGTGCACAACGATGTAGACATCTTTTCGTAGATCGCTGCTTCCCAAATCCTTACAAAACAGGAAAACATACATTCATCACATTCAATTATTGTAAACAAGCAGCAGAGCACTGACTTTTAGTTTTCAGGGTAGTGTCATATGACTTAGGTCGGCTTTACACAGGTTTAAATGACTTCAAATCAATCTTTGAAAGCACACAGTCATGTTTACTACTTACCACAAATAACGTGCATTGTCTTTCTGTCTTCTCGGGCGACTTGGGCAACCCGCTCTTATTCAGCTTGACAAAGAACCTTTCGCTGTAAGAGAGGAGAGACAGAGGGAGGGTACAAACATTGAGATGAATGAGGTAAAGAGTGATGGCTGGGTGTCATCGTAAACAACTGCATCCAAGCCACTGCTAACGGGAACAGAGTGAAGATTAGAAACGGTGTCAAAAGCGTCAAGCGCTTGAACGGAGGGCACTGGAGAGAACGCTTCAAAGTTCGGATCTTCAAACCGCAGCTGTCTGAAAGAGAAGAGGAGGCAGGGGAAAGACAGACAGGCGAAGCGGGAGCAGACACAGATGGATCGAGGGAGAGGAAAACATATACAAAGCTTGAATCACTGAACCAAATCCCCAACAGCGAACGTCTGTAACATATCCGACAAGTACATCCACACGCAACTCCTCCGCGGCTGAACAAAATATTCAGCGTGTTGTTTCTCTCTGACACGTTTAGCCAAGATACCGCACCGTCAGCTAAAACAGTGATGGGCTATAGCAATAAATGTAGATCCTCAGTCTTATAACTGCCAGGCTGGCTGTCATAAATCTTCTGGCTGTGACACGGACAGACTGAGACTATTATTAGCAAGGTGAATACAGACAGAAAATGACAAAATGAACCCGCTAAGTGGTGGAAAATGTCAAAGATAATGTGCTGTGGGTGTCATTTAAAGGATAAAATATACATAAATAGCAATTATAGGAGTCACATGTGTAACTGCTCGGTTGTTGCTGCATTTAATGTATATTACACAGGACATTTAGTTAGTTAGTTACACTCAAGTGTGGAGCAAGAAACTTGAAAAACAAAGAACAGACACAACAGACTGTATTTTGTCTGCCTGTCGAAATCCTGTCAACAAAACTATGTGTCACTAACCATGCTAGAGGTTGTGTGAGGCTGTTTTTGAGCTGAATTCTACCATATACGAGGTCTGAAAGTCATTAGGACTCATCCTCTGGGGACCATGAATGCCACTCAAATACTTGTTGAGATACGCTCACAACTTTTGACAATTGCATTTAAGCAGATGTTCCGAGCTAGAACAGACAAACAGTCTGTAGTTTGCATTTTTGTGTCAGTTTCTCTAAATACTTCTGTCGACAAAACTGAGTCAACAACCGCAAAATGTTCACATGCTGATGTTTAGCAGGTATGTTTACGGTTTTAGTGTCCTTTTTTTAAGCTTTGTTTTTGACAGAGACAGCTGAAGAGTGACAGGAATGTGGCGGGAGAGAGATGGAGAAAGACATGCAGCAAAGGGCCGCAGGTTGGATTCGAACCCTGGCTGATGCTGAGCCTTCGTACATGGGGTGTCGAATATGGTCATCAACCAAAGTATAGGGCACATTAAACCATGACTTGATTAGTGTAGTTAAACGTTAATGTAATTAATGTCTAGTTGGGATTTTTTTAGTGTAATTTTGCAGACTTTTTTTTACAGCGTACTGTACAGTATGAATGCGCATTGTGTTCGGCGTTCTGATTGGCTGAGGTAGTACTGTACAAAATGCATTCGGAAATACTAGTTATGTGTCAAACCTCGTAGATTGATCATAAAAATTAAATTTGTTAAAAATGTTTGGGCTTGAAAACAGGTTTTGATCTTTGGTTTTTTATTTACTAATACAGTATTATACTTATTTTTGTTAAATCTGCGAAAGTTTGAACTTTGAGAGTGTTTATATAAGAGAGAAAAGTGTATAAAAGTGTCTGGTTAGGGGTTTTACGGCATTAAAACATGTATAATAATTGTAAAAAATAAAGCTGATTACTTCGCGGGTTTCGTCTATTGCGGGTTATTTTTAGAACGTATCCCCCGCGATAAACAAGGGACCACTGTATTTAAATCTAAACCAAAGTGGTGGACTAGCCACCAGACAGACCAAACTTTTGCCATCCGTGGAGCTATGATGCTAATGTGGTTAAAAATAAAGCTACAAGCAGCTACACCGAGACCATTGGAAAAGGAAATTATCTGATTTCCTGTCCAAACAACACTGAATCATACTTTGGATAGTGTGCACATACTCTATGGCACAACTTTCGAATATGAAATTCAAGAACTTCGCCAAGCAAGTCCTGAAATAACAACTCTGCCCTCGAATGCCCCGCACCCTCCTCTTCTTGCAGGCGGGGAAATGAAGTGCATGTCGGGCAAAAACAGAAAGGACGGACACGGATCGCTTTTTCATTCTCTTTGCACTCCCGTCCTCTCTCTCTCTCTATCTCGCACACAAGCTCAGAGAGAGTCAGCGGAGGCATCCTGCTGGGCCCCGTCTCATCCTGGCTGGTGAACTGCGGGCTAATCCAGTTAGGTGACTTTCACAGTCCACCGATAAGCAGAGAGAAAAACCTTGTAATGCACCAGCGCCTGACAATGAGCCAAGTCTCTGGCACGGGTAGCTACAAAACAGCCCATTCACACAGGAGCAGCATATACCCCAACAGATCCTATATAACTAGACTTCATGCTACATACAACTACGATGGATTAGGATGTTTCTACATAGTCTGAGCTATTAAAAGCTCTTCTTACAAGCTGAAAACTAACCATGATGTAAATAAAAGGCTACCTCCTGCACTGTGTCAAAGTGTTTTGTGTATTTAGGGCAGTGGGCGCCCATGGTTGAATTAATTAAGCTGCTGATTATTAATTATGCGAAAGCTTATGATTTTTAATACATGTATTCCTTCAGTAAAGTTCTCCTTTTTTTTGCATTCGAATGAACCAATCGAGAGCCAGTTTGATTTAGACACTGTTGTTCCTCATTAGCCGCTCTCTGTAACTTTCCAGGCCATTTATCCGGCCATATGGAGACGGATTCCTATGCATTAGACATGAGACTTGTGCACGTTTTTTCCCGAACCCTAATTAGCCCTCTATTGTTGAAACCCCAACTGCCAATTAAGAGCCACTCCTGCGAACACACACACACACACACACACACACACACAAGTCACTTACACCCTCCCATTGCCGCCGACTCTTCTCCCTCACAGCTGCAGCGTGTTGATCGCCCGAGCTAAGAGGACTAGTGTCCCCCAGCGGGACCTTATCTCCCTCTATCACCGCTCGCATTAACATAACATGAATGGCCGATTTCCCTCCCCTCTGGGCCCACGCGGCGCTCGCAATTCCCTCTCCTGATATCGATGATTGCATTCGGAGCCGTGTGCTAACCCGATGAGGGGGATGGGACAGTGAGTGTGTAAAATACTGGATAAATTAACAGCCGCTGTTGCTTCCCACCCCCTTGACGAAAAGCCTAAATGTACCCTCATGAGGCCACGTGGAAAGATGAAGAAAAGTGACTCAACAAGACAGCGAGGTGAATAAGTAGAGGATTTCCAAACTACATCCCTACATCCCTACATCCCTTTGTCCAAAAAACACATAGCGGAACCTCTGAAATTCACACACAATGAACAGAAAAACATGTAGACACACATGTCCAGTCATCTGTGGGTGACCTTCAGAGAGATGAGAGGTCACAGTTAGCAGGAGGAGGGAAGTGTGAGGAAGGCAGGCCGAATGGTCTTCACATCATTGTCATAAACGTTTGATCAGGAGCAAAACAAGCAACAGGATCATGTGTGAGCATGGTACGGTATGTCACAATGTGTGTGTGTGTGTGTGTGTGTGTGTGTGTTGCTGAAAAACCAAACAAGGAGCCAGTATTTAACACAAAGAAGCTGCCATGATGCACAGGGGCTGCTGGTGTTGGCATGGTACTGAGACAACGGGTCGGACCCCCATCTGGTCTCTGACACACACACACACACACACACACACACACACACACACACACACACAGAAAACCACCAGCACAGAGGGAAGCGTCAAAATGGCTCCATGCCAGGCATCTTGCATAAATGTGTGTGTGTGTGTATGTGTTTATGTGTGTGACCAGACAGTGAGAGACAACATTGGCGGGCTGCCAGTATGAGATTTTCCTCGAAGACAGAACCACGAAGGCACGATGGTTACGGCCTACGACTGTCTTTCCACCCATAGAAGTGATAGAAAAATGTTATTAGGTGATTCAGGAAACAAGATAAACTAAGAAAAACAGATCTTTCTCATCATCATCATCATTTGCTGTTTGCTATTTTCACAATACACATTTGCGACAGATGTTCTAGCGTAAAAAAAAAAAACTAAAGCCGACTCAGAGGATGAGCTGTAAATCTACTTCAAATGCACGACAGGACCCAAGGAGTCTCATTACTCTTACCTGACTAAGGTACTCAATCTGTCAACGCTGGAGAAAAACAGGAATGACAGACAGCGGGACAGAAATACAGACGGATAATGACAGCGAGAGAGCTTCAAGTGGATCTTAATATGATACCACTGGACGCTAATTATCCACTTCAAGACAAAGTGCAGGTTGGGAACAATCGCAAAGATGAAATATATCGTGCATCAAGAATTTGGAGTTAAAAGAGAGAGCAAATCTTAAAAGTGCTTCTGATCCACTGATGTTGCATGTGTGTGTGTACACATGCAGATCATATTTGTTCTCTCAGATGAACCACATCATGAAAACTAAAAAAAAAAACAACATTTGCACACTTTTTGGAAATCCCTTTTTGTGTGCCATTATTCACGCAATGGTGGAGAAAACCACAGATTTGTACGTCAACCCAAGTATGCACAATAACAGTTTAGTGATTACGTGCCCGAGATTTGTTGAATAATGAAGCGCATTTCAATAGAAAACAGAAGTGCTCAAACTAAATCCCGTCACTGTCACCCTTGTTCCTCTGATGTGACCCTGAGGGGAGGAGAGGAGCGTCAGACGCAAAAAGCACGACTTATCAAAAGAAGTTTCACTGTTGCCGTGCTCATTTTTCAACCCACTCATTTTCCTTGCCTGACGAATCCCCTTGTTTGTGACATAAAATAGAATTTCGTCGCTTTGAACTATGAAACCAGGGACTTTAAACACAGTCTTGTATTTGGCCGACGCCCCATCAGGAGTATGTGGTGTTATGTGTATATGTGTGTGTGTGTGCATGCAAATGAGGTGCCTAGACTCCCAGGATGATAGGTCCTTTTATGTGGACGGCACTGACACTTTTTATATGAGAAAAATAGCATGGCCTTGCCCACTTTTATACGTCCACGTGCACTTTAACAACCTGCTTCATTTAATAAATGTTCGTGAATATAATTAGAGCGCTCTTCTTGACATCAGAAGGGGAGCCGTTCACCCTGCAGTCACCAGTGCACCTCAGTTGCATTAGTATGGACCGAGCATCCAACAAACTTTAGCAAACATGAGAGCATAAGCATAATAATGATTTTTTTCTTTTAAATTGATTTTCTCCTGAGTTTCTACCTGAGTGGTCGGTTCTCCCGTCCGTCATAAATGTGGAAGAAGACTTCTAGCTCCTCCCCCAGATTGGCGCTCATCAGACTCTTCATGTGGACGAACAGGTGATGGGTGCTGGCGGGCGTCGGGGTCTCCTTCTTACGATGCCGATGTTCCATCTGCAGAGGAGAGGAGAGAACGGTATGAAAAAAATACCAGCCAATCACATTCAAGAGCTGCTGTATTTAGTGTTGAGTTTCCTGGTCAAAGATAAACAACGGCCTTACTGCTGGGAGGGGCTCTTTTTGGCTGATTTTCATATATATTTGAAGACAGTAAAAGATATAGATTTTGTTGATATAGATGGAGTTAATATAGGGTGTAATATTGCCAGCACCAGAGGCTGAAGTGTGAGACTTGGAGTTGTGTTGTCTGACTCAAACAACAAATGGAACAGCCCGTATTGCTGCGCATACAGTGCAGATATGCACGTAAACAAACCCTTCAAAAAGCACTTGAGCAAAAATGAGCCTATAAATAAATTTAAAAAACCCGCACTCTCTTATTTATTTAGCTAAAGCATTTATCTTCAAATAGGCTAATTATTTTCTTGACTCAAAGAAATAATGGTGTTGTTATTTGCATTCCTCTCTCTTCAACTGGCTGCTTAATCTTAGAGAAACAGGATTTGAAATGCCGCAAAATCACGATGGATACAAATGCAGGCAAAGCAGCCCTCAAACAAAGCAGCACAGAGTCACATCTCAAATGTCTTATATTATTACAAGCGATATTCAATCAATCTATATGAAAAAAGATCAATGAAGCCTTGTGGTGCGGACGTGTAAATGCCTTCCAGATCAACATGCACAATACAGATCTGTTTATGAGAGGTTCATCCTAATCTGCTGTCAACATCCAAAAATACAAGGACAAACACACACACACACATACACACACACAGAGCAGATGGCCAGTAGTGCCACTGCCAAGTTGTGCTCCACATTCGCTTCTATAGTTGGATGTAAAGAGATGGGGAGTGGGGAGGAAACAGTGTGATGAGGAGAGAAGAAAGGGAAAAGAAATGCGAGGACAAAGTGCAGCAAAGCGCCACAACAGAAGAGAATCACTGGCAATCAAGGGTCACACACACAAAAGGAGAAATTGCTACCAATCATCTCTGACGCTATATTATTAGAGCAGGATTCTTCTTTCCCGTATAGGTTTTATTTTCTGCACTTTGTCGTCAAGGTTGCACATTGTTTTTGGGGGTAGATCTACAGAAGGAGCCCTCTAGTTGGTGTGTTTAAACGAATAGGTCAGCATTTTGGGAAATACGCTTAGTCCAGTTATATGAGACGTTAGATAACGCCCCCATGTCTGTACAGTTAATATATGCCAGTGTGTTACGTTAATTATATGTGTTACATATCTCAATTTCTTGCCCAGGAACAGTAACCTCCTGGTGTCTCTTCTTTTTAGTCGGGACATGCGAGCTGTTTTCCCCTGTTTCTAGTCTTTATCCTAACCAGCTGCTGGCTACAGCTACAAATTTACGGTACCGTCAAAATGTTGAACTATTCCCTTTGAGAAACATCTGAGATTTGACAGTTGGCTGCTAAAATCAGTACATCTGTGTGGTACCTTAAAAGTATATCAGCATGAACAAGAGATTTGTGATTTTTGTGGACAGAAATCAGTGAATTTATAGCAGTTTTTCTGAAAAACTGTAATACATTTTCTGAATTTTTAACCTGCCGTATCTGTAAAAATACAAGAGACACTGTGATCCTGTAATCTTTTGTGTGCGTTAAACACACAGTCTAGAAATTAGCACTGCCCAGGCTGATTTTTGCTTTGAGATTATATTCCTGTTTCTAAATCAGATTATCCAGTGCAGAAAATTGCAGTCATTGGAAGAAAAGGGGCATGCATTCATCCAATATGCCCCTTTGTTTTGCAGAAACAGTGAAATATATTACTGCAATCACACGATCACTCATTTGTGGAGAGACTGTATAATGTTTGAATGTCAAACCCAGAAAATAAATAATACACAAACATGGATAATGTTTGAAAATGGGTCTTCTTTACATCATATATAAGCTTATTTTCATGCCATAGTGAAATGTGGGATAAACAGTGACTGTCTAGAGGGTAAGAAATCTGAAACACATACAATCTAAAATGTATGATGTGCTTTGTAAAAACAGTTGGCTGTGCTATAAATATAAACATCTAAAAAAAAAAAAAACACTACCATGGTCCTCGAAGACTTAAACATGCTTGAAAATTATACCACAAATCTTTCTACAATTGCAATTTCTGTCAGAATGATGTATATGTTTTGTTTTGTCGTGACTGCTCTGCCCTATCTGAGATCCCAGAAGAATACAAGCAGCGGAATGATCTAAGAACAAGTCACAAACACTGTTTTTACCAGATAAGTTATTCTCTTCCTTAGCAGGGCTGAGCTCCTGTGGGGGTTTTTTTTGACGCAGAATGACTAGGTCTGGGGAAGTCTAATTTATGCTGTGGGATTTTATTACGAGGTTATTTTCAGTGTGTCATTTAAGCTGCCCGGGACTGAGCGGTGTGTGGTTATATGACAGCTTCAGCATGACTAGACACAAAGGGTAGACTTGACAGCCTGGCAGCCGCGCTGGCAACATGAAATGCTGCGAGCAACAAGAAGAGGACGAGAGAGAGAGATATAGCTTAATGGAGAGACAAAGACCATGCGTGCTTGCCCGACCGTCTTATTATTGTTCACTTGTAGTCTTTGCCTAAACAGCATGAAGCAGCACCAAGTGGAGTTATAGTTGAACTATATGGAGCTGTTCAAAAAAAAAAAAGAGAGAGAAAGGTCACGCTGAAGCCACAGAGAAACTTCCAGTCTCTTCTACATCCCTCCATCAGAGCTGCCTTTCATCACTCACTTCTACATCACTCTTTAAGCCTCTTTTTTTTTCCCCCACTCCTCTTTTAAGCTTATGGGAGGGAGACCTGTGTGACACGAGCAGGGAGCGAGAGATGTACGTCTGTGTAGCTTTTAAGTGTGTTTAGTGATAACTGAAGTCGCAGAGGAAATTATTATTACCACATGTCCAAGGCCAAACCTGAGCTATCCATCACTGGCGTCTGATCTGCCACCGTTAATGAATTCATCGCTCTGGGATCTAAACTCTGGTCTGCTCCGCTAGCACGCAGCACTGAACTCACTCTCAGAGGAAAGGAAACGGAAAGTTTGAAGCTGTTTTGCCTTTGCACTACGCACAGCTTTGGATATAACTGAGCAGGAACTAGGGAGCCAATTAAGAATTTGATGAAGGTCCTTTCACTTTAAAGCAACTTCCTAATAAAATGCTTCAAAGGGTGTTTTCAAAAATCACTCCACAGACAAAAGGAATATGTCGTCTCAGCCTTTGGCCCCGATGCTATGACCGAGCTTTACAGTTGGCCATTTTTGAGATTACCAAAACTCAAAACTAATACCTAAAAGCTACAGTAAGCATTTGGGTTTATAAAGCTTGTTGGCAGTGCTGTACAGCATGGGAGGAAGCACGACAGTAACCTTTCAGACTAAACCCAGAGGGAAGAACTTACAAGCTGTCTACTGGAGCTTACTGCAGTGCACAGGCTCGCAGCTACAAGAACTACAAGAAATGTCCACTGAGATCCTAAAAGATTTTTTTTCTCAGTGGATTCATTCAGCAGACATGCAGCTACGATAACATTCATTTAGTATTGTCTTACCGCCACCTAACAAAAGTCAAATATTCGCCTAAAGGACATATCTGACACTTTAGACCCTCTAGTTGTGGGAAACACGTCAAAAGACTTTGAACGATATATTACTGAAATGTGGAAGTAGAGTTTAAAACAGTTTTCAGTCCAGGATTTTGTGGGCGGTCCTAAAGGGTGGCTCGATGACACGCTGAGGCCAACATGAGCGTGGCTGCAACCCTAACAGAGAAACAGAGATTTATTCATGTCGCTCAGAGTGTTTCAAAGTTTGTCATGCCATTTTCTGAACTCATCTGACACGTTTCAGTTGCTTCAAAATTGCTGCTTGACTGCTCAAGTGGGAGCACATTCAGCGGACACGCCCCCACAGTCCTGGAGCTGAGAACACTGCTCATCTGACACCTAATTTCATAAACTTGTTTATATTATTCAATTTTGCCTGGGTGTTAAATAACACTTTATTCTTTGGTCTGACAAACTCAGAACACACATTTATTCTTACTTTACACAGACTTTAAGCTTAAACAACTACCTGCTACAGCTGCAAAAAGAAAAGTTTCGGCAGTGAAACCAAAACAATGAGCTAAAAGACACAAAAATTCCACTATGGGTTTGACAAATCATCCCTTTCACATAATAATCAGTCAATATAAAATACTAATTATTGAAGCTTTAAATATGATAATTTATTGCAAAATAATAAAATTGGGCAGGTCTTTAGAAAAAGTCTAATATCACAAAAAATGAGACAAATTTATATATTTTTTTCTTTTTGATCCAACATTATGTCTTTTTTTTAATATATAAAATGTTTTTTATTTCAGAATGAAACTCATCATATATAGTGTATGTCATGAAATCTCTATTATATTCAACAGGCACTGAATGCCTTTTCTTTATCCTTCTCAGTATCCTCATTATTTCTCACTGGGCAGATATCATAATTCCTCGACACAGTGTAGCATTTTCCCACAGTAACATCCCCACTGGCATTTCAGCACACACAGAGAGAAACACACACACACACACACACGCACACACACACACACACACGCACACACACACACACACACACCACCAGGTAATCCCCATCTCAATTTAATTAAGCCACACCACAGCAGCACACAGAAGAAACAAAGAAGCTGTTCTAGTACACAAAGATCTCACAGAAAAATATGGATGTAATTTGGAGCTTGATGTGACGGTGCACTGTGTGTGTGTGTGTGTGTGTGTGTGTGTGTGTGTGTGTGTGTGTGTGTGTGTGCGTGTGTGTGTGTGTGTGTGTGTGTGTGTGTTTACGTATGTGGATGACGGCAGTGACTGCCGGTCCCTTTATCTTGTCTCAGTATATGGGGATTGCAGTCATTTGCTCATTTTAATCGAGGTGTATTAAGCTTTCATCTCGCAATGCCTCCTTTTGTTTTGACTAACAACAACAACAACAAAAAAAGAAACAGATGGATTAAGAGCTTCAATTACCCCCGTGAAAGGAAAACCATCATTGTGTGTGTGCGTGTATGCGTGTGTGATACAATCCTCCCTGCGCTGTATCAGGGCAGAGAAGTGGTTGCCACGGTAACAGCGGTTGGGGCTTGGAGAAAATGGGAAGGGGGAAGCAGGGAGCAAACAGTAGGGGAAAGGAAGGAGAGCACGAGCGAGATGGAAGAGATTCAGACGTTCAACTGCACTTTATATGATTCCTACATGATGTCAGGAGCACATCGAGTTCAATCTTTTAGTGTAAACTCTGGAGCCGACGTGGGTTAGAAGTGAAAAAAGGGAAGGGGGAAAAAAAACAAAAAACAGATGGAGATTGTGTCATTTGATCGAAAGCACCAGAGCAGCTGCTGAATGCTGCTTGCGGTGCGATTGTTTGGCCAACTGCTGTTTCCAAGGTCGAGTATTAAACTTTCATTCCAAACTTTTAAACATGTAGAAGAAATCCTGTGGACGTGGAAATTTGAACATCTACAAAAAGGTCCCCGAGGTTAAAAGGTGAGATTGTCCAGGTGGGGTTGGGGGGATTGGTCGGTGGGGTTACATGTGATCTGCCGGTTCACACAACTACCTCTTCCACCACCTACAGGCTCTGTGGAAGAGCTTTCGAAGAGTGCTGTGAGTGATGGACAGCTTCTCACATCACCTTAGAGGTTAGCTGCGTCAGACAAAGTACTGAAAGTGGTAAAACATCCTGTCAACTGTCTGGTGCGATCAGTTGGAGAGTGTGTTGTTTGAAGCGGTTTGCTTCAAGCAGTAAGCAGCTGACTGACACCCCGTCATTTTTGTCAAGGGAAACACTGATTATTGACCAAAGACAAAACAAGGGGGCCATTAGAGAGGCCATGAAGCATAGTGCATAAGTTATATTATAATTGTTGGACATTTCCAAAGAGCAGACACTTGTCGAACTCACCTGCATCTCGCCACCCTGCTGCCTAAACGAGGAGTTACTTTGAGAGGAAAGGAACACTCACCAGTCTGTAAAGCTCTGTGACGCTGATCTCATCTGGGTCCACCATGCTGAACTCTCGCCTGGGGACCAGGTCCAAGCCGAGCTGCCTGCGACACAAAGATTCACACAGATCGGACTTATCATACACATATTGATAGTTGGCTCATATCCTCTTCCATGACGGGAGCATCAAACACACCACATAACACACACAGATCGCTGTCAGATCACCCGTGTCAGTCATCTAAATAAACTTGACAGATCGTCCTCTGCTCTAAAGAGCAGATGAAAGAAAAATGTCCTCTGCCTTTAGTCCGCTGCTATGCCCGCTGTCTTCTTTATCCCTTCAGCTCTTCCATCCTTTAACCCTGTCTATTCCTTAAAGTCCTCATCTGTTTCCACGGACACCACAACCTCTCACTTCCTCCCCTTCTTTTCTTTTTTGGCCCCTGTTCGGTGGACCAAAACGGCACGCTACAGTGTGCCTTCTTGTCAGCAATAAAAAGAGACAGGCTTGGAGGCATACAGAGGCCGACAGCGAGGGACTGTCCACCCATGTCCTAACTAAGGAGGGGTGTGTGTGTGTGTGTTTGAGGAGAGCCCTCAGCAGGGATATGAAGGAGAGTGAAGGGTAAGGGCGGATATAAAGAGAGGTTTTTTTTATTTTTATTTTTACTTCACCCCCTCATGGCATGCAGAGAGAAGAGGCTGGAGAGAGTACTGTCTGTGTGAGGAGGGGAAAGTGACTTGATTGAGTCAGGAGGAGTGTGCCCGCAGGGATGGAAGGTGACAACAAAAGACAGAGGAGCAGGCAGAGGAGAGTCGGAGAGAGAAGCAAAGATGAGTTACATAGTTACAGAAAGCTCTTGGAAGTACCTCAATTGACAGTCTGTGTTATTACAGTTTCTTACTGTGTCAAGAAATGTGAAATGAGAGTAAGACCAAATCCAATTAGGAGTTTTGTTTGCTTTAAGTGTTAAATGTGTTAAATGAAATTAATGTCTTATTAGACCTGACTGAGCTGTTTCTCGTTAGCTACAAATGTGCTTTATGTTATCAATAACCAGTTCCCAAACTTTCTCTCAGTTTTTTTAAACACGCCGTCACAGTGAACATAAAGTTTGATTTATTTTGTTTGTCTATTTTGAATAGGCTGTCATAATGCGGTGATGCAGATGTGAGCAGGGGCGGGGATTGTCGACTCAGTTTATAGCGCCAGAACAATCGCTGCCTGAAATACGAGATTTGAAATTTAGGGAAAAGATGTCATGGCAGATTTTTCAGGAGAGAAAAGGTTTATCAGCGAAAAAAATGACAGCTCAAATGTTTCCAAAACTGTAACTTGTTCTCAATATGCTGTTGATTCCTGTTTTAATGAGTGGATGCAAAGTAGACAGGCAGGGTTCAATTCCAGAGCACGTGTCTCTAACATATGGTATGACTTTTATGATCATGTTTCTGCTTCTAGTATCCAACCACATTGAAACAAGTTGCAATCTCCATAAAAAAAAACGAGCAGCTGTAAGGTCTGTTGACAAGTGATGTGTGTTCAGTACTGCAATCACTTCCTCAATAGTTCCTGGGGTCATCAGACAGTATCACCACCTAGACAGGAACTACTGGTTTCAGGAACTACGGCATTAAAACTAAGTTTTAGTCTTTAGTTTCACCAGTCCAAGTTCCATGGTTCCTAAAATGGTTCCAGGGCTCTTTAAAAAGTTCATGATGCTATGAATTTGTTAGTGCCTTGCATTAAATCGACCAAGTTTCAAATCCCTGATGTCTGATGTTTTTGTTTTGTTTTTTATTATTGACTGCACCAACAAGCTAAACTTCAAATTGTTCTGGTTCACAACTGCATTACTGTACAAAAAAGAAAAAACATAACTTTTATGAAAAAAATAAAATAAAATAAGGCTGACTGAGTTTTCCCTTGATGGATTTCTGCTCTGCAGCGAGCCTCTAGTATCTGATTTTCATACAACACTATAGAGTGAATGAAATCCAATGGCTGGGCAGAGGGCAGAAAATCAATCTTAAAACTAGTAGCAAAGTTTAACCGATGAATAATTAATGACCTGAAACACAGAAAAATAAAAATAACAACATAGATATGGTCCTTTCAGATGGAACAATACAAACAACTGCCTCTGCCCAACACATTTGGACAGACAGATCATCCTTTTTTCTACTCTACTTCTACTCACTCGTTGCCCCAGTCCAATCTGGCTGTGATGTGCTGCTTGACGTCCCTCATGCGGTCATGGGTGAGGTGGCCCACCAGCACCTGCCTCCTCAGGTCCAGGATTTCATTCATCACGTGCCAAAGCCTGTGGAACAAATCCCCCTCATTCTTCTGTGGAGGCAGGAAAACAGTGGAAAGGGGGGCGGAGAAGGAAAAGAGTCAATTGGGATGAATGAAAGGGAAATCGACAAGAAGGGAAGGCAGAATGATGACACAGATAAGGAGATGAAAACACACACGGTCGCCAGCCAAAGGTGAAAACGAAGTACCAGAGCACACATGAGAGAACCAAATCGACACTGTGAGGGAAGAGGGCGACCCAGACAGAAGCCTTTAAAATGGATTTGTGCAAATTAGCTTCAGTGTCCTGCTGCTTTTTGCCGCAAATGTATGCACTTTGATCTGCGAGTATTCATCAGCTCAATTTAATCAGTACCCCAGATAGCTTAATAGGCCACAAACACAATCAGTTCGACTAATGAATGAACAGTTTGCAGCTTTTGAATTACCCTGGGCAAAACAAATTATTTTCAAAACAAAAAAGGCAGCCGTGATATTTAAAATCGATGTAAACAGTGTGTGTGTGTGTGTGTGTGGCTTCTTACCACATAGAGTTGCTTCCACATGGCACCCCAGTCTCGCAACGTCGATGTCATCTCCGTGATGACAGAGTCTTCAACAGGGATGACCGTTTCAAATTGCCTACAAACACACACACACACACACACACACACGTAAGAATAAAATGGAAACCTGTGAAAGAGCAGGATTAGAGCCAAAATGCGGCATTACTTACCCTTTATTCTTGACGTGGGCGCTCTTCAAGTGGATGTAGCTGGATGGGAAGATCCCCTTTGTGCAGAAGATAAACAGGTTAATGAGAAGCCCTTTTAGTTCCATTCGCAATTAACTGTTAGCATGTGGCATTGATGCAAACACTCGATGCAGTGCCAAGTGTGTTTGTGGGCAGAGCGCAGGGAGAGACGGACAGAAAAAGAGATAAAAGCAACGAGCGATGGGATTTAGAAAGAAAAAAAAGTGTGTTTGTGTGCACGCGCGCATCCTGTTTGGTGCTAATAAACTGCAAGTTGCTCCCTATTGACTCGAGGAGATCAAAGAAGTATAAGTATCTGAGGATAAATGCACATAGACTCTGAACACACCTATCACTTTACTCCCAACTTGGTTTATATTAGCACATTTTCTTTTAGCAGGATGTGAAGGTTAATTAACAGTAATGATTCAGTTTGGTTTAATTGGTCGGTCTTGTACGAGGACCAGAATTATAATCAGACGAAAAACTTACTGCTGTCAAATGGTCTTAGATTTTGGTTGTAAGATTATTTGAAATCTTAATAGATGAAAATTGGAAATGTCTTGTTACATCATGTATGTATTATAGACAGGATGATGCACACCTGTCACTGTCAGATGGCTATTAGCCTGGAATATGCTGATTTTAATCTAAAATATTAGATTAGGCCAATGTGCGCTGTGGAAACATGTAGCACAGCCTTGATATTGACAGCTGACCAGCTGAGGTGTACATAAACAGGGGAAACACATGCACATCATCAGAACCATTTATTCATACGATGCACGGAAATTTATTTAAAATATTAAATGTTCACTGATCACTGTGTGAACTTCTGCTACTGCTGGAGGTTCCTGGAATCGAACCAACGATCATCTTATTACTACTGCTACTACTGCTTCCATCGCTATTACTACTGCAGCTCGACTACTACTTCTACTGCTACTACTATTTCGATCGCTGCTACTACTACTACTGCTGCTGCTTGACTACTACTACTTCTACTGCTGCTACTACTACTTCTACTGCTGCTGCTACTACTTCTATTGCTGCTACTACTACTGCTGCTGCTACTACTACTTCTATCGCTGCTACTACTACTGCTGCTGCTGCTACTACTACTTCTACTGCTGCTGCTACTACTTCTATCGCTGCTACTACTACTGCTGCTGCTTGTAGCACAGCCTTGATATTGACAGCTGACCAACTGAGGTGGACATAAACAGGAGAAACACCTGCACATCATCAGAACCATTTATTCATTCGATGTACGGAAATTTATTTAAAATATTAAAGGTTCACTGATCACTGTGTGAACTTCTGCTACTGCTGGAGGTTCCCGATCATCTTATTACTACTGCTACTACTACTTCTATCGCTGCTACTACTACTGCTGCTGCTACTACTACTTCTACTGCTACTACTGCTGCTGCTGCTACTACTACTTCTACTGCTACTACTACTGCTGCTGCTACTACTACTATCGCTGCTACTACTACTACTTCTATCGCTGCTACTACTACTGCTGCTGCTGCTACTACTACTATCGCTGCTACTACTACTACTGCTGCTACTAATACTACTTCTACTGCTGCTGCTACTACTACTTCTATCGCTGCTACTACTACTGCTGCTGCTACTAATACTTCTACTGCTACTACTACTTCTATCGCTACTGCTACTACTACTTCTATCGCTGCTACTACTACTACTTCTATCGCTGCTACTACTACTTCTACTGCTGCTACTACTACTTCTACTGCTGCTACTACTACTACTACTATCGCTGCTACTACTACTATCGCTGCTACTACTACTTCTATCGCTGCTACTACTACTGCGGCTGCTGCTACTACTTCTATCGCTGCTACTACTACTGCTGCTGCTGCTACTACTACTTCTATCGCTGCTACTACTACTACTACTACTACTACTACTACTACTATCGCTGCTACTACTACTACTGCTGCTACTACTACTACTACTTCTATCGCTGCTACTACTTCTACTGCTGCTGCTACTATCGCTGCTACTACTACTGCTGCTACTACTACTACTACTTCTACTGCTTCTACTGCTACTACTACTTCTATCGCTGCTACTACTACTACTGCTGCTACTACTACTTCTATCGCTGCTACTACTACTTCTATCACTGCTACTACTGCTGCTACTACTACTGCTGCTGCTACTAATACTTCTACTGCTGCTACTACTACTACTGCTGCTACTACTACTTCTACTGCTGCTACTACTACTTCTATCGCTGCTACTACTACTTCTACTGCTGCTCCTACTACTGCTGCTGCTACTACTACTACTTCAATCACTGATACTACTACTTCTATCGCTGCTACTACTACTTCTACTGCTGCTACTACTACTTCTATCACTGCTACTACTACTACTGCTGCTGCTACTACTACTTCTATCGCTGCTACTACTACTGCTGCTACTGTTACTTCTACAACTACTGCTGCTATTACTACTGTTCTGTAGTATTTCTGGTGCTAAATATGTGTCATTACAGTATTTTAGGTTTATTTTGTGAAACGTTTTTTCATCCTGACATGCATGGCTTTCTTTAGACAGTGACGACATTCGTCATCTATGTTTCTACTTTATTTACCAGCTATTGTAGTTTTTGAGGAGTTTAACCTCTCTCAAAATTGACAGTACACACAATATCAGGACCGTGAAACTGGAGCACCTAAATAGAATTCAGCCTTTGTTCATTTTATTAGTTCTTCTGTGGAAAAAACAAAACAAAAAACAATCAAACAAGCTGCTTTTGTGACTCCTGCACACCCACACTTTGTATTCTGGCTGATTTGACCTCTGCTCAAGTCCAAGTTGGACAGAGCTTCGCAGGAAATGATGTGATGTCACTTAACCTCTTCCATTGGAGACATTTTGAGTAGCCGGAAAAACACAATGACACTTAATTCAATATAGCAGAAGGTCCTGAAGGTGATGAACCTGAATGAAAGGCAGCCATTACTCCATCTCCTGCAATGTCACAATAACCGTGATGAAAAAGGTCTAACAGGTTAACAGGTGCAACGAGACTGGAAGGAGTGTGAGAGCAGAGTCTGCACGTGACCAGAGTCCTGAGAAGAGCTGCCATCGGGTTAAATGATGCAAAACACCTGCGCGGCGGTGTGAGGGGAATTTAACACTTAATGATGGGGTGGTGGTTAACCACATGCAGCTTGTTACCAACTTTACCACACGAGAACAACTGCAGCTAACAATGATACATTTAATTTGGGTTGAATGAGTTATTAGCAAATCATGTGCTCGGAAAAAAAGTTCGCTCACCTTGATGTTTGGGTTCTTCAGGATGAATCCTCGGTACCAGCCTGCAGAGACAAAGCACCATTTTAATATCCAGCATGTCACTAAGAATATTACCCTTTATATCTGGCTTGGTGGAGAGATTCAGCATGCTATACATTTAATAAGGATAAGGAGGATATAGAAGGAGATGCATGAGTGTGTGTGTGTGTGTCATTTAATGAAAATGGTCCAAACCTTCTGACAGCTGTATGTACAAAAAATGCATAAGCCCACCAGACGTTTATTTTTATTCCAATTCAGTGGGGACAGGGGACTGAGACATTAATGAAACGCTGACTTGGCATCTCACCGCCAACCTTCCGCTGCCAATAAAAATGTCAGCACCATTTTAGATTTTCGTATATGTCATGGTAGCCTGTCAAGAGCACTGCAGTTCAAAAGGTACTGCCTTTTTTTTCTAAACTAAGCTGTTGTTACTGTTGCTGCAGTCGTTGTTGTCGCAACGACCACCGTCTAATGCACAGCAGACTGAAACCCGTGACATATAAAGCCGACCTCAACGTGAATTCAAGTCCAAGCAGGTGCAAAATAAAGCAGAGCGAGGGAAAAAAAAAAAAAAAGGTGACAAAGCTGTGGCTCGCACGCAACGCTCTTCTCACACCATTACACCCTCCAATCTGAGCTGGAGCCAAATTAGTAACGTGCCTGATGCTTCTGCAAATCTAAAAAATGAACAATTTAAGCTCATTCCCACTGTCGCAGTCATTGTAAGTCCCTCCAGATAAGAGCATTAACTTGAATAGCTCAAATGTAAATGTATTAGATTATTCCAATCACTGTTGGGTTTCGCCAAAATCCATCTGTATATTTTCTAGCTGATTTGTTTCATGCTTGCATGGGCAGAAGAGGATTGAGTAATCCGTCTCGGTCCGCACTGTGGAAACGCACACTCAGTGCTTCCAAGATGAGTAATTTCTTCGATAGAAGAGATCAAGTACTGTGACAGCTTTGTGCAAAGTGAACGACGGCAACACAGCTGCAAAAGATTAGCAGGATGTGATAATCTGTGTTTTCATTCAGTGATTCTCAACCAGGGGTACGTTTACGCAAGGGAGGTACTACTGTATTTGCCAGTGGGTACATAAATATTAGAGATGTTGACTAATTTTTTAAATTGTATACATATATTTGTGTTAAAGGGAAAAAATATATCACATTACAGATGGGTGTGATGCTGATCTTGATTAAAATTACTGTCACTTCTCCCACCAACTTGAACCAGTTGTAACATCTGGACATGTTGTGATTGAAAATGTGCAAAACCTAGTTAACAAGTGAGCAAAGAAGTTCAAATAGTAAGCTAAAAGTAATGGATAAACAGGTAAACAGAATAAACAGGTAAACAGCTAAAAGTAATGGATAAACAGGTAAACCGCTAAAAGTAATGATAAATAGGTAAATAGTAAGCTAAAAGTAATGTATAAACAGGTAAACAACTAAAAGTAATGGATAAACAGGTAAATAGTAAGCTAAAAGTAATGGATAAACAGGTAAACAACTAAAAGTAATGGATAAACAGGTAAACAACTAAAAGTAATAGATGAACAGGTAAATAGTAAGCTAAAAGTAATGGATAAACAGGTAAACAACTAAAAGTAATGGATAAACAGGTAAACAGTTAGCTAAAAGTAATGGATAACTAGGTGAAATAGGTAAAAGATTAAAAGGTTGAGAAAGTTAACTAAAAGTAACAGACAGTTTAATTAGCTCACTATTTGACCTTAAATTTACTATTTCAACTGTTTATCCATTGCTTTTAGCTGACGGTAATGGACAGTTCTTCTGCTGCTTTTGTTGTAGCATACATGTAAACTTGACCGAACTGGCGAAAACACAGACGACTCATAATGTATATACACTTTTATGTGAGTGTACCTAACGTACACTTTAAACTCATTTGAAACAAGATACATTAGGTGGTGTCTGTGAAGGGCTACTTGAGCTCATCTGATAGGGCCGCAGGGGGGTACGTTAGATAAAACAGGTCAAGAGCCACTGTTTCACGTCACAGTTTAACTTCGCACTAATGTATTCACTGCTGTCAGGAACTCGACGTACTCAGCCAAAACTCAATTACTAAGGCGGTTCTTTTACAGACAGGAGGCCCATGTCAGTAAAGACACTTCCACACTGTAAGCTCCTGCGCTTTGAAGTGTCAACAGTATCAACATGAGGCAGACGCATTAGTCGGTCTCCTTTGCTGTCAGCAGCCCATCCTCTGAGCCTCCTCGCTGCTGGCAAGATCTTGATTTTTCCTTGCACCCTACTGGACCAAGCTGGCTGTGCTGTTGCCTACTTCCTCTGGGCGTTCTACTGCAATATCACATCCCTCTAACTTGCTGGCTGGCTGCACGACTGGCTTGCCTCCCTCACTTCGATTGTGCGTTTCTGTCTCCCAACAGGAAGTGTGTGACAAACACAGTGTGTGTCAAGACCTCCGGAAGAGGAAGGCGTGCACGCGTTTGGCGCACGGCTGGTTATCCGTGTCGAGGTGTGCATGCATGTGTGGCTTTGCTGCGGTTAGATGAGTTCAATTATTGTGAGAATTTAACAAAAAAAAATTTACATTAACATAGAGTGTGAGAGACGGACATGAAAAGAGTGCAAGTAGAGGGGGAAAAACAGGCTCATCGCGTACAGGAAGGTGGGAAAAGGAGCTGGTCTGTGGCGCAGGAAACGGTAGCAGACATGAATTTCCAGCAGACATTAATCACAGACATGATGCTGCTCATTTAGTGCACACGCTGCACTATGATAGCCTTCAAGAAGACGTACGAGAGGTGTGATATCCGGCAGGTGAACACTGTACTTTGCAAGTGTCGTTGCATGTGTTTGTTTGTGCCAAGTAATGTCTCAGTTTGTGGGCACATGCATAGATCTGTGGATCAATGAGTGTGTGTATTTGTGTACATTTAAGATTGATTTAATGAATGAATGAATGAATGAATGAATGAGTAAAATCTCTATATTGAATAAAAAGAGGAAGCGTTCCTATTATTTAGTAAATGTTCACTTCACTACTCAAGCATAATCAATTGTTTTCATTGCACGTACTGTTCCGTTTCAAAAATCAGTGTGTACCATGTGTGCATAGTACCTTCACATTTCTCCAGGATCTGCACCGTGTCTCCGATTTCCAGCGGGAGGCCATGCTGGACAGTCCCTCGGAAACTGGCCAGCACTGCAACAACAAAAAGACACAAAACGCCGCCCACATGAGTTGTGTGTTTTTTTTCTCCTTTGTAGTTATGCAGAGTTAGAAAACGGTCACAGAGCGATACAAAGCAAAACGAGAGGAGGTGCAATCAATAATCTGTGGAGGTGAAAGAAAAATATCTCTGTGTTTCTGCACAAACTCAAAATAGTGACACACAAAACAAGCTTACATAAATGCAATCTGCGTAATACAGAATATATAAACGGTCTAAACATGGGGGCATCTGCTGAAAGACGAACCAGCGGACACCTACAGGTGGTAAAATAGCATCTCCGCCATGTTCTACAGACCTGAAGCAACCCTCAATGAAACCAGGTTTATATAATGAAAGCTTTGAGAGCGGACATGGAAAAGCAAAGGCTATGTGGGTCATCCTGTGGGGTCAAATATCCAGAAACACTGGGTTTTTACATGTTCTGTTTCCTAAATCAAGAGAAAACAGACTAAAAAGGAGCACTCTGCTGAAGTGAATGCATGAAAATCAGCTTACTAGTCGTAAAGAAATGACATATTACTCCAACCGTAGGAGGGAGCTTTTTAAAATCTGGATAAATCTCCTTTTGGACTGCGCTTGAAGACTAAACAGAAGGCCTGTGTTACAAAACTGTGCGTGTGAGTTTAAAAGATATTCACCAGGTGTGGCAGATCTCATAAAGGTAACTAGCAGTGATACATTATGGGAAGTTTGACCTTTACTAGGATCTAAAATGCTGAGATCGCAGCCTCGGAAACGGCATTAGTAAAGAGTAAATTCTCTGAGTAAGAGCATTTAGACAGGATCCGGCGCTCCAAGGTTTTTCCATTCATTTGAGTGGGGGTCAACCATTTCGGTCAGCCAAGGGAAACTTCTTTGTGTCACTATTTTGCAGCATAAATTGTGAGTCAGACTCAGACTTAGAAGTTGGGTGCATGAAATAAACAAAGCCAGAACACAACAGGTAGAGTATCAGAGTTTAGTCCATGAATCCACCTGGATAATCGCAGTTTCAGAGACATTTCAGGTTGACTATGCAGGCTTGACGGGTCTGAGCATCTGATTTTTCCAAAAGTCTCCACCACCTTTACAGCCAAAACGCACTACTTCCACTCAAATGAATTTAAAAAAAACTGCATTTTCTCCACGTTTTATTCAGATTCTGTCTAAGGAAGCACAGTAGTAAATTCTCAGAGTAAGTAAGGAGGCAGAGCGAGAACGTAACAGATGGAGGTGTGCAGAAAGTGGCCAAGTTTGAAACACTATAATGAAATGTAGTTAAATTCTTAACCAAATAAGTTTGGATACTGTTTTTGGGGTTATGTAATCAACATACTGTGTTGAGATTTTGGCTTGTACATGTTTTGAAACAATATAAAAAATTAAATAAAAAAGCAGGATAAGTACGGAGGAGGCAGGGACAGAGCGATGCTGCTGGTCCATTAGAAGTGAATGCTACTTTGAGAGTGTAAGAGTGTAACAGCCATTAGCAGAGTGTCAGTTGACAGCTCTTCAACCGGCTCTTTAAAAAAAAGAGAGCTGTGTCGCACTGACTCACACACACAAAAATTAACCCACACACTTAAACCTGCATGCACAGATATGTCAAACACCACACACACACACTGATGTTCATAAAAACGCTGGCAGATCCATGCGCACACAAACTACACAACAAATTCACACAAGTAGCCTTTTCAAACAGTGCTGTGTGATGTATGACACACACACACACACACACTGACATGCATTCACACATGGACACACACACGCAAAAGAAAAAGAAAAAAAAAAAGAAGGCTTCAGTGGGATTTGGAGTGGAAACATATAACAAGAGTCCCTGCCATGCAGAACTGAGAGGGATCCCGCTGCAGCTAAAGTGTTTAGAGGGAATTTCATTTTCTTCTGCCTGTAGGGCTCGTCCAGTGTACCTGAATGCATCGTCCGAACAGCACTGAGAGAATTTGTCCTACGCTGGAGAGGGATTTCTATCTAATCCGGCCCAATTTAAAAGACACAAAGAGTCGTACCCAGAGATCTAGAGTACAAACACCGTTGACACACAGGTGATTTTTTCACAGAAGCTGTGTTACCGACCAAAAAGTCAGATTTATTTGACTTGATAACAAAATTGGGGTAATAATCAGATTTTAGTTGGTAATCTTGGTGGCACAGTGGTTCAGTGGTTAGCACTGTTCTTGAACATTTTCTGTATGCAGTTTGCATGTTCTGCACGAGTTCTCTGCGGGTACTCCAACTTCCTCCCACAGCCGATAAGACGCACTTACCAGGTTAACTGGTGGCTCTAAATTGTCCGTAGGTGTGAACGTGCCCTGCGATAAGCTGTCTAAATTCTGTCTCTCTCTCTCTTAAACCATGGGACACCAATTAAATTTAACTTCTTCGTGTCACTATTTTGCAGCGTAAATTGCGAGCCACACTCAGATTTAGACGCTGGTACATGAAATAAACAAAGCCAGAACACAACAGGTAGAGTCATTTCAGGCTGACTTATTGAGGACGGAAGAAGTTGTTCCTTGCCACCGTCGCCCAGTGCTTGCTCATGGTGGGAATTGTTGAGTCTGCGGTGGGAATTAAAGTGGGTGAAAATCAGTTAGTGTTTGTTTTTTTAGGAAAACTGGCAAAAACTAAAAACAATTAAACTTTACTATTAGACTAAGCTGAAGTCAAAGTGAAATATACCAGCAGCAAATCAGAGGTTGACTGCCGGAGGTGTTTAAGTTTTTATTTTTTGGGATTTTATGTTTTTTTTTTTTGTCTGACATAGTAACCCACAACCCAAGAGAGGATTCAGTTAAATTACATCCACCCACTCTCTCATGTTGACATTGAGATCAAGTCTGCTGATAAAATCAAACAGCAGCTAAACACTGCACTGTCTGTAGCTCTGTGTGTGTGTGTGTGTTAAATCTGCGTCCTTGTGCATTTTATGCTGAAACTTCGCCGGCTCCTTGTTATCCCTCGAGCTGCAGAAACACTATCTTTACATGGATTTGTCACAACTGCACATCTGACTTTGTGATTCACACACATGTGCAGAGGGGAAAAACACTAAACTTGCCTACATTTCAGGATGCATTCGAAGCCCAATTACTCACACACACACACACACGCAATCACAGCAAACACACTCTCACTCACAAAGTGTGCCCAATGCATGAATTATCTAAGTGACTTTTCCAGCTGCAGTCAACTAAATTATTCAGTTTCAAGTCGCCTTTTTTTCTATCTGCTGTGAAATCAAAGCTACCTGCCCGTCAATACAAAAGCTAGCTGCCGTCTGTCTGTCTGTCTCTAACTGCCTGACATCCGTCTATCTGTCTGTCAACCGTCTGAGCTGGCTAACCGCCAAATGATGCGCCGAGGAGAGACAGGCAAAGGTGTTTACACTCGAGGGAATTGATCTGTTGATGTTGGTTTTGTCCCCATTTGCCGGGATTGGGGAATGTGTCCTATTATGCCAGAAAAAAAGAGAACAGCAAGCACAAATGGACGGAAAGATGCCATTCATGGCTGTTCGACCACACAGCTGCCGCAGAGTACAAGAACAGGCATAGCAGGGGGAAAATCCTATAAACGGACCAAAGCGTGTACACACACACACACACACACACAGCACGTTTAAGTGGATGCCACTGGTGCATAAATATCCTCTTGCATAAAGTGAACAAAAGCAGACCTGCTGATGCTCAGATATGACATGAACACACATTGTCTGTCTGTTGAACCTGTTAGACCCAGTTTCCAGATGGCCTGCAATGACCAGCATTTCATTTGCAGCCAAAAGGCAAACTCCGATCCTTTCCGACACACCCAAACACACACGGTCTGATTCCATGTGACACTGGGCCCACTTGGGTCATAGCGAGGAAGCTGCTATTTTTAACCTAACTATCACCCCCGAACTAGACATTACACAAAGATGGCGGTCTGCAAGAGCACATGTGCACACTGATAAACAAACTGAAACACAACAACAATGACGGAGAGAAAAACTACGTAAGAGAGGGGAGGGAACAGAGAATGGCAGATGCATCAATGGAGGAACGGGGAGCGAATATGGGAGCTAAAATAAAATTCAGACAGTCCCTGGTGGAGAGATGGTGGTTTAACATTGATGCAGTGTGTCACCGTGTCTTCGGGGGGCTCTCTATCCCGACACTTGAGAGCGTTACTTTGGGATCCAGCATATGTGAAGGTCATAAAGAGAGAGATGCTGAGGAAACATAAACAGATTTGAAGCGCAAACCTCCATGTCTGTGAAGTGAAGCCGACGCACAAGTGCCAAAAACTGCACTTCCTCAAACGGCCACTTGAGGCTGTCTACAGAACAACGTCAGTCTCCATAAGACCCCATGTTAAAATGTCCAACTTCACAGCAGAGATAAACATGTTTACAGACTGGTACTATCGGAGTTCTGGGCAGCAATTTTTTAAGCAATTAGTAAAGTAACAGGCCAAACTATAGTGCTCGAGCCCCTCACTGCCCTCTTGTATCTTCAATGTGTCCATGCCCACATGAAAAATCATTACATTTTCCACCTTACTTGCTCAAAAACTCATACTTCTAGAGCTGGAGAAGATTATGTCCCCCTTGAAAGGTTCGTTAAACACCTACAAGATATGGCAACCCTTCCTAACATATATTGACTCTGACTATTGTTGCAGAAAGTACATTGAAACGTTCTTCAGTGCTTTGTTTCCCGACCAACTACCTGCCAAACTAATGACATTAGTTAGTAAATGTTTGCAGGCTAAAGCACTAAACAAACATGGTAAACATTATACCAGCGGCCGCCCCGTGTGTGGAGGCTATAGTCCTCGCTGCAGCTGGCCCCGGTTCGAATCCCACATTGGACGGCCATTTACTGCGTGTCACTCCCCCTCTCTCTGTCCACTGCTTCCTGTCTATCTTCAGCTGTACCATCATTAAAGGCATAAAAAGGCCAAAAAAATAATAAAAAAACAAAAAACATTATACCAGCTAAACGTCAACATCATCAGCATATTTAGGTCAAAGCACACCGTTGTGCAAAAACATGTGAGGCTTTTCAGACTGCTGGTCAGACAAAATGTCACCTTGGCCTTTTGGGAACTTCTTTGCTAATGAATTATTCAGGATTAAGAATTGATAGCTTCATCAATAATGAAAATAATCATTATCTGTAGCCCCACCTCACATATCTGACCAAACAATGTTGCACCGAAAGCAAATGATCTATTCATTAACCGACAGCGGCCGCGTCCGTACGGGATCTCGAAGTCAGAGGTGGAGCTTCGATCTCTTTAATGCGCTTTCACCTCGCCTTAATCCATCAGAACTTAATCTGCGTCTGCTAGTTTGCAAGTGCATTCTGCTGAGTAAGTAGAGATCCTCCGAAAGCCTACTGGCTCGGATTAAGCTTACATGTGTTTTTAAGGCTGCCACTTGGAGTCAAGGCCTGTCAAACCACGTTACGTTTGGTTTGCTCGTTGCTCTGTCTAAGCCCCTTAGCGGAACAAACACAGCCACAGAGGAAGAAGAACAGCAGCACTCCTCCTTCAGAAACAGCTTTTGGCCCTTTCACTGAATCAGGCAGGTATACTGTCAGTGATCAAAGCTCGATATTATGTTGATGCTAAACTCAATTATGCAGAGATTTCACTATTAAAGCGTTAAAGAAGCCACAGACTTCTGTCAGAGCCCACAGCATTTACCAGCTCTTATTTGCACCAATGACATGCCAAATTTCACTCAAAGCGCTTGTTAATGTGCTTTTTAACCTCATTAGCCCGACCCTTTCTTCTCTCTGACTGATCTGACAATGATTCACGTGCATAATCCACTCCCACATGTTAATTATACCGCATTTATATCATTAATATGCTAATTTGCCAACACAGCAACTGGTAGTGCTCCACTGGTCTCCCATTGCTGCCAAATGTAAGGATCATGAATATTTAATTGGTGTGTGTGGGAATATAAGCGTGAATATTATGAAACACACGCAAACACAGATTTGTCAGGACGCATTAAGATTTAAATAATAATAAAACAGTATCATGAGTTGATTCTGGGGAAGTAATTTCCAAAGAAAAGGGGAAGCGGTGCTCATTTTATATCCTATCACACATTTAGAAAGATGAACTCCGACGGTGACAGAAGTGAAATTTATTTACATCAATAAACGTGTTCACTTCCTTCGAGCTGCATGCTCTGTGTTCTGCATGTCCGCTGTCCAGAAAACACTGTCAGAGGCGCGTTTGCCAAACCAAAAGTGCCTTTTATTGCAGCAATGTGACTGAAACATTCCTACTCAGACCAAAACTAGCTCAGCTATGCTTCATTTTAGCCAACTTCATGCACTCTACGTTCCTTACCGAAGGCTTCGAGCGTTTATCTTTCCATGCGGTGAGGTAAAAAGGGGCTAAGATGCCTCCATGTCATGTCAAAATACTGTAAAGTGTCCTACATGCCTCATGGTTTCAAGGCAGTGATATTGCGAGTGTGGTTAACAACACACAAGGATTTGCTCGGGGATCTTGTGAGTAAGAAAATCCGAGCCCACAAAGACGTGTTTATGCATTTATAAAAACACACTTACAGGGACAGATACATAAACTCACATGGGTGTGACAGAGCAGGAGAGGTATCTGACAGCTTGAGTGTGAGCTAGAGGCAGATTAAGTCAGCGTGTGTGCGCTCCTGTGCGTCTGCAGAAAGAAAAATTTCTCCGGGTTGAGTTTGGAATGCTGGGAAGCCGTACCGTGCATTTTAAAGCAGAGGGGGGGAACAACAGGGGTCGGAGAGCAGCAGGCTGACGTCTGAAAGTCGTTGCGAAGGTCTTGAACTAAATTTAAAGTTCGTGCGCGCAGGAACAGACAAAACACACACATGTGTGCAAGACATAGAGGACTGATAGGCGGCGCAGACAAAAGCCGGGCCCCGGCAGAATCACCCAGGAGGAACGGCTTTCATTTCGCCTCCTCCATTGACGGACCGCCAGGTTCCTTTCAGTGCCTTTGTGCGTCCGGAGATAGCAACCTAAAAACGGCCTCACGAGCAACAATAACCCTTCGCTCAAATCACACTGCAGGAGGAGAAGCTTTGGAGGCAGTGTGAGGGAATGTTATTACTTTTTTTTTTTGTAATAGTTGCATGAAAAAGAAAAAAAAAAGGGGGCTCAGTATCATTTCAGCACTGCCGCAGAGTCAGAATCCAAATGTGAAATCTTGTACCCACAGTACCTGATGCATGAAAGAGGCTAAAAATAAACACAAAGCGTGCAAGTGACTCACACGCAGCCACTTGATAAAAAGAGAAAGTGTCTATGAACTACTGCTTTCCTCCCTACATCCCCTCTAACATGATTAGCACCCAAGAACCTGCTGGAAACACACAGATACACACCGAGTTGATCAATTTACACTTTCCAAATAAAGCGCAAGAAGTCATTAAACATGCAAATGAAGTTAAAAAAAAAACAACACTTGTTTTTGCTGCTTTCATTAGCGTGATTACTCGCTATGGCAACATCTGAGTGGTAAAGATCATGACAGCAGAGAGCAACAAAGGCGACATTCACTCTGTCCTACTGGCCTGAGCAGGAGAAATCATTAATGACTCAGATTAAATAGAAATATAGGTCAGTGCGCTAAAACCTCACCTCATTCCCAGGCATTAATCTGACTGTGTGTGTGTTGTCTTAAAGCTAGCTAAGTGCATGCATTAGACAGCCAACTGATGCCAAAGTTGAGATGAGACGATTGTTATAATCCTCTTGGGAGGATTATCTCACCTGCATGAATTTATCATTTTCTTCCCTCTTCTGTTGTAATTATGATGACATCATCCCAGTTTTTGTCATTGTGATGTCATAATCAAGAGTATTTTAAAGGGTTAAAAAAAAAAAAGACTTCTCTCTAATCCCATCTCACTCTTCATCTCTTCAGTACCTCAGGATAGCCCGTCACAGCCAACGAGGTGCATGACAACATAAGGGATGCTTCCTGTGACTGGGCTGAGTGGCGTTCTCGCCAATAACAAAACCAGCTTGGATTTCATTAGGAAGAGATCCGGCGCCAGCTCTCCCCGGAGGACACAAAGACGCCTGTTGAGGTGCCACCAAAAAATCCAACCGCAGTGTTTCTATGTCTGTAAATAAACACTTCAGAGGGAACCAAACAAGTCAACTGTGAAAGAGAATTCATTATCTTTATCAGGGATGTTGCATATTTAAAGCTGCATTAATTGACTTTTAGGCCACTTGAGGGAGGCGCCAACAAATTATAAACTCCAAATGAACATATTATCTAATAAAGTTCACTTTAAATTTATACACAAGCAGATACAGAGCAACATTAGCATTCATTTGGAGTCATGTGCCTGCCCAAAAGGCAAATGTAAACATTTCTCTTGTAGCTCTGTTTTGTTCTCCACCAACTCCTGAGTTAAATATCTGACTATTTAGCTGCTTTCACCAGCTAGCTGTTAAACTTTGGGGGAAAAACTGTAATATTCTAGCAGCTATGGTGCAAAAAAAAAGCAAAATAACAGAAAATAACTTCAATTCTAATTCTAGAATTAAATTACATTTTGTAGCTTTAATTTTACATTAAATCGTGTCTATTTTTTGGGGTTTTGTATCACTGATACTCCTGTAAAAACAATGAAATGACCTATAAATATGGTTAAAGCCTGCTTAAATACAAATTTTCAAATCAGTTTTCATATACAATTAAATGCAAAATGTGTTTATTTAATCAGTAGTTAATGTAATAAAATGATATACAGCCCATAAATTTGATTTACCTTTTAAAAAATGTCAAATTACTGTTGTAAAGCTAGTAATCAGCTCTATGCTGACAACAGTCTCCTGTTAATGCTAGATCATTTCAAGTGCTATACAAGTTTTTAACATGTAACTTTAAACATAAACCTTGTAAATCTAAGAGATATTTAATGTTAAAAAAGCATCAAAACAAAAATCAACCCATAAAAAATGTCCAAACACTGTTATTAAACTTTAAACTTTTATGATTACATTACAAGAATCTATTAATCGCCACAGCAGCAAAAGATGTGTAATCTACACTACAGAAAAATAAAATGAGCAAACACAACAAACAGACAGAAACATCCTAAAGCCTTAATGATTAATACCAGTTGTTTCCACCGTTTGTATGAGTTACGATAACAAGTTGGGCAAACATATGTAAATCACTATAACTGAAAGAAATACTGAATGTGGCACACCCAACATGTCAGTAATAATCGTTCATTACACAGGAAAACTGTGGGCGCATAGCACTCAGGCATGTAAGTTAGGTAAAAAGTAAAGCAGGATGTCGGTCTGCAAACTGTTTACAACAGAGAGTTTTGGGTGTAATTTCACAGTCCGCCTTAAAAACTCTCTGAGCCTCGTCCTTTCTATTTCTAACCTTTCTCACTCTGTGAGCACAAATGTTAACACGGAACTACAAATAATTCAATAAATTTAAATCACATTGTGGTTAGCTGAGGTTTTTTTTTTTGCAAACCACATGACACCATACTCAAACCTAGTCCCTCTCTCTCTCTCATACTCTTAACACTCCAGATGCAAATGCTGGGAGGTGCAACTCTAGCGAGCGCTGATTTTTCAGCTACAGTTACACCGACACTGGTGCCTACACATCCTCCCACTCCACAGAAAGATAGATGGAGAGTGGAGGAAGAAATCCTAAAATACATAGAGAGGAGGGAAATGAAGGGTGTGGGTGTGGCTGGTGATGAAGCAGAACAGGACAAATACTGAGGGAGACAAAAAGAGATTGCAGAGGGTGATCGAGGGAAGAATCGGAGGTAGATAAGTGGAGAGTAGGCTGCATCTCCTACTGATACATGAAGCAAAAAAGATAGACGAGCACGGTTAAAAGTGGGAGTGTCAAATGAAACTGACTGCATCAGTCTGTTTCTCCTGTTCTGACTCACTGAAACCTCTCCACTTCCTTTCCACTTCCTCTACCCAACCCATGCGCTCTCTTTCAGGGAAAGAGGAGGTGCGACTGACCTCCATCCGCACTTCAAGCTCTCTTAAATCAAATTATGACAAATCACGCGCTTGTGCTGCACGGACACATGCAGACGTAAACACACTCGCGTTCCCGAAGATGACAGGAAATCAACAGCGGCGAACAGGTGACTTTGCAACGGTGTACCTGAGCGTACGTGACCTTTGCGAGTGCACGCGTACATGACGCGTGTCGGCATCGCTATTAAACAGTGCCTGACATCACATCTTACTGACATGACATCAGCAATAGATTCTCACCCACGGCTGGAAAACAAACAAAAAAACACACACATATATATACTTGTTTTTATTGCTGCAGGCTACAGCAGTCAGGTCCACATTGAAGATGATGAAACTGTGATGAAGAAGTGATGAAACACAATCCACCAAAAACAGCATCTGTGGTTTTATCTGGCAGCTCCAGTTGGCCAACAATCAAACCAGTGATGTGAAGGTGTGGCGTTTATAAAAAGAACGAAATAAAAAGGGAGTACGGTGCCCCGAGGTGAAGCTAAATCAATTGGATTTTTTTTTATAAACGGAGCAGGTGAAAGCGCTGCAGTGGCTTGGTTTAAATTTTTTATTTGTGTTGTGCGTCTGTCAAGAGACTTAAAATGGGAGAGACATCGCCGTGTTAGCCTACAGCCACAGCCTGAAGCTTGTTGATGTACAGACAGAAGTGGGATTTGTGCTGACTGGGGAGCAAGAAGAGAGAGCGTCTGAGTGAAGACAGACAAACAGACAGACAGACAGAGAGACAGACAGACAGACAGAGAGGGAGGAGGTGAGATGAAGACAGCAGAACAGCGAGACTGACAAACAATGCGGCGCAGAGAGAGACAGACAAAAAAGGGTGAATCAAAGAGGGAGGGAGTTGAGATAAGTAGTTGTCAGCTCCTGTGTGTCACACTTCACTTTGTTTGCCCCTGTGCTGTATGTCAGCTCGAGGGGGAAAGGAGACACTCCCTGTCGGCTCTCGAACACGAACACACCAACGGAGAGAGAGGCGTGGACGAGAGCTGGACACGTCGACGTACGTCAAATCAATCGTGGAGACGAAAGAGAACGACAGAGGGCTCAATACCTATAACTGTAAAAGAAGCGACACAGTTGGTGAAATAAATAGTAGTTTACAGTGATAACAGTGGCAGGACCTCGATTTCAGACTAAACATAAGCAGGCCTCTCATTTCTGGCCAGAGAGTGTACATTTTGGCAGTGGAAATGCCAACCCTCAACCCGACTGAACACTATGGGAGTCTACCATCAAAAAACACCAAAGGAGGGAGTTTTTTTTTGGAAGAACGTTGCTCGTCTCTTCAGCAGATTTATGAAGACTTGGGAGAATCAATGAGTTTTCGAAGCTGTCGTGGAGGTTCATGGTCACCAAACACCTTTCTGTTATCACGACCCCCCCACTAAGTCAACCTATCATCGCTTACACAAGATTTTCTGTCCTCTAGAAGGACGATTTATGGACCGGTGGTCCTTTGGGTGATTTTATACACCCCGTATTCCCTGGAAGCAATAAATAAGACGCCATCATTCTCTCTGATATGGACACCTTGTTGGCGGATTGTCAGGTTAGCTTCTGCTTCGAGGTAATGATTAAGAAGCTGGTATACCGTCTAATGATTTTTTGTACATCTTTAATCCCCCGGGAACTAAAACAAAACATTTGTATTTAGGAAATAATTCCTTCTTTCTTCTAGCTCCTCTATAATTTTAGGTTTTGATCTTTTTTTTGTTCATATTTTTTTTCAAATCGCAGTTGGTTTATGAGTGCAGGAGAACTGTAATTTCCATGCTTTCTTGAATTAATTGGACCTCGAACCTTGAAGCTGAGGACAATGTAGCTCAGTGTTTGAAGGATGCTTCTCATTTAAAAAACACCCAGCGTGTGTTACAGTGTTAATATGCTTGTATCATACCACTTGATTCTGCCGTATCATACCGGACAGCTGGCGCTTATCACCTCATTAAAACAATATCTCCCCACCCCGCTCTGATGAAAAGCATGTTGTCCTGCACACATGCAGTAAACTCAGCATGCACACATACATGACACACACATACACCCACGTGCATGTTGTTAACGTGGTGAGCCGGGTTAGCCCGGCATCTCTGAATCTGCGCTGAGGCATGAACAACCATATGGAAGTTTTTTCTCATTTAAACCCCACTCCTAGATTGTTGCACGACAGTAGCCTGGGAACAAGTTACGCGTTTTATTATTACACACAGATGCGGGGTTGTTTTAAACACTGATTTGTTGTTAAGGCAACATGCCGCCGCAACATCACCGCCACGTTCTCAATTGCAGGGTGCGAGCCGTGACACACACACAGACACACAAAAAGGCCCACAGATGTTGAATCAACTTCCAGCAACTCAACTAGTGCACACAAACACCTCCTCTGAGCTAAAATTAAAGCTATTGTTCAACATTCCTCACTGCAGAATGAGATCTATCCCAGTTTCCATGAAATCGGAGGGCACAAACACATATATGTGCTTTATTCTATCATGCGTGCGTGGTAATAAAAGGGCAGAGCGCTCTGTAGCTCTCCGGGGTAAAGGGGTTATGGTGCTGAGGGCAGTGAGGAAACGAGAAGCGATTTCACAGCTGCATTTCTGTGAAAAACCACAGCCCACCCCTCGCTATAAAACACACACATATGTTGGTATCTATGCGGTTTGTGAATGCACGGACGATATGTATTTGTGTGCATGAGCTGAAACATGAGGCCTCGTCTAATTAGCAACGCTCAGCTCAAAGGCGTGTTAGAGTTGGGTCGTCGAACAAAAGAGGAATGAAGTTGGGTAAAGATGGCAGCGCAAGAAGAAGAGGGTTAATACTGACTTCAACCCCGGCAGCCATTTCCATGTAACCCCCTGCCGATCATAAGTCTCCCATTAGCAATGAGGCTGACCAAAGTCCCTTTGAAGCTCGATATCAGCGAGTCACAAAGTAATGACCCCATGCTGCTACACCTAAATGTTAATCCTGCTGCAACTAGAGTGCAAAGAAAAAGAGACAAAGGCAAAGAAAGTGAGGAGGAGAGGGAGATGACGATGTTGATGATAGAGCTGGAGCTTATTATACAGTTGAAGACAATTCCATTACCTTGTCTACTCAAAGTTAACAATTCTGCCAAGAGTTGAGACACCAGGAGTATAAAACCAGATAAAACAAACAAATAAGAGAGAAAACCCCACTGCACGAGTATCCCAAATGCTGTGTAGTCATTATTCTATATGTTCAACTTCACATCCTGGCCTAGTTCTCTCCTCCAGAGGAGATAAAACAAAGGGCTCAGTGACAAGCAGAGACAGAGAGACTGTATGAGAGAGAGAGAGAGGAGAGCGAGCACTGAAGCATCAGTGAGTGATTCGAGTCGCTGGGGAGTGTATGAAAAGCACGAGAGTGAATGAAAAGACCACAGTGTGGGTCATCGCCTGCCGCTGAGCCCAGAAGGGCCGCTGGGCGCAGGTCGGGGATGTTAGATGTGCGCTCGGATTCAACCGCGAGAGACGCGAAACAGCACACGGCGACAGACGGTGTTGGCCTCAGAGCACAGCCAGGGCGACTGAAGATACTTCACAGGAAGTGGCAGCGTGGAGCAACTCACACACACACACACACACACACACACATGCACACACACATGCACACACACATGCATGCACACTTGTACACACATAGAGGCTCCACTCAAGGACACACAGATGGCAGGTGCTACACAAATACAAGCCACTGGAGCATATCTTATTATCAGCTAAGCCAGCCAGCTAGATAGTCACAATAGGAACATTTGCAGCTTTGTCCCTTAAAAAAATGGAAAAGAGCAGCTCAGCTAACAACGTTAATCTGTGAAGCAGTGTAGAAACTTGAATGACAGGATGGATGGTGTTCAATGACGAGCAGTAAGATGTTTGCCGGACAGACTGGACACTCAACAAGCGCATGTTGGACTTAAAAATAACATTTTGACACCTACAGTATAAGGCTATCAAACACAATACTATACATGTATATATTTCATAGATTCTCTCCATCAGCCTTTAATAATGACCATCCTCCCCCTCCCACACCTATTCAGATAAGATAAAATAGACCAAACCAGGGAAATTCACTTGACTAAAATGATCCAAAATAATAAAACAAAGTCGATTTTCCACAGAGTCACACCCCCAAAGAGTCAATAAAAGTTGAGAGAGGTAACTGTAGACAAGGCAGAATTACTGCAGGGAGTCAAAATTTGGAAAATGACGGATATTTGAAGTCACCAAAGCAAGTTATTAGAACATAAACAACACAAACCACAGAGCAACACAGCACATTCTGGTAAATACTGACAGCGATGTCTGAGCACCATTATGGTTTTTGTATTTATTGCACATTACGTGATACAGAGGGAAATATGAGATAACATGATTGCTCATAGTACCCTAATACCCCACTAGAACACTGTGTGGGATTCCTTGTGGTTTCTGTCGTCTCCAAAAGTAAAATGGGAGCCAGAGCTATTCAGCTATCAAGCTCCTCTATTGAGGAATCCTGGATTCCAACACCCTTTCTACATTTAAGAGTCGTCTTAATACATTCCTTTTTTGATAGAGTTTATAGTTGAACCTGAACTATCCCTTAGTGATGCTGCTACAGGCCGAGACATCTCATAGACTTTCCATGATGCACTGAGCTCCTCTCTTCCTCTCTCTCTCTCCATCTGTACACACTCGTATCCTGCCAAAGCATGTTACTAACTTAGCTACTTCCCCACTGCTTTCTCATCTTGCAGGTTCTCATAAGATCGTGGCTACACCTAGATCAGCAATTGGTCAAGCCGGCTACTGTGGTCCTGCTCGACGTCCACTACAAATACTGCCCCACCAATGGGCTTGGTTCTGCTCCAGCTTTCTGTTTGTTAAAAGGAAGTTTTTCCTTGCCACTGTCGCCAAGTGCTTGCTCATGGTGGGAATTGTTGGGTCTCATTATCTTATAAAGAGTGCGGCCTAAACCTAGGCCTGAAAAAAACTAAATGATTGTCAGTACAATCAGCAGAATCATAAACACTGTTAAGCCCCTTAATGACATTTACTCTTGTGTTTCTGACTGAGCAATGTCTTTCATTGACAAACTTTACAGAGTGTTCCAAAGTTTGCAGTCTGACTTCCAATGCAATCTGTTACCAATACAGTTTCGTCTAACGGCCTCTAAACAATGAGGCATTCAGCGGTCACATTTCCAAGTATGGTGTGTACCACCGGGTATCGGGCAATTGTAAGCAAAGTTTGTAACCTCTGCCACAAGCTCAGTCAGAGTAGAAAGAGCAGAAGAGGCCACTTAACCACAACAGAGTCCCACTGACAATGACAAGATAGTGACAGCGCTGAGGGGCAGACGAACCGAGAAATATGACAAGCAGTCTGTCATCCAACCCAAAGCTTGGAATAAAAATAAAATGTTTTCATGTGATATGCATTCCGCTTTCCACAAGATATGGAGAATAAGCGAGTGTGTGTGTCTTTATTGGCACTTCTTCTCATTCTTTCCAATGAAGAGAGCCTAGCACACTGAAAACTGAAACAGAAAAATGAGGGTTGGATTCCGTGGCTTGTTGGCATGCCGGCCTTTCTGACATCTGCTACAACTTAGACAGATCAATAATGGATGTCACACACGCACACACACAAACTGGAAGTAATGGGACAAGTCGTGGAGAAAGTTTTGACAAAAGTATTTCGCCGATTCACTGGAACCTCGCTGTACACAAACTGTATCATGGAAATCATTTGTGTTACAACGCCTAATGGTTTTCTGTAGGAAATGAGTTTCCTTCCTTCCTTCTACGTGCTTCGGTCACCTCCCATCGCGCGTTCTGTCAGGAAATGTAGGCCTCATGAAAGAAAAAAAGATGCGACTCGCTTTTGCTTTCATGTTCATCCGGAGTCGACGTACACAAGAGTGGGATCGCGAATGTAAACAAGGGCGGTCCAGCTGGTCGCAAGTGACTCCAAAACAGCCATCTTTAGAATGAAGCGCTCTGTTGGTCGCTGCACTGTGCTGCACTGTGTGTTTGAATGTATAGCCTCTGTGTGTGTGTGCACATGGTCAAACATTCCTGCGGGGCTAAGGGGTTCAGCTGTCGTCGGGGCTATTTTGCTGTGCGCTGCATGCCATTGGTGGATCAAGGAGGATTACTCCTGGGGTCGGAGAACTTTTAGGCTCAAAGAGATGGAGAAAAAAAAATAAAGAGAGAAAGAGAACCACCGTGGTTTGGAACTCTTTCTTCCAGGAATCAAAACTCGGGTAAAAAGGGGGCGTGCGAATCGAAGCTGTGTTTGTCAAAGCAAACCACGTAGGAAATGAGACAGCCAAGAGCTACACTGAGCGAGACACAGAGAGACAGAGAGAGAGTAGCCGCTCAAGCCATCGCGCCATAAAAATAATTAACCGATACTCAACTGTCACACAAGAAGGCCCCTGGTGCCTGCTTTGAATTTGGCTTCAAGCTCGAGGAGCCGCTTCACACGTCGCCTTAATCTTGTCCATTACTGCGGCGACATCACTGCGAACAAAGAGGCTGCTCTCCAATTTGCTCTATAACAGCTCTCGTCCTGTCAGGGAATGAATGAGATTCCCCAATTCCCCTACATATCCGCCGGATTAAATTGGGAGGAGAGGGAGCTGTGTGGCTCGGGCCGAGCAGCAGCCAGGCCGGCTGAGAGAGCTGAGTCGGTGTCAAACTGGTGGCGGCGCTCAGATAATTTGCTTGTGCTTCTTGTCCGCACAGACAAAATCAATAGAGTAAGAAGTCGGAGGGGGGCAAAAAAAAAAAAAAAAACGCCCCAGTTTCCTGATTTAGGTCAACGGGAGTTGTGTGCACCCTAATGCTGTCTGTAATTAAATTAAACTAGTAAAAAAAAAAGTCTGCAGGAGCTCTGAACTTGAAGGGGGGGAAAGAGCGATGAGAGAAGGGGGAGGGACGAGGCTCGAGTGATTAATTTCATCTTTGTTTTTCTCCTCCCACCGTTGTGAGTGAACAAAGTAGAAAGGTAGCCTCATTTGTGTGCCCGTTCAACGGCTGGCGCTCCCTCGGGGGGGAGGGAGAAAGCATAAAGATTCTAATGAGCTACAGAGAGAGTTCTTGCAACGCCAAAACCTGCAGATAGAGACACACTGGGACGGTGCTCCGCCAGCCTTGGCAGCTCAACTCCGACGAGGAAGTCCGTGTGGATCTTCCATTGACAGCCCATCAAACCATCACGTCCTCTCCGCCTCGCTCTATCTCCTCATCCATCTCACCCATATCCACATCTCTCTTTTTCCTTTCCATCCCTCTCCTTCCCTTCATACTCTCGTCACTTGCTTTTGTGTGGGAGCCCGGCAGATCATGCTCGAAGCAGCTACCGCATAACACAGTGTCGGGGGATGCAGCAAACTATCACAATCAGCCATTATCAGCTTTAAAAAGGTGAGATGACAGTAATTTTAAGCAGTCAATCATCCTCTCGTTCATTTTATGTTGTGCGCGAAATGTCATAATATTGCGATATCCCAAATGTATGACAAACTAAAATCAATTAATTAGCCGAATGACAGAAAATGAACTGGCAGCTATTTAGATAAAATAAACGACATATCAAATTTGTCTGTTTCTGCCAAATATTCCCCAATTCTGGCTCCATAATTATGAGAATTTGCTCGTTTTATATCATTGTAAACTGAATATCTTTGACTTTTGGACTGTTGGTTGGTCAAAAACAACAATAAATTAATCAATGAACAAAATAATCTCCACAAAGCTCAGTAATAGAAACAATTAAACATATAAATATAACTTCTGTTTAATATTTATGCAAGGAACTGCTTCACTCATGTACAAAAACCTCAAGACCTCACTGAGCAGTATTTTATAACAACTTGGTTGACCACTGGGAGGGGAAGGGAACCTCCTCTCAGGCTTCAACCCTCCCCAAGCATCTCCACCAATCAACTGATTATGTTTAGGTTTCATTTATATATGGTTGAGAATGAGGTTAGAGGTTATGGGATGCAAATCCAAGCAAAGGAGGAAGGATTTGTACAGCTTGGCCTGATGGTGAGCATCAAAACAGAGCGACTGGCTGTTTTTTTTAGTCACATAGTGTACAGTATATTATTTTTTGTGCACTTGCATGCCTGCATGTTGGTGTATAAGCTTGTCCATTCCCAGCAATATACTTTAAACAAGCTCAGACACTGTGACCCAGTCTGTTCCTATAGGTTGTGGCGGTGATGGCGAGGTTACTGGTGCATTAGGGCAGCCTGTGAAAAGAGGATTATGGCTGTAGTCCAGATGAGGATCCGGTGGGATGGGTGAAGGGGTGTTTACAGGGTGACGCATCATCACTGATGATGCCTGGAAACATTCCCTTACAAATCAATGGTCTGGTTCCAAGCGTCCATTCAATCACTACTATTACCACACTAACCTATGAACTGGATACAAGCTGGAGGAAATGCAGCTGCTGAATGTTACAAACTGTCATATTGGGTGCGTCCTTGTACTCTGTATCTTGTAGATATCTGAAATATGTGTCATCGAACAAACATAAAACAGCTGGACCTCTTGACCAGACGAACAAGCAAAGAAGCTCTTCCTTTTTTCTGCTCCAGGAGACAACAGCAGCATCAGCAGCTAAGCTAAAACATATGTCACAAACGCGTGCCGTGCAGCATGCTCCATTTGTGCATCAGTATTTTTAGCATCACCATACTCATTATGTCAGCACGGCACAGCAGAATGGCCCGTGCTGGTCTGAGTGAACTGAGAGCGAGACAGGAAGGAAGACGATGCACAGTTCTGCTTCGACACTGCATCCTGAATGTGAAGAACGTGTTTTGTTTTTCACTACTCCAATTAAGTTAATTTTCGGGGGCGATGGTTAACTAATATGCTTCGTTTCACTGATGCAGCACCGGGCCGGCTCTCGAGTTGTTGCGTAAAAAGAGTGAAGAGGATGGGATTGATGACGAGACACAAATCACTGATGTTACACTACCCTTCTCGCCACACTTTCAAGTTAAACTACTGAAACAACATGAAAGCATCTTTCTTCAAAAAGCTCAAAGTGCTCAAAGAGTGAAAGATGATACTGGTCTTTGTAATGACCATCAAGGTCAAAATGGAGCCCATGGCAGGTCATTAGCCTGTAGATAAATAGTTGGGCGGATACATGATCCAGAAAGAGATTTCCATTATTGATCCATTAACAGCAGAGATTACTCGATGGGAAAGTACTTGTAGTTGGGCTGTGATGCTATTTTTGAAGCTCAGACGCCCTTGGGAACGAAACAGTAACTACCACAATCTCAGTGTATTATTCTATCACTTGACAAGCAAAACCATCTGCAGGGATCTCTTGAAATGAATACCAGTAAATGTGGGCATTTTTCTCACTGGCATCGAAGCTTCTGTACTATATCTCCATGCCAGCGTCTGTATATTTTATCTGAGGCCAGCTCTCTACACAAATTGCTTGTTAGCAAGAATAGCCAGGGGCCTCAAAAGGTATGAGAACCATCCGCTGGGAGGGGAGCCGCTATAGGATCACGGATTATGCTCATGTTGTGCAGTAAGCATACATGCAAACAATAACTCATCTCTCCCGTCGTCTCCTCTGCTGGACTGAACCAACTGCCTGAGGTGTCCATCAGCCGCACAAAGGCTCCCACAGTTGGGGGTTTTCCTTCGCATTTCCCCTCTTGCCCCCACACAAAGGGGATCCATTTCAACCGCTTTTAGCAGCGCCACTTTCCGCTTTTAGCTCTCCGGACTCCCTCCCCTGAGGGTGCGACTGGTGGAAGGAGGAAAATAAAGACACCAGGTGGATGCTTGGAGAGGGGTTAGGCTTGTGGCAAACAGGGCCACTTCAAATCAATCCCGCCGCGGTTGGACGTTGTCTTTTTTTTGGTAATGCCTGGTGGGAGGAAAAGAAACTGATACCAATGCCTGAAGTGACCCCGATGACCAGTTTAGTGCTGCTTCATGCTGTTTAAAAGTTGGCGCAACAGCAGCACACGTCTTGATTTGGACACCATGTGCCTTTTTCACTTTCTTAAAGACAGTTGGATGAGAAGGCACAAAGGCTAGAAACGCCAAGCTTTTTATGTTCACTGAACCCATGATTAGACAAACAAGATATAATGTCAGCTTTTGAAGTGCTGGACAGAGCCAGGTTAGCTATTTTACCTAATTTATGCTATGATAAGCTACCCATCTGGAGGGAGGCAAGAAAGAATTCCTGAGAGGTCAACGTATTTCTTTCGCAACATGGAAACACATTAAATGTTTTTGTAGTTCTCTCTTAAATGACAGGAGAATAAATACCCACTCTACTCAGGAATCTTATGTGCAACTTCCAGAAAAGGAGTGCAAACAAAGAAAACCGTACAATGTGCTGCGATGCCAACCTTTGGAGTTGCTAGAAGGCTTACAAGGCCCCATTCAATCAACGATGAGAGGCAGGAAACGGGAAGACACTTTGTCTTCTCCCCTCAGACAAACAGAAATTCAAATGATCAAGTGGCTCAGATGTTTTTGTTGGGTTTTTTTTTGGGAGAGGGGGGCTTATTAATCAAGGCAAGTATTTAACTAAGAAATCTGTTTCTGTCTCTGCAAGGCTTTCCTCTTAGCTGGATAAACACTCCAAACAGGAACAGTCCCCAAAGAGGGGCTGGGTTGAAAAGGGAAGACGTAAGAAGTGAACTGGGTCGCAGTTGGAGGTTTAGTCAACCTGATGAATTAAACAGACTCTCTCAGGCAATAACACTCTACAACTCCTACACAATTAATTTTGGAATTCAGAGGAATCGTTCAGCTGGGGGAGAACCAGTCAAGTTTCCAAGTAATCATATTTTAGAGCTTTGTCACCGAGATTGGCGTTAATCTAATTTGCAAAGTTGTAACTCCTTTTAACTTTCTTTGCCCCATAAATTTAACGAAGAAAGTCTCACATGCAGAACACTATACATCCAATACGTTCTACCCCAATAGAATGAGGCTATTTCAATCAGCGGTGCAGTCTTGCGTGCCAAAAATCAATTGCAATCGGCCTCAACACTTCAGCCTCAAATTCACTGGGAAAAAAAAGAAGCTGTGACGAAAGCGAGCGGCAGTGGGCTTGCAATGAAAAGCTCTTTTGAAAGACGACCTGACATTAAACTGGCTTTTTCTGTGCGCGGGCAAGAGAGAGGAAGTGTGGGGAGCTGACAGAGGAGAGGTGAGGTGTGGAGGACGGGCGGCAAGCCAGCAACTCACATGCTGCAGGTTGACATGCAGAGAGAGAGGTAGAGGCCAGGCCATCATCTCGATGGCAGGGTGAGAACAGGAAACAGATCGCTTGCACACACACGTGCGTCAAAGAGAACAAAGATCAAATGTAGAGATTGTACATACACAGAATCAACCGCAGAAGAGGTGTGCACACACGCACAGGCAGCAGGTAATAAGTCAAGCTAACGGCAGCCAAGGTTGGGGAGGCTGCTGCCCAGAAATCAACCAGGCGGCAGCTGATCCTCCCATTGTGATCTTTACAGAGAGAGGGAGAGTGAAGGAGACTGGAAAACAGTTCAATCCAGGAGAAGACTGATTTAAACCGATCAATGTCAGTGCCACAGCTCTTGAGCCCACAGTCAATATACACTACTAATATGTCCCACCTGTGGTGTATGTGTGCAAGCATCTCTGTTTGCCCCGGAGATTTTCGCAGGTTCTGAAATGATCGTCGCTAAAATCCACTCTGATTTTTCAAATGTGTGAACAGGAACCAAAAAAAGAGAGACACAAGAGAAGATTCACACCAGCGCTTTTTATAGAGACAGAAGTAATCAGCAGCAGACAGGGTGATTCTTAGGGCAGCTCGGGACAGTATAGCCGGCGCCATAACAGCTGCCTCCTTCATTAGGAAAGCACTGATAAAAAACAGGTACCGTGGCCATAAAGAGAACAGACACAATGAGACAGAAAACAAACCCAGGGAAACGTGAACGTACCATCTGTCTGCCTGCTTCAAAGCAACGGACCTGTGACAGGTAGATCCATCAGTTGACCATTCGCTGAACGCTGCCTCCCTAGTTACCGTTGCTGCGCCTGGTCAGGTGGCAGATTTACCAATCGAAATATTACATTTTCCAGACATCGGGTCTCTGGCTAAACTAAAGGCTTCTCATTTCTAGGCACTGAGCCTTGATTTCGCTGACAACTTTATTAACAGATTCAGATCAGCTGTAGCTAGCTGCTTGCTGCCAACTCCATGAGGTGGAAAACAGAACCATGAAAAGGGGATTACAATATGCTATAGATGGAAAGATATCGTGCCACAAGACTAAGACTAAAGTCGGCCTCCACAAAGTGGAAATAAAGGAGCAGCTTCATGGTAGAGCTAGTCAGCTCTAATATCTCTAAGTATGATAAGGTAAATGTAAGCTTAGCATGTGAATTTGTTCTTGCATCTCCCCGTTTGGATGCTTAGCTAAGCGTACAAGAGACAAAAATACTTGGACAAGCAACAGAGGTTAGAATTAAAGACGTAATAAACACAAAAATAAAAGGTTCATATTTCCACTTTTACAAAATTACAAATTTGGGAAACTTAACACCATTTCTGGTAACATATTTTGTGTCAACCTATCTCTGGTTTTGGCTAGGTTTGCTAGGTTAAACATCCTTGAATACAATAAACAAAAAACATATCTAACATACATAACTATCAGTCCTGATTGGGTCACCTCCTCGCGTAAACCACAAAATAATGTCCCGTTAGCTAACAGTGTGCTTCTTGGGCTTGGCAACAACCCTACATTTGCTAGTCATGTTTAATTTGCAAAAAAAGGGTCAGGGCCAGGGTCAGTTAAATCTTTTTTTTTTTTTGTATTTTGCTTGTGTTTCTGATTTTAGAAAGGCGCCCATGCTCCAAACTCTTTATAGTTGTTAAGCTACAATTGGGCAAGGTATTGGTCAATGACAAGCGAATGGTCAATTGATATTGCTAGCTGCTAGCCTTGTAGTAAGAATCTAATTAATCAATTTTGGTTAAAAAATAAAATAATTAAAAAAATAGCAAAAAGTCCCTTTGATATGTTCAAAACAGTGCACACGCGATGTTAGATTTTGCACAAGCAACAACTTCAAATCTCATTTTAGAATGACATGCTTCCATTAAAAGGACATATGTAGCACAACAAAGATGTATAATGTGTAGCAGCTACAGCTCTACTCCAAACCCCGTGGGGCATCAGTAATAGTTTATCATCCTCTGACATGCAGTCCACTGAGGCTGCTGCAAACAAACACACAGGAAAACATACAAACATCCATGTGCACGTCTGCAACATTAGATGCATGCAGAAAAGCAGAGGCACAGATATGCATGCATCCTCGAATACACCGAGGCAAACACACACAAGGAGTGTCTGGGGATATCTAGGACAGGTGAGTATGGATCGAGAGGAGGGAGGATGGGGGACAAAAAGAGGAGACATGTGGGAGAGAGATAAAGTTGGAACAGACTGCAGCACAGATAGAGGGAAGTGGGCTACCAAAGGAAAGGGATCAAGGGGGAAAAAAAGCCAGGCAGAAAAAGAAATGAGTGAGCGAGAGATGAGAAGAAAGAAGCAGAAAGTGAGATAAGGGTCATCACAGTGTGACCTGCTGTCTCTGGAAACAGTTCACTCTGCGGGAATGAGACGGAGAGCGGAGGTGGGGACGCATGAGAGAAAAGGAAACAAAGAGTGGAAACAGGAAGCAAAAGGAACCAATTCAATACAACCGAAACACAAAAGCAGTTCCATTTAATTCAGCCGCCACGTCACAAAAGTAGAGGAGAGAAGGAACAGATGAGGCCAGCATGGTGTAGACAGGACTGCGGGTCAACGCCCAGTCAAAGTCGAGCAATGGCGTCCACCAGCTTTCTGTCTGCAGACCTTTCACCCTCTTCCTTTGTCCCTGTCTCCATCGCTGACATTAATCACCCTGCTGACAAACTCCTGCCACTGTCCTCTGTGACCTGAACTGGAGGAACTGAGTTGTACTTTTTTTTAAGTATCTTGGCACTTGAAGGAATGTAGGCCATGTCCACAAATACATCTTATTGTATTATTAGTATATTATGTATCATAGATCTGCCCTGCACGATGCCCATGTATCCACGACAACAAACCATGATTCTACCACCATTACTCCAGCAACACAATCACATCACACTCCGAATAACTGCTGCTCAATACAATGTCGCCAGCTCATTGGGAAGATTGTTGTGTGCAGAGGAGGACCGGATGAAGTAGAGTTCCAAGGTCACTGCTCGCCAACAGATAGCTGCTGAGCGTGGGGGTGTTTTGGAGAAGAGAGACGGGGGCAGAGCCGAAGTTTCTGGATGAATAAGGACTCGGTGTCATTTTGGATTTTGCTCTGATCTGGCAGGAGGTGTCTCTTATCTTAACTTTTGGGATCAGAACTAAGTAGAAGATGAGTCAATTTATTTTCGCCCTTGCCTTTTAACCTGTCTGCAGCGATGCACACACACACACACTTGCTTGCTAGCTGTATTCTGGCTGCGAATTAACACAAATTAACTCATGGTTAAACCCACAGGAGAAATGTCACGCGAGGCTTGTTTTCTGTGCGAACATACCATTATTGACAACTGTAATATTGAACTGTTTGGAACAAAAAGGTGGTGGAGGGGGGGTGCTGGGGGGTGTGTCTATTTGTGCTGAATGCAACCACTGTGAAACAATCAGGAAATAACTTTTTAATTCGCTGAATCAATGGCTTTATCGAGGCTGGCGCTCACTCACTCTCATTCACTATCTATGTCTGTTGACCAATGCTTGCTCTATTACTCTTTCTTGGTCTCAAACCATCGGACACAAGCCAAATTCAACTTCTTTGTGTGACTGTTTTGTAGCATAAATTTGGAGTCAGACACAGATTTAGAGGCTGGGAATATGAAATAAACAAAGTCAGAACACAACGGGTAGAGTATTCCATGAATTCACATAACCTCGCTTCAGTGATATTTCAGGCTGACTGTGGAGGGATTGGTCGGTTTGAACGTCTTGATTGGCAGTCATAGCATGTCGTTGGGCTGCGTTTTTCCAAAAGTTGGATCCAGCTCAACTTCTCTGCCGTTTTCTTTGGCGGACACCATTGCGGCCCACACCAGCGCTGCCAAAACGGACTACCCCAACTCAAATGAATAGAAAAACCTGCGCTTTCACCACAGAGTTGGATTCTTTTAGAAGTCGGCCCCAGTCTGAAGTGAATATACTTTTTTAAATCTTGTTTTTCGGCCTTGTAGCGTGGATGGAGCCTCAATGAAAGATCACAAGGTCAGATCTAAAATGGGGCTAGGTATGTATCGGCCTGAAGAATCCTGTATGAGTCAGGCAACGCTCAAAAAATGCTAAGGTTTTATACTCAGCCTTTCTCACAAATGTGGAAAAAAACACTATACATCTATTAATAACAGCACCTACATGCTGATAAATAATATTTATAATTAGCATAAGACTGTGCCGAGTACAGTCAAGTATGTTAACGAAACAGTTTCCAGCTCAGAAAACTAAAAGATGAGAAAAGGTACAGGCGTGGTACAGCTTCCAAATGGATCTGCACTGATGTGGACACGTCTTTAGTGTCATCCTAAGAGGACAAACTGCCCCAATGAGGGTCGACCAATCCCACAGAGAAACAGATTAGACTGCAGAGTCTCCTCTGGTTGCACATCCCCCGCTGTGACTGTGTGAATGAGCTTGTTAGAGACCGATTCTATTTCCAAGAATCAACGTTGTAATCGAAGAAAGAGACAACCACGGCCATTAGCTCTTCACATCCTTAAAATATGCATGTGTCCTTTAAGCAAGGGTTGACGCATTATTAGCCATCAACAATACATTAATGTTATAAGATTTAGCCTGAACACACCATAACTATCCCTTTTCATTAGAACGTTAATAATTAATTAAGCACACTGGTTTTAGTAACTTGTGAGTAGAGGTAGCTATTACTAAAGTGGGAAAATGGAAGCCTTGAGGTCATTGTGATGCACTGGGTCATCCACATATGCGTTCAACACCAATCAATGTACACTTCCTTTATGGTCAATACATGCCAGCCTGGATTACGGCTGTGGCATATACAGATAACTGATGCTGGACCAGTGCTGGGGATCATTTTTTCTGCCGCAAACAAGCACAAAAAACAAGTGTCTCTTGACGCATAAACAGCTCTCTTCACCCGCCAATCACAGTGATTGTCACCGGCAGACGCCCTTCGTTTATGAAAATGGCATGTCAGTCATTTTTTTTTCCCTCTTACCCGACCCACACAGATGACAAAAAAAACACACACACATATATATACACACACTCTACCTCGCCTCCGCTACAGCAGCGCTACTGATCAGTTAAGCTGCTGAATTCCTAATAGGACATATCCCATTAACCTCTCTCACGCTGGGATCAAGGATTGATATCGAGGAAGGGAAATCAGACACCACAACAGGCCTACAAAGGCAGAGTGTTTTGTAACAGTGACGGCGGACAAAAAGGGAGAATTATTTGAGCAGAAGCCACAGATTTCCTTTGAGATTTTGAACAGAGAGAAGACCTCATCACCCAAACTCTGAAATCATCACAGTTCTTTCTAAATTCTTGCTTTTTCCAACCAAAAATCCAAACAGCACTTCATTAGAAAAGCTACAAATCCTCATTCTGCATCAAAATAGTGGCCGATTTGTTTACTCGACTGATCAATATATCGATTTTAGATCTGAATGTGCGGCTGAAATGAGCTTCTAAGAAAGATGTTAGCAATTAGCAGACAGACAAGCTTTTGAAACCAATAATTCACGTTGAGCCAGTGTGAAATAAAAGGTCATTAGAATGCAGTGTGGTGAAAATCACTGGGCCATCTCGGGGGTAGAAGCATCATCTCGCTGCAGCATGCATGCTAGACACTGGCACTGGGGTGGAAATGCAGGAAAGCTCCCCCCTCCCTCAACTGTCTGTCTCAACATTAAACATGGATGTAGAGACAATTACAGCATATTGGTTTATTTGTGACTCCAAATGGGATTCACGAAGATACAGAGTGTGTGGTGACGAAAAGCTGGAAGACGGTGAAAAGAAAAAGGTATTTTTATTTCTACAAACATAACCCGAGATGATGCAATCCTTTCCTTGTTGTTGACTATAAACAAACAGAGCGTGTTTGCGTGGCTTAGGTGTTTTCTTTCATAATTGAGGGCTCCATAATAAATAGAGCATGATTTAACTGAACACACTGACACAAACAAAATCAGCAGTGGCATTTCTCCAACTACTGTCCTCATGTCCCGGGCCATGTTTGTGCCACAAAAGGCTATTATTGTCAGGGTGAATCAGCAATGAATAAAACAACTCGCTGAGCCCCGTCATATGTCACATGTCTATGTAGATTTATTTAACCCTTAAATGCGCACACCGGGGCACAGGAGACGCGTATAGACGTGGGCTGGGTGGTTAACTCTTCTCTCTATACTTTATTTTTTATTTTCTGCATCTGTTCGATTCACAGGGGAGCCTCCTACAGTCTTCTTCTGCGTTGAATGATTGCATCGGGCGAGAAGGGGCTCTATCTCTGCAGATGGAGACGAGGCAGCGGATGAGGAAGCAATTACAAGCTGGTAGGCTTCACCTCACCACGCCTCCTCCTCCTCCCCCAACGCTCTTCCATACATGGCCCCGAGGGCGTCTGTATTAGAGAATCATGGGTATAATGGTGGAATGGACCCCACCCCTCCACCAAAACAACCTGCTAATCCCCTGTGGAGTGAGAGAGAGAGAGAGAGGGGAGGGGGGTGGTTGAATTTGGGGGTAACAGGGCAAGGAGGACGCCCCCGACAATGAGTCCACCTCTGACACGCGCCAGCACCCTCCACCCCCCATCAACCACGGCGACATCCCCCCAAGGGAGGGAACCAGTGATGTCAGCCATGGGAGAGCAGGAAAACCCCCCGCCCCCCCGACACAGTCCTCGAATCGCAGCCTGGCCTCGAGCGGGAACATTCAATCAGGCCGCTGCTCCACTCTGTCTTCATCTGATGCTACGATTAGCTTCGTCCGCCGCAAGCTCAAGCTTCTGGAGAGCTCCAACTTGCGCGGATGCAAACCGGCTCGTTAAAATGGTTTAATTATGTGTCGAAATTATGATGAGCAATGACACGCTTGATTGGTTGTATCAGAGGGCTTTAATGAGGAGAAAGGCCTCGCTATCTGTCTGTCTGCAGCATTAACTCAACGTCTACTCTGACAAAACCCAGCCTGGAGTACGTCAAAGCCTGTTTGTCCTCGGTGACATTTGTGACAGATTACCCATCATGCATTTATGGAGAATTGGAAAGACATTCTTGGGTTTGTCTGTCACCCAAGATTCAGCTATCTCACATCCGTTGCCTGATCTCATCTTTGTGTTCAAAAACATGACTCTGATATTCTCCCTCTCGACTCGGTCTAATGTCTCCAAATCCCAGGTCCATTTAAGACCCAGATATTAACGTCGTCTCATCAATCTTCCAACCTTCGTGCTTCAGGTTAAGAACCAGTAATCACTCCACCGGTGGGCTAATGGGCGCCTTTACATCAACTCTCCGAGAGTCCATTCATATTTCATCAATGGCAGTGCCCCCCCCTCCTCCTCCTCCCCTCCATCCTCCCATCCACCCAGGCCTCTGCTTCGCTAGTAAGAAAAATCAACATCAAACGCCGCAACCTCCCAATTAGACAGCGAGACGTTCTGATCTCGACTCGATTTGGCCCGAGATCAAATGTTCCTGCAAGGATCCAAGGATTTCCATGCCCTTTTAGTTAGCCAGCCTCCCCCTGTCAAAACGGGGGGATAAAATGTTCGCTGAAAGCACCTGAAGGAGATCACATTTAAAATGGCTGAGGTAGGGGGCTTAATTGTACCAATATTTAGATATCACAGCGATTCTACAGTGTGGATATTCATGAAAGACTCGACGGTACTGAGCCGGTAAAGTCAAAACAGATGTGGGTACCATTTCAGGTAGTGTTTTGCTAGAGGCTGTGGAGACCTGTGGAAAGGTGGCAACAGCTGTTCCTCTGGGCATGAATAATTTAAGATGGGATTCCATCTGGGGATCAATGGTCATCACTGGTGTGAGGTTATTTTGAAACAAGGATAAACATTTGGGTATCGCTTTCCCCTTCCAAAATAGGTGAACAGCTGATGGAATATTTTGCCATTTCATTCACAATAACCATGAGAATCCCCAAACATTTAAACAACGTTAAGTCTTCAATTTCACTGGGATTATTTAATGAATATTACATTTGAATGCAGGGGCTACTTGAGAGGTGTTCTTTGAGATTTAAGCTTCTATACTTTATCAGAAGTGTTTGTCAGAAGGTTGAACATCTTTTGAAACCCGCTAACCTCACATCTTCCAGACAGAGGAAGTCCATATTATCATCTCGGCCTATGTCGGACCCCAACTTCCAGTGTGGCAAACTCTAAACACTTTTGCTTCACCAAATAATCCTTTGGTAACATTACCCGTCCATTATGACACCCCTTAAAGTACTCAATAGTACCTCTAAAGTCTCCACTTAAACAGAAAGATACCTATAAGGAATGTAAAGTCCAAACAAAAACCATAAGCACTTAACCTGCTGCTGAAGCTGACACATTAAAGTTGTGTGTGTGTGTGTGTGTGTGTATCATGTAACCTGAATTTCACAACAGGAAAATGTCCTAGTTCCTTCCTCAAAAAAAGGACTCTCAGACCACAAAAGAAATGTGCTAAAATATAGCTTAAAAAAAATAAATCACAGCCTATTAAATGAGTCATATTGCTGTTATTGAGAACAAAACTGGCATCGGGAAGCCTTTAATCCAATTAACTGGGCTCCCTCTAGCAGTTTGGGGACAATGATGAGTATTTAGCCTTCAAAATAAATGTCTTCATGTGATCTTTGACAAGAGGGAGTGGGTTTAAGAAGTTAATCTATTCTACCTTATCATAATATGGAAGCTGTGAGCTCTGAGAAGTGCACAGAAGTAACACATGCACAGTGACTAAGGTTCAATGACGGTATAAAGAACGGACAGAGCCTGAGTGATGTCAGCCGTAGGTTTCCAAAGCACTGATTTAAAGCCGGAAATATGCGACCCTGGACGCTGTCATATTGGATGTACTGCTTCTTCCGCCTCCCGGCTCATTTAAATATCAGCAAAGACATGGCTGGATCACCGGCAGACCTGAGGCGGACCGAATGACGCCTGGGTGCTCGAATAAGCCAACTGTAACGACACTTACCTGTCAATCAAGCAGTCACGCTGTTAATTATGCACGACTTTAAGCCTTAATATCATCTGAACTGGTGAGTTTAACAATTCACCCCCCTCATATTGTCATGGACGGGGGAAATTAGCTATAAAGACCAAAAGCATTGCCTGAACCAGGCTGTAAACATTTTTAAATTCTGCTGTGGAGTTGTACATTTTAACATAGGCGCTTATGGAGATTGACTCACTTCTGCAGCCTAAATTTCCCAGCACTGGAGGTTGCCCCTTGCTAAGGTCAGGTCTTTAACACTTCCACAGATAGAGAAGGAAAACAAATGTATACCAAGGGGAAAATGTAGTCAGGTGACCAGGCTGCAGGAGTGTGACACAGAGAGGCCAAAGGCTAGTCTCTGGTTCACCGGGCTTCACTGATCTCAGGTCATGGTGGCACCTTTTATTTTGGACAGTAAGCAATATTTACACAAGCCTATAGGAGCCAAACTAAGAATAAGGAATAAGGGGACCATGTGTAGGTGTTATCACTGTTACAGTAGCTCCAAGAGGCGGCCACTTTTCTTTTTTTTTTCCTGGCATCCTCGCACAGATTACAAAATGATTATTGGCTCGCTTTCATTGAGGCTGTGGGATCATGTAGAGAGCATCACACACACACACACACACACACACAGAGCAGACCAATATCTCTGGGGAATATAATTATGAGACATTTAAACCGCCTCTCAGCGGCCGCATCTCAATGAGACCCCGAAGAAGAAATTCCTACCACACCAACAAGACAAAGTCTGTGTGGGATTTTTTCTTTTTTTCCTCCTCTCTACATTTGGCATCGGTTACGTTGTTGTCGCTTGTTTGTCTCACTTCAGTGTTTGATCCAGAGAGAGCACCCCCCTCCTCTCTCTCTCTCTCTCTCTGCCTCTCTCTCTCTCTCTCTCTCACCGACAGCCTGGAACAATGCAATGAAGGATACACACATTTCCAGGACCTTGCAAGGTCCACTGCAATGTGAAATCCCAGATCCACTGAAACAAATCCCTCTTTTGTTTTTTGTTGTGTTTTTTTTTAAGTCACATCTTTCGAAGAATTGCCAGTGAAATACACACACACACACACACACACACACACACTGAGACACACTGACAGACTGACTGACTGACTATGGCAGGCACCCTCATTTAAACAGATGCAGTATAAACAAATACTAGTTTATTCCAGGACAATGCAAGAGGAGGACAACAACAACAACAACAACAACAAAAAGATAAATGTGTCTGCTCATTTGGCAAACCATAGGGGGTCACAGCGACAAACCCTATGCTTTGCAATGTGGCAGTCAAGATGAAGAGAGCCGATGCCTGGCTGGCCCCCTTACATTTTAAATAAAACATACACATTCGCAGTGCTTGAAGGCATCATGCCCCCTGCTCCTCCTGCAGCTTGAATGTAAGTGAACGCAGCAGAGGACAGCAGGTATTTCAATATAGGAACATAAAGGTTAAAAAAAACAACAAATAAATGAACTTACCGACGCCGTATTTTTCATGTTCCGTAGGTATCCACATGTTTACGGTCGGTACATTTAAGTGAGTAGTCGGAATAGCAGCGAAACGCAGGTTTTAGGTGCTGTGTAACGCATTCTACTGGCGTGCTTTCCTCCGGTCTGTAGTAGGAGTCATTGTTTAGGTTACAGGGAGAGAGACAGAGAGAAAGCGCCGCCGCCGCCGCCGATGATACCGCCGCTGCTGCTGCTGCTGCTGCTGCTCGTAGTGGTACGGAGACGTGCTGCCTTCCAGTGCTGTCGGAAATGTGGCTATCACAGAGGTCAGCGCACTTTGTGAGGGAGATTACAGGAGATTGTCATGTAATTTCCTGAGTGGGTGGAGCTGTACCAGTATATCTGGTGTGTAAATTCTATATAATTTTTAGTTAATTTATCCTTTAGTTTTTTTGTGCACTTACTTTAAAAAAAACACTGTCACTTTAATCTTTCTGCAAATGTGTGACTTTACTCTTACCACAACCAGTATTTCAGTAGTTGTACAGTAATCAGGGGCGCTGCCAGGAATTTTGGGCCCCATGACAAAAACAAAAAAAAATCAAATTGGGCCCCCTCTCCACATCTATTTTTTGGGGCCCCTGTCAGTCGTGGGCCCTTGGACTTGTCCTAACTTGTCCCCCCTATACGACGCCCCTGGTTGTAATACTGTATATCCTATTTATATAGTATGTTCATATCTGTTTATACAGCAATACTTAAACATCACAACCTTGTATTTTTCATATTCTATTTCAGTATATTTCATATTCTGTTTTTGTATATTTTGTATTATACGAATACATACACTCACACACACACACACACATAATTTTCTATAGTAGCACATTTTATATTCTGTATTTTATAACATGCATATGATAAATAAACCTGAAAACATGAATCTTAAAAACTTTAAACTTGTTTTAGCACCCGCATGCTCCAATGTTAAAGTGTGAGGAGCTCTGAAAATATTGGCCTTTTGTTTAAGTCTATATTTACATTCTGTAATGTTGCGTCTCAGTCGCTCAATGGCTTTCTTGAGCACATAAGTGCATTCACGGCACAGCTGTCACTTATGGCTCTGTTGCGGAAGGGGAGGGACCACCGCCATGTAAAAATGGCGTCAGAGGAAGATATAAGAGCAGTATACAAATGTAAATTGTATATATGTTTTATATTCATATTTTGGCAGTCAAATGTTGGTGCTAATGCTCCACACAGTTACAATTCAACACAGAAGAAGAAGAGATAAAATGACTGTCATTTCAAGTCAGTGCACAACGGCTGTAGCCGAACTGAGACAACACTGCCGTGTCGAAATTAGCACACTGCACATAGAAGTGACCTAACAGACCTGTCAGAATTGACACACTGATTTTAAAGCAGCCTCATCAATGCACAGGTCAAGCACTTAAATACTGTATAAAGATGTCACATAAAGCTTTAGCTTTACGTGACATTGTTATATGTTACTGACATAAAGTTGCTTCGCAATAAAAACACTTAAAACAAGAAATAGACTAAATATGGCTCAGTGAAGTGCTGTCACCAGCTAAGTTAAGGCTAAAATGCTAGTAACATGAAAGGCTGGTGCCATTAGTATTAGCCTGTTAATGTTACTGATAGAAAAAGATGTAAAAATCTGTAGTTTATGTTTGAAGTAACTGAGATAAACATGTAGCCTAGTCTATTAACAAAACACACTTGATGAAATGATGTAAAATAAGATATGAAATGATGAAAACGTACATTAGATCTCTTCATCTAGTCATGGCACTGCAAAGTATTGAAGTATTTTATCACTCCAACCTGACTATTATTATTAAATACCACCGACGCTTAAGTTTGCAAGTGGCAGCTGAGATTTACAAAATGGGAAGTATGAAATCCCGAGGAGTACTTGAACGCAACGGCATCGCCAGCGCAGCGAGAAGTGAGAGTAATGCATTCTGGGACTTGTAGTAGAACTCAGTGACGTCAATGAAGATTGTGAATATATACAGCATAGGATCTTTACAGCCATCACAGATTTTTCTGAGAAAGAAAGAAAGAAAGAAAGAAAGAAAGAAAGAAAGAAACACCACGAGGAACATGACCTTGTAACAGTGGAGTGTCCTCTCATGGACACACTGGCCTTCTACTGGGACAACTAGTGCATGAAATATATATAAGATTACAACATGAGAGGAAAACTGGAGCCAAAAATGAAAGAGAAGTGTGTGTGTGTGTGTGTGTGTGTGTGTGTGTGTGTGTGTGCATAAGAGACAGAGTTTGTACATGCCTGTGTTGCATGTGGGGTGAGTGCATGCACACCCAATGTCACACATTTTTTATGAGCCGGCTGTCCTCACCATCTAATACATCCATATCACCCATACACCCCCCACGTCCCCTCTTTTCTTCCATTCCATACTAACTCCCATCATCTGTCTGGGTGTAGCTGGTGTTGTGTTTGAGTACAAAGGATTTCTGTTAAAAAAGAAAACCCCATCCTAATACATGTTCGTTCCCCATGCTGCAAATGGTGCATTAAAATGCTTTGAAGTGTCAAATGTGCCTCTCTTTTCTCTCTGTCTCATCGCTACTTCGCATGTCCACTTACCCATCCACCTTTGTAGTTTACATGGTGAATTATGAATGGATGTGCCATGAAAAAGCAAGCAACCCGAGGCTCGCTGCTGGCTTTGTAGGTTAAAATACATACAGTGTGCTGAGGGCATCATGGGTTGCGTGTCATCGCCTTTTCTTATCTGTCGTGTCTCTCTCACTGTACACAATAATATAAAATGTAGAGTAAATAACGTGGAAAAAAGAACATTTTAATTAAAAAGCGGACAAGCTGATTCATTTTACAGTGTGCTTTCACATTGCACCGATTCCTCCCTGTGAAGCCTCCTTCGATATTTCTGATTAGAGAGGTGGGGGGGTTGTGGGTATAGGGTGTGGCGTGGGGGAATGTTCTACTCTGCATATGAATAAATCATAACACGGGGAGAAACGTAAGACAGAAACCCAATGGATTCATCCCTGCGAGGACGGGAGACTGGAGCCAGCGTACTCTTAGAAAGTGGAAACAAGCCTAACATCGCTCTAACGTCAGTGAATCACAGCGTAAACTTGGGCTGCCGTAGCCGTTTGGTCGTGATAGAGGAAAACAGGAATGGGACAGATAAGACAGACAGAGCTTCTGTCTGCCTACAGCTAAATGTGACCTGACTGAAATGATGTAGTGTTTTATTGTCAGACCTTTGTCTCAAAGTGCTTCACACAAAATGGCAATATATATTTTCCTACCAACGCTACTGTCAGAATCAGAATCAGAAGTACCTTATTAATCCCCGTAGGGAAATTGTTTAAGCTTACAATTCCAGGTTTCAGAAGAAACAGTTCATTTACAGAATGCAATAAACAACTTTTTATGAGTGCCTCAAAACATACATATAAATACATTTAAACTGTTCTTGTGTTGTCAACCAGTAGCATAATAAAGCTGAATCAAAACATTTGACTTGATGATGGTGCTAGATCATAAGTAGGATTCATCCTTTAAAGACAACAACGCACTAGTTGCTGAGATATGTCAGTCTGGACCAAACTTTTGGACTGACCAACAGATCGACTGATGCCGCTGGTGCCAGTGTGGGTTAAAACACTAATCTTCAGGATATTTAGCGACAAATTTACCATCCTTTTTGAAGTCTGTGATGTGAAACCATGTGATACTGTAAGCTTCAGACTGACAGAGAGTAATGACGTGGCAGCTGAGGGGCTGAAGATGGGGGGGAAAAGGTAAGGAGAGGGATCAGAGGTGGCATATCTGTTCAGTGACCACACTGTGAAAGGATTATCAAGGTGGACGGGAAACAGGTCGAGCATTCTTCACTTCATCTCTCCTTCTCTTTCCTCTTATCCCCTTGTCAATTCCTTCTAATGTTTGCTTTGAGTTTCATCACTGGGACCCATATGTTGTCTGCAGGGCGTCATGGTTGGGGAGTAGCCTACGACTGAAGATGATGGAGGGAAGATGGAGATAGTCATTGCCACAGACAGTTCCACTGTCTAGCCCAGATGGGCTCTGAAGATTGCTCAGCATTTCCGCTGCTCAACCACCAACAGTCTCTTTTCATTGATGGCCCATAGCCACAAATAAAGGCAACATCTGTGACACATAAATCAAAATTGGCTCGGGTGAAGAGAAGAGATTTGTACTTTGCTTAAGCATCAGCCAGGACTTTATTGCTTTTGTAACATACACAAGTTGCATCTAACAAACGAGATGTGAGACAACAAGGGCAGCGATGCGTTTTAGAGTCATAGTAGAGCTTTCAGGTTTCATTTAGGGACAATCCTGGGTTCTTTTTCATGTCCTCTCATTTCCCCCTTAGTTCCAGACCCCCTTTGGGCTTCATCCGACTGTAATTACAATCAGTTTACTTGTCAAAAAGTCAAACTGCACAAGGCTGATTTACTTTACTGTCCAGTTGGAACAAAAATGGCACTGGCTTATCTCAAGAGACCACTGCCTATCAACTCCTCTCAGCACTTCTCATCTTTGATTTAATTCACACCAGGAAGTGTAGGTCAGATGGGGGGGAAAACATATGCCTCCCTCAGCTCACGCGCAGCAGGCAATATCCTCACCTCCAGTGGAAACAGGCCTCTAAATATAGCCATGAAAATAGGCTGTGTCTTACAAGAAAAACGCTCCTCTCTGTATATTCTACCATACGAAGACTGAATTTTACAATACCTTTGATGACGGCTCTTCTTATAGAAATGGTGGCCCTAATTACTTTTGCTTTTCCTAGACATATTTACAGTATTGGCACGTTTACTGTAGATTCGAAAGGGATTTGCTTTTCCAGTATCGCGTGTAATGCCTTCTTAGGGTATAATCCACCCATAAAAGCACAATCACATGCACACAAACATGTGAATCTATACACACATGCATGAATACACACACATAGATGCATGGTTTACATTTAAAACAAATGAAAATGGGGAAGAAAAGGAAGTGAATCCTGACCTTAAATGTTAAAATGAGCACAAAGGAACAGAAATGGGAAGCAGCGATAGTGGCAGTTAGGATTCCTGGTTTTCACCCGGATGGCCGGGTTCAACTCCCGGTATGGGAACTGTAGTTTACTGTGCGCTGTTGGTGAACCACATTACAGTTTCCTTCTCAAGTCAGCTAGATGTAAATGGAAGAAATAAGGGTTATCAGCCATGCCAGCATGTTAGAGCTACATGCATACATCAGTATGTTAACACATGGCATGAAAGAAAATGCTAACATGCTGATGGTTTTATGGTATTACCATGATAATTAGCACTAAACACAAAGTACAGGTTAACTGGAATGTTATAAGTTGAGGTATTTTGTCCTCAACATGCAACATTTCTGCATTAAAATAATACATCAGAATGACTGGATATGTTACATACTTATTCAAGGTAATGGTGTGTTTCGTGTGGTCGCCTCTCATTGCTATAACTTCCGGGGGAAACATGGGATGCTTCAGAGAGTGAGGACGGAAGTTAGTGAACGTGACTACATGTAACATGAATGAAACTATAATACATATTAGCTCGTCTGTGAACATGATTTCCGAGTCACGTCAGACAGATTTTCATCAGCAATGTTGGTTGTTTAACAAAGAAGACAACAACTTCCATGATCCCACGTAACTTTCTTCATATTATGTCTTTTGTTACTGTTTTGAGGTGCGAGACTCCTAGTGGCAGAAATTACACACTGTACCTTTAAGGGATGACAAAAGTTATAATAAATTATCCCCAGGGAAACATTAACGTGTCTACAAAAGTGAATGGCAATCCATGCAATAGTTATTGAGACATTTCACTCAACACCACAAATGTCAGTCTCATGGTGACGATAGAGGAAAAAGTCAGCAGGGACCATGAATGTCTGCACAACCCAACGAATCCACATTTCCATCCTTTGAGCCACACTGTTACGGCTGCTACAAGTCCCCCAAAACCAATAAAAAGCTATGCCAGATATCTGAGCATTATTCTTGATAGTCTCCATCTGAACAACATGAATGATACAGCAGCATCTGCAGATCTTATAGACTCGGGATGAGAGCAGCAAATCAGCTCAACTTTTTTCCTCCTCTCTGGGCCTTTACTTCAAACCTTGTTTTGGCTGGATATAAAAATAGACCTCCTTCGTCTGCCTCCTCAGCATCAACAAGCAATGCGCTATGGATGGTTTTTCATTGGTTTGATATGCAAAATGGCATTCAGAAGCATTGAAATATGATTTGCACTACAGGAAGAGATGCTGTCACTTGTAAGTGTTTACCATGGGAATCAAAGACTGAAAAGTAAAGAGTTTCCCCCTACCAGTTTTCTCTTATCTAGTTCAACTGCTTCTCCGAAACACCTAAAACGTTTACTACGAACAAGATACAAGATACCGTTATTTTTTATATGCAGCTAATTCTAGTTTCCACCTCCTTTTTACCTTTGAAAAGAAATCCTTCCTCCTTTAGGCACAAAGTGGTTTAGTTTTCAACATGATCTTTGATGCCCATGGGATCTGAACCCCTGATCTTGTTTCAAGATATCAACAAGTGGACTTAAAAGGAGCCGCTCGGTCATTTGTTAACTGCTTTAGCCTATGAAGTGGTCTTTTTCATCTGCTTTGCCTCCAGGACGTCTTTGAACACTTTCCAGCCACACACAAAATTTATTATGTGGTCATCTCCCACCGTGGTCAACAATCAAGACATTTTTACTTAAACACTTGTCCCATTACGCTGTATGATTGTGAGTGGTCCTTTAGTTCGTGACCATCTTGGGGTTTCTGTTTGGGGTGAACACTAACAAGTGAAGATCTAGTCCCAGTGTGTAGTTCTTTTAAATAGGAACACAAGAGGTCATGTAAAATGCACACAAGTGTTTTCTTGTGCCGACCTACTACAGTATTTTACAAATCATGCCATAGTTTTTGAGATTCTTTAAGGGTTTTCACACCTTCCTTTATTTGTTTTGCAGATTTAAAATCCATACAAGATGAGTACCAGTCCAGGTTCCATTGACTGTCAGGAGAAACTGTATCGGATGCGGTCAGCTAAAACATTTTATCTTGACTCATGTTACCGAGATGGGTTGTAATCTTAAAAGCCACATTTTTCTCAGGTTTCAGTTTGTGGTTCATGGTGAGTGCAGGCCCCTGACTGGGCATCTATGAATGCATTTTTATGACTAACATGCTCTGCTGGGCACCCACGTCCCCCCGTGCTGTTGCACACCGTGGGTGCAATATTACAGGATCCAGCCACCTGGACCCAACACCCACCAGCAAAAACATAATTGTGCCTGCGAGTGTATGTACACACACACACACATGCACACACACACACACACACACATACATGGACAGATGGCTGTCATAAATGGCTGTATCTGTTAGCAAGTTGAAAGCAATCCCTGGCAATGTGTCCCCTCCCCACACCTACCCACGACCCACATACATGTTTCATTTCATCAGCTGACAGCACACACACACACACACACACAAAATATCTTTAATTGAAAGTTTCTCTTTCAGTTAGCCTTTCAAAAAAAAAAAACATGAGGAAAAGCATAAGAAATGGTTTGAAGTGTATATCTGTATGTACAGGTTAGCATTTATCTACTGTAGTACCTGATTATGTTTTACAATGGAGGAGCAAACATGGAAAGATACATAACAAGCTACACATCTAACCTCTTGGATTAAGTTAAGAAACAGTTTCCTGCAGTGTGTTTACACTCTGTTATAGCACAAATAATAAAATCAACACTGCTAATGCAAAATATTAATAGCCCGATACAAATTAAAAGAGCCAACTCAAACTCTCAAACCATGACCCCCAGACCCTCCTGGTGGTACGGGGAAAATCTATGTACATTTTTAAGTTAAATGCATTAAATAACATTAGCCAAGGCTCTGTGGGGTTATTTTAGAGTGAAGAAGCATTCTGGTCTGATAGTTTTCCTTATCATACTTTATTACTAAGACTAAGTAGCTCTACACTGCCAAACAAGAGCAGTTTCTCTATTTCCGATGTCTTCTACACTGATCATCAGCTGGCAAGGATGCTGACTTTTTGCCTGGGCCATGTAACCTTTGACTATTTTTACCACAATATCATGTGTAGCCATCAATGACACATTTAGGATCCCTTTAAATGGTTTCTGTTTTAAAATCTTTGAACATGAGTCAACGTTTTCAACCAACAATTACAGAATCCCAGAGGCAGTTGTCGTTGCAAATCAACTGTTGGCAGCTAGAAAAGAGAAGCAGCTTTTGTCAGCCAGTTTATGACATCAAGGATGTATTGTTTCGATTATAAATTTAAAAAATCAAGCTGTAAATGTGCCACTGTAAATTGCATAAGTTTGACAGACACTGGAAACGGTCTAGCAAACAATCAGTTACGGCATTCATTGCATGTACCGTAAACATATTTTGGTGATTCAGCAAAAGCAGTCCCTTTCCCAGGATGTATGAGTAAAAAATAGTTATTAGGAATACAGAAGTAGAACTGGATATTTACCAGCACAAGCACATAAGCTCTAAGAGAACAGTAGCATTTATATAGAATTGAAACAGAAAGAAAACCCAACTAAAAGAAACTTTATAAAAGGAAGAATAATTAACAGTAAGGTTCAGCTAAAAGTAGAGCTGTGGACCACACGGCTTCCTGATCTGATTCACTTGTTTAGACTGTTATTCAAATTAAAGATTCATCACTAGATTAAATAACATGTAAAGAGTCCAAATTTAGCAGTGTGCAAACATGCCATCTTTTGTTGCGATGCTTAGTCATCCCGACTTACTCATATCTGCAAAACAACAGACTGGCACTAGCCTGACCAGCTCCCGGCTAAGTGCTGTTTGCTCTTTTCTGGTTGATGTTTAGCTGTTCTACCAGCCTGTTGGTCTGTGGGTGTTGGTGTGAGGAGCAGTCTGTGCTGCGATGAGTGTAACCGCCCCACCTACACCCTGTAATCCACATAAAGAGGTGGTGTATAAGATTCACTGGCGGGTGAGCTGATAATTTCTGCTTTTCTGATGCATTAGGGTCCTCGGTGCATAAAAATGCCACGAAGGGTGTGATTACCACAGCTGCGTGTTTGCATGGTCTAATAACATAAAAACATGCTGGCATATTTAAATGTAGCCTGCGACACCTGCGATGACTTGCAGGCGCGATCAACCTGAGGGGCTGAGATTACACACTGTAAATGCGAATGCTTTGATTTAGTTTCAAGTCAGCAGGTTATCTCTTGTGAGAGCATTTCTGCAGAAAGTGGCGCTACCCAGGGAAAAATTTCCATATTTCTCGGCTCATATTATATCACATATATTATCACAGCAAATGTGGCGTGCGAAAAGCGATGTGAGAACATGTTTATGTGCTTACTGTATGTGTGAGTGTCTGCATCACATTTATGTTATTGTGATTGGCAATCAGGGCTCTTAAACTTGGTCAGATGGCTACTTATTAATACATTTTTTTTCATAAACTTGTCTTACATTGTTCATCTTTTATTGAACTGAAATTTGCTGGACCGATAACCGGTCAGGTCAGCGGATCAGTTAATTACATTTTGCCGATGATTAGGATCCGAGATTTCCGACGTTATGTGATTATCTTAGTCGTTATTATTATGGTGAGCTCATATGCTGGTGGGAAGATCTGACAGCCTCCAGTTCTTCTAAATCAGCTGTTAAAGAAAGAAGAAAAAACACTTCTTCTTCTGTTTTACACTTGCTCCACATTAGCAGTGACTAGTAGAATTTCTTCTGCTTTTTCTTTGCGCCCATGCTTCAAGCTATTTAAAAAAGACACTGTACAAATAGAGGCTATTCTTATCGCTATTCTTATACGTGTATGCGAGGGTGCACGTGTGAACTATAGAGTGGCTTAGGCCTGTCAGCAAAACCAGAAACAGGAAAGACTGATCTGGACAGATAAGTCAACAGAATTACAAATCACAGCAGGATATGAAGCAGCCTGGATTTACTGCCTTGGGAAGCTCAATCAGGAATCCTGTCTCACATGTTGTATACGTATATATCATTTACAGGTCTTTGTGCTGCACAGCTGTAAACAATAAGGCAACGTAATGTGAATGGAAATCATGTATTTTAACATGAAGCATCAGTTTTTCAACGCCCTGTCAGGAGCACTCTGTGTTTTTCTCCTGTTTTAATCCGGTGAAATAATCAATCCTAATTGAACTAAGAATGTAAATTCAGCACTATGTTTGATCACTAGCGTCAAGTGAACACTTTTCTGGTCATTTTCGAACACTAAACCCCAGAGACGTATCAGTTCTCAGCGAGCAAACAACACTCCAATCAACACTCGTCAATACCAAATAATTGTCACTGAAAAATCAACATTCATTAACACCGGGAGGGATTTGCATCTTGCACAAGGCTAAATGTTCCTGAAAGGAGATTATTCAAGTTAGAAATCGGCGGGGGGGTTACAAGTAGGAGAAAGGAGGTAGAAAATGAATGTGACATACTGGGAAAGCATTTCAAATGAATATCTGTGTGTATGTCCTTTTAGTGCTGGTGCATTAAGGCGCAGATAAAAGGCGGTGGAGGGAAGCTCAGTGGCTCAGTGGGAGACACATCATGCTTTATTCTGATAACCCTCTGACAGTGAGGTGGGGGGGGGGGGGTCTGTGAATTGCTGCTCCACTCACTCACAGACAGGAGTGCAACACAGAGATATCCACACAGCAACACTCACAACGCAGGGCCTATTTCAAATATATATATATATATAGATGTATATTTAAAAAAAAAAAAACACCAAGAAAGAGAGAGAGAATATGAAACGACAGAAACGAAGACAGACGTGCAGGGAGGGCGGAGAGAGAGAAAGACAGCTCTGGACAGATTTGCAGAAGCATAGAGAGACAGAAAAAAACAAACACAGCTCCATTCTGCCTCCCACATCAAAAAGCCTTCTCTTCCAAATGTCGGGCAGCTGATATCAGGCCTGTGCCTTTGCTTTGCGGAGTCGAGCTCATCTGTGCTCCTCATGATTTGATTTGCTGCCCTTAAAACCTCGACTGTCATGTGTCCTCTGCAGCCGGAACATGCACTGTCTGTCATTTTTATGGTTAATATTGAGATGCAGCCGCTGCTACACACGTCGGGGGGGCGGGGGGATGACCATTTCTAGTAGGTAGGTGTGTGACACATAGACAGACACACTGGCACCTGCAGAAATATACATGGGACACGGCTTTGTTCCCATGATTGTGATTTATCACCTCAAGTGTGTATGTTTAATCCCGACAGACCAATCTCTGTCTCACATCCCATTGAAAGGGGAAGTAAATAGATTGTGTTCAACATGCCTGTTATTGGTTGAGCAGAGTTTCAATTTATTTCTGTGTTTCTGTGGTTTGTTTATATATATTAATATATATATATAATATATATATATATATATATATATATATATATATATTAATAAATAAACACAGTGTGTGCCCTGGAGGGATATTAAAACTTCAACAAAACATAATGCTACAGCTTCAACTCTGCAGACTGTGGATGACAGCCCACCTTTAATCCAGGAGATAAAAAGCAACATTCGAGTTCTTTTATTGTTGAGATCATTGCCTTTATTAGACCATCTTATTTCACTCAGACACATTTGCTTCGCTTTCTCCGTGTCTCTCTATCTCCCGCCATCATCTTCTCGTCGACAGGCAGATCCCCAGTCCCAGTGGATATTCTTTTCTCCCCCAACTGTCACAAACGATGACATAACCTTAAAAAGCCCTTGGGCTCGGTTCTTACATCAGTCTGCTTATTTCCGAACAGCACCCCCGCCATGATGCTGCATTTTTCATGGAACGCTCAGCCACACTCTATATTAACTGAACATGACATATGGCACTCTAAAATGAAGACCAATCAATAAAATGAGTGCAGCGCTGTGCGGTGCCAGGAAGTGGTACAACACAATCTCAATAAACTCTGGTAATAAACTGATAAAGCAGTGAAGATTGATTTACACATATCAGTTTTTTTTTCTAGTAACATGCATTGGCATAAATACAGACGTTACAGTGTTAAAGCAATAGTTCAATATTTGGGAAATACATATTTGCGTAGTTTCTATAGATATCTTATAGTATCCTTATATATTATATTAGATATTATATTATATATATTATATATATTGATATATATATTATATTATATTATATTTCTCTATTCTATAGTTTTCATAAAAAGTGTGAAGAGGGTGGAAACTGCTAGTCTGGTTCTGTCCATAGGTAACAACATGCTTACCAGCACTTATTATTAACTGTCTGTCTTATTAATACTCTACATATTTGGTTTATCTATGCAGAGAGTAGTGTTCGCAGAGGGGCCAAAACTTAGGAACACGTTTTGTGGACCTTTGCTGATACAACATCCTGTCGGAAAGTTTTCTCTGTCACAGTCTGAGCATACGTTTTAGTATAGAAGTTATCTTCTAGCAGATCTTGGGAAGCTAAATTCCTCTTCACTGTACATAATAATGCATAATTATAGAAGCATAATCCCAAACAAAAAGTTGCAGGTTTACGAGGGCCAGGCTAGTTCCTGCCCGGGGAGCAGTGAACTTCCTGGAGTCTTTGCTGCTGATGGTGATGGCAAAAATCCAAGAAACAGTCCTGCACATGACCCCCCCGCATAAAACCACAAACTGTAGTTTCACACTCTGTCTTTTATGCAGATTAAAACAAAGGAGCTGTGTTAATTAGTGTGTGTTAGAAGTTCTAGTGAGAGGTGGGGCAGCTGTTTTCCTTTGTTTCCACTCTTTATGCTAATCCAGAGTATTTTTTTGAAATACACATGTACGCTGTATGTCATAAAGGCACAAACTGGCAGGGTTTTGAGGCATCACTTGGTTCTTTCACCTTCAGCCGCATAATGCAAATGCATGAAGGCTGCACGAACTATAGGGGAATCTGACATGAAACCCCGGATTCCTTGCCCTCTTGCCTCGGGCCTAGTCACGGTGCTTTTGAAGATACGCATACATGCCTGTTAGCAGCTCACATACATGTTCGAATGCACACACCAAAATATGATGTATGTATCTTTGATCTCTGTGTTGGCTGCATATATTACCAGGGTGGATCTGTGGTAAGAGCACCTTGCAGGAGGAGAAAGCTGGAAAATTATGAATTCCCTGGCAAATCTCTGGAGAGAGTTAAGGCTTTATTATACATGAGGCAGGTTGGGGGTTGGATTGGAGCCATGCTTGTCTTTTTTTTTTCCAGAAAGATGTATTTTAACAACATGTTAACAAGTTAGATCCAGTCAAATCCCAGTGCCAATGCCAAAATGATATTAATAGCTTAAAAAGGCAGCCATGTGTTTTATCTACAACTACACAGATCAGTGTCAACAAGCTACAAGTAGTGATGTCTTGTCTATTTCTAATGCCTAACCAGGGCCAGAGGGGGGGTCCACAAACATATAGTGTAAAACACACGCACACAAACAAACAGCCAGCTGCCTCAGTAGGAAGTAACACTCCCTTAAACATTGTGTTAGTGCGAAATCAGAATCAATAAGTGGAGGAAGGAAAACAGACTCATGGGGAGAGACAGACAGTGTGAGAGCGAGACAGAAAGGCAGTATAGATTTAACACGGTGGAGATAAAAGCAGATAGAGAGTACACATGCAGACACAGACGAAGACAAGAACAAAATAAAAATAAAGTTATGTACACATAACTAAGCTTTTTCACAGGGAAGCCGTGCTGACTCCATGCCAGGGCTGTTTTATGGAGTTTCCTTTAGCTGGTAGCGGCCAGGCAGCCAACAAAGTATCCAGGTGGGAAAAGAGAAAGCTTCCTCAGCCAGCTGTTTACTCCCCAACAAAAATAAAAGCTTCTATTATTCTGCTGAAACAAACCAAACACACCAGGAAGATGAGCTATCTGCTCTTTGGAGGACTTTTATTTCCTCTGATATAATTTACTGGACATACAGCCCATTTCAGAATTGCGGGTACATTTCAAGTTTAGACAAAGTAAGAAAAAATATATATATATTTTTTTCTGTCCCAGAATACTTCAAATTTCCAGCATTTGCCAAGCTTAAACATGTAAGATTTAAAATATTTAATCTAAAAAGCATCGTACTAACAGTTAAATCAGTCAACTCTGTTGCAGACAAATTAGAGTAAATATTTATAGTACTCAAATGTAATACATTTTGAAACCATGTCTTTCCTATGAGAACTTTTGTCTTTACATCCACTAATTCAACTTTAAGTTTTCTAAGATGAAGACTCTTTTTTCAGGAGTAAAAACAATGACACATTTAATTGGAAAGTTGGCAGTTCGGTTTGCATTTTCTCTAAATATGGCTCCAAAAATGAATGAAACGCTTTGAAATTTCATGTAGTGAGAATGTTAGTTATGACACAGCTTCTGGTTAATTTGTTAGAAATAAAACATATTTCATTGTGGCTTTTTAGAAACAAAACTTGGTGAAAGAGTTGACAAACCATGCATAAGAGGCCAAAAACAGTAACATTCAAACTTTTTAAATGTAGAACTATTTCACAGAACATCTGAAAATCTATAAATTCATTAATTTGAGCAATGACAACACAACAAAATAACAAATGTCACTCCCCTCACTACTCCAGCTTCCTCCCACAGTCCAAAAATATGCACTTAATAGGTTCATTTGTGACTCGAAAATGGCTGTAGGTGTGAATGTCCGTGTGAATAGTTGTTGGTCTCTATGTGCCCCCGGTGTATCTCGCCTCTTGCCCAAAATCAGCTGGAATAGGCTCCAGCCCCACCGTGACCCTGATGAGGATAAGTGGTTACAGATAATGGATGGATGGATATAAAAGTGTTGTTTTAGGACATTTGGGATGAATTTATGGTGGTGGAATTAAAGAAACTGTGGAGATATGATTAGAAAGAGTCCAGAGCTGCCTCTTGAGCAAGAAATCCAATCCCTGAACCCAAACCTCTGACCTTGACCTCTAACTCAACTGTGGAAGGAGGAAATGTGACAATATAATTACCCTGAAATTGTTTAATCACTATTACTGACATTTTTTAAATAATAAATGTTTCATTCAGCATGCAGTAGTCACAGCACCAGCTGTAATTAACCAGTGTTTTTATTTCAAAATATAAACAGCAGCTCGTTAATGTGCCAAAAGGTCACAATTTTCAGATATTAACAAGTAAACAGAAACACCAAAGACACACAGATATGTGTGCTGATGAGTTCCCATGTGTGTGTGTGTGTGTGTGTGTGTGTGTGTGTCTAGCTGAGGGCAGCAGTAGGTGATGGTTTTGGGACTCAGGGGCTGAGTGCCCTGCTTCTGCCCACGGCCTTACTGAACTGCTCTGCTACAAATCTAAGCTCTTTTTTCACGCACACACACACACACACACACACACACACACACACACACACACACACACACACACACACACACACACACACACACACACACACACACACACACACACACACACGTTCCCTCTCCCCTGTCTCTAGGTTAGGAAACCAAAGAGAGAGAACAGAGGGGAGGGAAATAGCGAGAGCAGGGTGAAACAAGATGAAAAGCAACGCTGCAAAATTTATAAGAATGTGGGATGATCTTATGTTTGGATCTTTTCGTTAAAAAATAATTTGTGTATTTAGCAAAACTCTTACAATTTTCTATTTAGGCTCATAGCTGCCATCCTCATTTGGAGCTGATATGCACCTCTGGCCATCTCTCAAGAATTCTGTGTGAAAATTCATTTTGGGGAGTCAACAATGAAAACATTGCGTTTACTCACTCAAGTGAACTTGTAAAGCTAAGTGAGACCTTATATGATGCTGTACTGCTAAACCTGACTTGTACTGTCCACCACAGGTTATGAATGATGACACGAACAAACAGTTAATATGTAATTAAACACGGTGTACTCAAATTGTTCTACTTCTCTGCGCTCCTTTCTTTGTTTCTGTCTCTCTGGATTACTGTGTACCCATTGGCCTGGCAGGCAAGCAGCTCCAGTGAGCACACAGTGGTAATAATTCACAGTCAATCTGTGCACTGGACCGCCATACAGACTCATTTAAATACTGCCCATAGCCATTACTATATCCCTCTGTCTCTATCATTATCCGTATGTGTCCTCTGCTTTTCTTTATCGTTCCTGACATGTTTTTTTTTTCTCTCTGCTCTATGACTCATTTGTGTATTCCCAGCATCACTCCTTCACCTTCCAATAATCATTCGATCCCAGCTCCTTTCATCTATCCTACCCTTTTTTCATACTTGTGCAACATATCTGTTCACACAATCCTCAGAGCTCAGGGGTGAGTTGCCAGGATGCCAGGCAGCTCTGATTTACTTATCTTTGTTTGCGGCCCCCCCGGCAATAATATTAGAGCTCAGACAGAGATCACAGCGAGGGCTGTGTCAGTGTAGGAAATTAGTATGCAATCAAGATGCCTGGGTGAACATACTGACTGAATGCTGAATGAATGCGTGCAGAGTGACATGTATAATACATGTACTATCTTTTGTTTGTTTTGCTCTCCACGTGCACACTTACATATAACGTCCTGCTGTTTTCATGCCCTCCATCAATTTCTGGCTCTTTATATTGTTCCGGCTGAATGAAGCAAATCTAAAATTCATGATGTTTTTTTGTTTTTGTTTTTTATCACTCTGCTATAGCTGTAGAAATGTGAAAAAATATCTGTTATCTGGTATTCTGTTTTACACACTATATATCTGCTTCACCCATTGGAGTTCATTAAAGCAGTATTTATTTGTTTTTTTGGGCCACTTGGGATCAGTGAAACAAGCTGTTCACGGCATAGATATATACCCACATCATAAAGTTGAATTGGTGAACATGCTAGCCAACAGTTGCCTTTATTTATATATCCAGTAATGCCACATTAGCATTCAAAACATAACATTTTTTTTGTCTGCTTTTTGGTGTGATGGGATTCTATGAGATTTATCAGAGTTTTTAAAATGACTTTCGCAACCGAAACAGTTGCGGACATGCTAAAAAAAAACGCACAGATAGGGGCGGTCGGTAGCGTAGTGGGTTAAGCGCCCGCCCCGTGTGTGCAGGCTATAGTCCTAGCTGCAGCTGGCCCCGGTTTGAATCCCGCATCGGATGGCTAATTTACTGCGTGTCACTCCCCCTCTCTCTGCCCCCTGCTTCCTGTCTATCTTCAGCTGTAACTATTTCATGTCCTATTAAGAAAGGCCAAAAAAATATCTTTAAAAAAAAAAACGCACAGATAGAAAAGATTCCTAAAGTAAAATGACAAAGCACAATGTAGCTAAGGTTAGCTAACCAAAGCTAATATTAGCCTGCAAAAAGCTTGAGTGTATAAAATGGAGGGCAGGTACTTTTTTTTATTGCGTATTAATTTGAAAAAAACAAAAACAAAACAAATGGCATGGTAAAACCAAAATATAGCTTAAAGGAGCAAAAATGCTCTGTAGGTCTGTGAGGAACTGTAGAGTATTATAATTCTTGTTTGAGGCTCCTGTCACATACACATGTCATTTGAACAATGTTAATATAAAAAAAATATTTTTAAACTAACTCGAGAGAACTTGAACCATAAATGTGTGTGTAGCTAACTAGAGAATGTGTTTCCTGACTTGCAGGGATATCTCAAAACTTGAATGTTTCAGTGTAGTATATTCACAGCAAAAAGAACGACCCAGAATGCAATCTACATTATGGATAACTGCTAGTGTTCCCACTCACTCACTCACTGCCTCCCTTCATAAATATCTTATTCGGTTTAATGGAAAGAGCTGTGTGGATCTCAGTGCATCACAGGTATCCATCTGCAGCGGGGTTAAGGTGTGAGCGAGTGAATAAGTGAGCGAGTGAACAAGCGAACGAGGGAATTGGAGCATGGTGAGAGATCCGACCTGGGAGTCGTAATCATCTCCAGCTGCTGCCCACCATTTCTCTGGCTTTCCTTTTTTTTCCCCTCCACATCCCCTGCTCTCTGTTCTCATCCCCTACCCAATTCTTTTCTTCTCTTTCTTATCAGGTGTTAAATCTTCCACACTGCTGGCAGATCCAGCTCAGGGTACCCAAGGGCTGTGTTTATCCCAGGCTCCATGCTCCCCAGGCAGGCAAGCGGGGGAGAGAAGAATCCCCTCCAAAACCCCCTGCAGGTTCACCGGTCTCATGGCTTCACTGGATGCCACCCTGCAGCGCACAGTTGGTGCTGACCTACAGAAAAGAAATCACCAAGGGTGAGAGATAGGTTAATTACATAGGCTGTGAATCTATAAAACAGTTTGTGGAGTTTATATAAAGCAAAAGTCATAGGACTTTGAGTGCATATTACAACACCAGTGGCAGGCTTGTGAAAGAGAGTGAGGGTTTGAATGCCTACCGCAATCCACTTCTTTCATTCATTTTGTTTTCCCAGATATTAAAAAGAGAACAAGTTGTTAGGATGGATTATTTCACTCTTTCTCCTCAGTCTCATCCCTGCAGTTACATAAGGCGTCATAACAAACACCACACTTCCCCCTTTGTGGCTAGAGGGTTGCCAGGCAACTCCAAGAACGTCTGCCTGGCTGCGTCCGTGCAACCTTTGTGGCTCACACACAGACAGACAGGCTACACACATACGACCAAATCCTTTTAATCACCTGTTGGGAACCGCTGTAGGTGTCTTGCTCGGAGGTAGATGAGGTTCTGTTATATGTGTTTATCTAAGCTAATGACGCTGACGAAAGGAGAAGTCTGAACAGAGAACAGAAACTTTACTGGACACCAGATGACAGCGTGGACTTTCCAAACTAACTTCCTGGACATATTCGGCCAAAGGAACTTGGACTCACATTGAGGCTGTGTCTGAGTTTGTGTCTTCTTTAAAGTCTCGTCTCTTTGGTGACCGTTCTAACAGACTAAAGTTAA